>NC_057406.1:1400504-1700504 GCF_019320065.1 Cervus canadensis | reverse complement strand
CCAGCACCTGGCATCTCGCAGGTGCTCAGCAAACAGACTTTGAAGAAAGGAGTGTCCAGGATGTTCAGAGAGAACACGATGAAATGCAAGGTGCAAGGTTTTTATCCTCTACACCCTTTTAACAGGATGAAAGGCTGAAATCAAAGGAATGAATTGTGAAGGTGGAGATGCAGGCATCCATGGCGGCCCCCTGCATTCCAGTTGAGGGACCCCCTCCCTGGGTTGGGGGCAGAGGAGACATGAGGTGCTGCCCTCCTGTCCCCCGAGTTCTCAGAGGTCTGGGTTCTGTAGCACCTCCCTGCCAGCTAAGGGAGAGGGCAGCTGCAGCTGGGAAGACCCTGAAATGGGAAGTCAGAGGATGTGATTAACCAAGACCAGAAAATTCATGGAGAAACTCTGCCTGGACACAACCGTATTTCAGCACCAGCCTCGTCCAAGCCCCTGGCCCAGGCGCCCACGGAGCCGGCCTCTGGGACCGGACAAACCACCTGGCCTGAGCCTTCTCCTCTCTGCCTGTTTGGTCCCCCACAGGGTGTGTGTGGCGTGCATGTGTGTATATGCTGTATGTACACACGTGTGTGGCGTGCATGTGTGTATATGCTGTATGCACACACGTGTGTGGCGTGCATGTGTGTATATGCTGTATGTACACACGTGTGTGTGGCGTGCATATGTGTATATGCTGTATGTACACACGTGTGTGGCGTGCATGTGTGTATATGCCGTATGTACACATGTGTGTGACGTGCATGTGTATATGCTGTATGTACACACATGTGTGTGGCGTGCATGTGTGTATATGCTGTATGTACACATGTGTGTGTGGCGTGCATGTGTGTATATATGTTGTGTGCGGTGTACGTGTGTGTGTGCACACGTGGTGTGCATGTGTGTGTATGCTGTGTGCACGTGTGCATGGTCCTGGGAGAGCCGTATCCTCACACCCTCACGGCAGGCTCCCTGGTTCCTCGGGGGCCTCCCCAGCCAGGACTCAGGCTGAAGGGGGACTGGTGACCTTCCACCTCCGCTCCTCCCAGCCGTTCAGTCAGTGCCCCGGCCCTCCAGTGGCTCCTGAGAAAGGGTCTCCAGCTCCACTGGGACCTCGTGGGTGCCCAGCTCCCTTTCCTCATGCAGAACCCAGAAGACCCTCGGAATCAGGAAGGATGGTTCCTGCAGCAGGTCCACAAAGGGGCGGGCAGTCAGCGCTGGGGTGGACAGTGAGTCTAGGCGCTGCAGGGCCAGAGCCTTCCAGGGCGGAAGGACAACCCTGAGGTCACCTGGACTTGCCAGCGTGTCCCGCTGAGGGGACAGCAGAGGGAGGAGTGGGGATGGCCACACTGAACTCAGAGGACGCCCCTGGTCCATCCTCTGGGTTAACACGGGCGGTCAGTCTCCGGAGGAGGAGCTGGAGACCCAGGACTGGGCTCTTGTGAACGATGGGCACCAAGACGACTCACCGAGGCCAGGGCGGTGGGCAAAATGGGGGGCTCCTGGGACGTGTGCCCAGTCCCACCTGCAGAAAGGAACGGCCTTCCCGGTGCCGGAACTCAGCTGACTCTGCGCGGGGCCAAGGTTGTGCTGTCCGGGGATTCGAGGACACCAACATTCAACCCCGAGCAGGGATGATAAGGCCCATCTTGGGCAAGGGTCCAAAGACCCCTGTGCTTGGAATGAAGCCCGGCCCCCCCACCACCACCCCCCACCCCCGCAAGGTAGGGGACCGAGCACCGCAGGCAGGGGAGGATACGGGCGCCGAGGGCTGGCGGGCCACCCGGCCCGGTCCGCAAACTTTGCGCTGGCCGCCCGTCTTCCCCGCGAGGGGCCCCGGACTCCGGCGCGGCGGGCCGTCTTTGTCGCCATCCAGAGGCGCGGCTCGGGCGCTTCGTCCCCTCCGCCGCCTGCCTCCCCCGCCTGTATCAGGGCCCGCGTTGGGCCCCCGCGGCGCCGGGCACGCGCCTCGGGAGCGCCCCTCGCCTCGGTAGCCCGCGCGCCTGGCTCGGGCGCGCAGCGACGCCCAGAGCAGCAGGGCCGGCGTCCCCGGGCTCGGCGGGCGCGGGCGCGGGCGCGGGCTCGGCGCGGGGCGGGCCGGCGCGGGGCGCAGTGGGCCAGAGCCCGGGCGCGGCGGCGGCGGCGGCGGCGGCGGAGGATGGCGCGCGCGGGGCCCGCACGTGGAGGCCGGCGCGGGGGCGCGGGCAGGGCCGGCTGCTGAGACGCGCTGCTGCCCCCCGCGCGGGCGCCGCGGCTTCAATGGCGCCATCGCCCAGGACCGGCAGCCGGCAAGATGCGACCGCCCTGCCCAGCATGTCCTCAACTTTTTGGGCGTTCATGATCCTGGCCAGCCTGCTCATCGCCTACTGCAGTGAGTACCGCGCGGCCCGGGCCCCCACCCGGCCCTCTGGTCCCGGCCCTGGCCCCCGATCCCGGGCCGTGGCTCCGGCGGGGCGCCCCTCGGGCCGCCCGGAGTCCGTGCAGAGTTGCGAGCTCAGGGCGCGCGGTCTCCCGGGTCCCGGCCGGTCCTCCGTTGGGCCAGGAGGACGGGGGTCCGGCACTTCCCGAGGCCGGCGCCGCCGCTGAGCCTCCCTCCCCCGACTCCGGGGCAGGGCCCGGGCGCCAGGCCCCGGGTGGCGCGGCGCGTCCCTACGCGGCGATGCCCGCGGCTGCCCGGCGTACCGCCGCCGCTCCCGGCCCAGGCCCACGATCCGAGCTGAGCCGGCGGCTTCTTGGCCGAGCCGCGCGCTCCGGAGGCGGCGGAGGGTCTGGGGCGGGCGGGTAGCGCTGCCGGGGGTGGCGGTGGAGCGCCCTGCCGGGGGCTTTCCGCGGGCGACACTCGCGCGGGGAACGCGGGGGGACGCGGCGGCCGATTCCGGAGCGGGGCGCCCGCGGCAGGAGCGGGGCTCGGGCTAGGACGCGCGGCTGGAGCTGCTGCCTTGCAGGGAAGCAGGCTCTCCGGCGCTCTCCTAAAAACAGAGAAGTGAGGGGTGGGGTGCCCGCTGCCGCCGGCATTTCGCGGGTAGTGTCCGGGGACCCGAGCCGGGTGACCCCCGTGGGTCTGGCGCGGGGCCGCGGGCTCGGGGCTGGGGTGGCACGGTTTGGTGGGCGCCCGGGGCACAGGCTGGGGCTGGGGTGCCAGTAACAGGCTGGGGTCTGCCTGGGTGCGTCGGGGTGCGCTGTGTCAGGGGCACTGGCTGGGCACTGCGTGAATGGGAGGTGGTCGGACATTGAGCCTAAGGACTGGGGTGGGGGTGAGTGGTCAGTGCTCCAGACATGGGTTCGCGGCTGGTTGGGGTGGGTGGGGAGTGGTCAGCGTCCGGGCATGGGTTCCCAGCCGGAATGGCGAGGGCTGGGGGTGGAGTGGGTTTCCCCCACCAGCCGCCTGGCACAGGGTCCGGGTCCCTTCCCACCCCAGAAGGAGGAAGGGACAGGCGCTGAGGAACACCTGTCATGGAGAATTGCCATGGGCGCGGGAGGCGATGGAAAAATATGGATTCTTTACAAAAAAAAAACAGAGAGAGAGAGGCCAGCGGTGTACCACGCTCCCCGCCACCACCTCGCAGCCCTCCCTCGGCCTCCTCGCTTCCAGCCCGAGCCTTCGCGCTCTCCAAAATGGGACCGCAGCAGGCCATGGAGACCCTGGGCGCTAGGGTGCCGAGTCCTGGGACAGCCCCCGCCTCCAGCCCGGAACCCTGGGGAATCCGTGCTCAGAGCGGGAATGGTGCTGCCGGTCTGAGCCGGCTTGTGCATTTCCCCACAGTTGCCGGCGCGCTGAGGCAGCGGTGGGGAGGGGTCTCGGGCCGGAAGGTTGCTGCCCCGCCGGCACCGCATCCCCGGGGTGCACCCCAAGGGCCTCTCCCCGTGTGTTCCCGGGCTGGCTGCCTGGAGGCGGAGGGGGTCTGGGGCTTGAGGGAGGAGGCCTGTGTCCTCTCCCCAGCTCCCTGCGGCCATCTCGGGACCCTGGGGCAGGGTCCCGCAGGCAGGTAGACTCGATTCCCGAGGAGGTGCCATGTGGATGCACTTCCTGGTGGTGGCCGGGGAGGGGGCACACCCACAACCCGCCGTGTTGGGAGGCGATTTGTGTCCCTGTCCGCGACTGCCAGCCGCTGTCCCTTGCTGGCTCTGGGGACGATATCCCTATGAGAACGCAGCAATCACAGGCTGACTGGGGAGGCAGCCCTCTGGGTGGGGAAAAGAACAACTGCTAATTGTTAAGTGTGTGACACCTCCGCCCATGGCTTCAACACTTCCCACCTTGGGTGCACCGGCCAGGGCCCTCCTTTCTCGCCTTCTGCTCTGCGTGCAGCCTCTGCTCACCCCGCCCCCGCGCCAACACTGCTGGAACCTGAGGGGGACCCTCTCTCTGCCCGTCCTGACACTCACACCTCTGCCAGAGGCCGCCTGCTCCCGGGGGGGTCAGAGTGCACGGCGCCCGCTGCTCAGACACTTGGTGGAACCCGAGGTCCCGTGGGGCACTCAGGCTGCCTTTCGGAAGCCTCCCGGGCATTCTAGAAACAGCTCTTCTACCAGGATGAGGACATGTGGTAAAAAAAAAAAAAAAAAATCTTATTATCCAGAATGGCAGAAATCATTAATAGCAGAAGCTTGGGTTCACCACATTTTTATGGTTGTCTCCATGGAATGCGATAATTGACAATAAGATAACGTTTGTGGACACACCCCATTACACCAGAAGGCACTTGGAGAAATTAAAACCTTTCGGTAAAATACAAAGTAGACATATGCACTTGGAGAAATTAAAGCATGGCACTAAAATACGAAATAGACATAATAATAATTGATAGCTTGGAACATCAGTCTTGGAGGAAAAAGAACCCCCCCCTTCTCTTTTTTAGAATTGATAAAGCAAATAAAATTCAAATGGAACAGTTGCATTTCATTCTCTTTTCCAGTATATCTGGGATGAAGAAGAATAGTTAGCATCCGTGTTTGTAAATTGTTTTTGTTATCAGTCGGGATTTTTATTACCCGCAATGTTGTTGTGTTTTGGAGATCTATCCGTGTCATTAATTAGGGAGACGGATAGCTCACCATGCAGGGTTCAGTTATCCTGCCTGTTCAGTCTGTGCATTTTGCTGCAGCACAAAAGGTGTTCACTTCCTGGCACGGCTGAAAGAAAACTGGAATATTTCCTGGCCTGGTTTTCAGTTAGGGGTGCTCTGCTGTTCTTGGCCCCTGAAAGCCTGGCTTTTTTGCAGCCTGCTGAGCTTCATGTTTAAGGACACGGGCTCCACCCTCCGGCTGGAGGAAGACCTGCAGTCCACCAGTTAGGTTAGTTGCTATAGTGACACAGCCTTGTCATTTTCTCCTGTTGGGGAAGAACTGCCAGGAGAAGCAGAAAGGGGAATGGGGCCCTCGATGGCTTTCTTTCAAGATGCGTACTCCGTGTCTGTGTACATTCCCGTCACAGCAGGACTGGGCGCTCGGCAAAGAGGCGTCCTGGGGAGGTGAAGAGCTCGGATGAGACCCTGAAACTCTCCCTCTCCCTGGTCTGGGGAGACCTCTGTCCTTGCGGCTTGGAAAGCGCTGGCCTAGGTCCTCTTCCCCTTAGCATATCCAGAGCCAAGAGGTCTGTCTGGACTCAGTTCTTGGCTATGGTGGGACAGCTCTGGCCAAACCGGAGTGGTTTGCTTGTATGCCGTGCTCATCCTAAGACCTCAGAGATGCCGTCTCTCGTGCTAGCTTGCAGCATTTGTGGTTCAGTCACTAAGTCGTGTCTGACTCTGCGACCCCACGGACTATAACACACCAGGCTCCTCTGCCCTCCACTGTCTCCCGGAGTCTGCTCAGATTCGTGTCTGTTGAGTTGGTGATGATATCTAACCATCTCACCCTCTGCTACCCTCTTCTCCTTTTGCCTTCAGTCTTTCCCATCATCAGAGTCTTTTCCAATGAGTCAGCTCGTCGCATCAGGCTGTAATAACAATGAGAGGGGAGAGTGGTGAGCGAGAGGCTGCCTTAGGACCCTAAGCCTTGACTCGGTATTCGTGTGCGGCATTTAATCCGAAGGTGAGGAAGGCTGTGCTTTCATGTAGACTGTGAGTCCCCTGTTTGCACGGGTGTGATGGCCAGCCATTCCTAGCGTGTAAGTGTTGGGAGGAAAGTCTGTATTTTAAAGTACAAGGGAGCAGGGTGGGAGAGGCAGTGTGGCTCTGGTTTTGACTTTTGTTTTCTGAATAAATCTCATCAGGATTGAATGGTAGCTTCAGGTTAAATCTCACGTCATGGTTCTCACACAACTACGAGAAGAAACTACAAACAACTTCTGAATTGTTGTTGATCCATTAGAATACCAACCAAGCGTAGGCTCTCTGGTGCTGCGTGTTCTTTACAAATACAATTTATTGCATATTTAGGAGAGATTAGGCCACTTTCCTGCTGTTCACATTTTATTTCTGGGGTTTTCCAAGAGGTAAAATTGAAAGTACTGGAAAGTTAATGAAGTGATGCCATTCAGAAGTTTATTTCTTGTCTTTTTGGTTTTTTTCCCTCGTACAGAGTTTTTTATTTGATGAATTTCTGGCAGGAGAAGATGTGCCCCGTGTATTTCTTTCAACCACATAGAGATAGGTTACCTGTTGGTGGGTTGTGTGTTAGCGGAACTCCATGCTCAAGGATGGGCGTGGGGAGGGCCGGGGTTGCCCCCGCAAGCCAGCCGGGCAGATCGGTGCTCCCCCACCCTTCCCCTCGATCCCCTAGTCCCCCAGACAGGGCCAGGAGGGGCCGCACCCTGGCAGGACTCCCCCGAATGGCCTCTCACCCCTCGCAGCGAATCCAGGGATCAGCACACACAGGAAGGAGGCCACGTGCCACTGCCAGCCGAGCCTTGGGCACCAGGCGTCCGGGCTGACCCGTGCCCTGGAATTCCTTGCTCCAGACCTGCCCCTCGACATTGCCGGAGTGATATATGGAGACCGGTCTCTGTGGCATGAAGTATTTTCAGGTGACTTTTATGGGCGTAATTATGGGAAAATGTTATGATAATGTGGCACTAGAAAAGGGAAGAAAAGCAAAACATTAAAACCCCCATTTCTTTATATAGCTCCGCAGCTGCGTTGATTTAGAAGGGCTTGTTTTTGCATTAAAGCGGTGGTGCTCTGGAGTTAATGACCTCCACCGCATGCCACCTGTCACCCAGAGCCCTGGGTGCCGGCCGAGTGGCGGGGAGGGGAGAGCGGCTGACGAGGGGGCCGTGGGGCAGGTTCCCGTGTGCCTGGGGGCGGCCTCGGGCCTGCGGACTGTGTGTGTTTGGAGGACTGTGGCCTGGGCTGGCTCCCGGGGCCGAGAGTGCCTGGGGGGTGGGGGGTCCGTCTGTCCCTGCAGCCTGTTACGCCATCCGTAGGCCCTGGAGCTGGGCCAGCACTGCTCGGCCTGGCCCAGGGCGCCCACAGCGCCCGGGAAGCCTCCAGCGGCTGCCTGCTCCTCCCTCCAGGCGCCCCTCAGCGCGGGTTCCAGGTCCGGGCACTGCAGGGGCGCTGATGGAAGCTCCCAGCAGGCCGCACACTCTGTCTCTGTGGCCTGGCTTCCCGCAAACGTCCTGGCCGCTGGCAGTGGATCTGGGCAGCCAGCCCCATCCCTCCTTCACCCCGCGAACGTGGTGGAGGGTGCCCGCAGGCTTTGGAGCGCTTCCTTATCCGTGATAGCAGCTGGCAGGAGTTGGGCGTGGAGTCGCTTTTGTCTCCACTGAGGCCGGCAGGACTCCAGCTCCCCTGGGGTCTCGCCGTGTCCTCGGCATGGGGCCTGGGTCTGATGGGATGGCGGTGCCGTGGTGAGATGGCCCCGGGGACGCTGCAGTCCTCTCGCGGTGTTCCCGCCTCCTGGTCCCGGGTCCCGCTGTGGGGTCAGCCTCCCCCGAGAGGGCTGGCCTTGGAGGGACTCCACCCGAGGACCCGGCTGTCTTTCCAAGCGTGTTAAAGGAAGCAGGAGGGGTGCAGAGCCAGCCCCTGCATCTCTGCCTCTGTGCGTTCGTGGAGTTGGGGAGTGTGTGGACGCAGCGACGGGCGAGATGGTGGCCTCCTGGGCTCGCGTCCCGGGGGCGCCAGATGGTCCACACCACGTCAAGGCAGCTGAGGAGGGGGCACCCGGTGGGCCGGGCACCCCGTTCTGGGTCCTTGCCCGGCCTCTCTCAGGTCACAGCCCATCCCAGCCCCTCGGCCCCAGGCTCTGGCCCTGAATCCCCTTCCATCCCTGGAGCCTTCCCTGGCCCTGCCCGTCTCCACCAGGGCCCCTGTGTTGAGGACAGCCTCCGGCTCTGACCCTGTGCCCAGCCTCCTGGAAGTCCTTCTCCAAAACACCCCTCGCCATCCTCCAGGTCTGTCTGCAGGACCGTCAGCGGAGTCCCCCTGCACACATCAGCGTCATTCTCGGAGGGCCACTGCCTCCAGGCTGGCCGCCGGGAGCACCCCCGCGGCTCCCCTTAGAATGGAGCCGCACCCTCCACTCCTCCCTGCGAACATCACTCCGGGCCCCTGACCTCCCCGCTGACCTTTCCTGCCCAGGGAGGTCCTCTGCGCCCCTCTGTCCTGGGCTGGCGGAGTCCTTCTGGGGCCTGCACCCTGGGCTCCCTCCGTGGAAACGTGTGTGTGAGCTAGTTCTCTCCTTCACACCTGGTCTCATGGGAATGTTCTGCTGCCCTGGGGCCCCTCCCGCAGTAACTGCCCACTCTGCTGTCGCGAGTGCAAGGCAGGAACCTGGAGTTGGACTGGTCTCCGGAACACCCCCGGACCCATGTTGGAGACCTCCTCCTGCAGGAAGCCTCCCTGAGCACGCCACCTCCTCTGCGCGTCCACGTGCTCCGTGTCTGGCGCGATGCCGGCCCCAGCCCCACCCCCGTGTCCCGGTCACAGTCGGCCTCTCCAGGGCGGGGTGCTCAGCTCAGCACCTCTGGTTTCCCGACGGCTGCATAATGGCTTTCCCAGAGAACAGGCAGAATGGGGTCCCTGCAGAGGCAGTGTGGGGAGCCAGGGCCCCACACTTCTCAGGGCACCCCATCGTCCAGGTGGGTCCTGTCTACCCATCTTGGCATCTCGAATGTCCAGCAAGAGAGGCTGGTTCACGCGGTGGGGCAGGTGCCCCCGGGGTCCTTGCTGATGGCCTGTGACGGGCGGCTTTCTCCTGAGCTCACTTGGGAGAGTCCATCTGACATTGCGGAAAGTCAGCACCAGCCTTACGCTCATCTCAGCTCCCTTGTTACTAAAATCCACTGATGACGGGGTGATGGCCGGTCTTCCTGGCCTGGCTGACCTGACCGTGAGCAGGTCGGCTGGAGCTGGGCCAGGTCCGGAGTCTCCTGCCCTGAGGTACCTGGGTGACGTGGGGCAGAAGGGCATTGCCGGTTCTCCAGGACCTGACTTACATCTTACTGCTGAGCGCTGAGGAAGGTGGTTTCAGAGCACACCCACGGCCTGAAGCCTTGGGTCTGGGGGAACCTGGGCCGTTCTCCGGAGGCCTTTCCTGTGAGGATGCTGCAGAGTTGAAATGCTGATGCGTCCGCGCCACCCTGGACGCCGCTGGACGCAGGTGAGCGGCCTCTGTCTGGCTCTGTCTCTAAATTATGTTTCTCTGTAGCAGCTCCATTACCTGGTAGCACTTCCCCGGATATACTAAATGCCATTAATGGGTTGATAGGGCTCGTGTTAATTAATTGATGCTAATTTATGGTCCTCGCGGCCGCACCGGTGGCTGGAGCAGGCTGGCTGCGGAGCCAGGCCGGGTCTGCCCCGAGTTTCCCTGCATCCGTCACGTCCTACGCACGCAGGGGGCTCTGGGGCCCTGACGGGGTGGCATGCGGGGAGGCGGAGGCTGGCCTGGGCACCCAGCACCTCTGAAACCCTCTCGCAGGCTTAGGCCTCCCGACACCAAGGTCCCAGCGATGTGGCAGCCCCTGTGCCTCTTTACAGAGACTCCGACCGAATCGAGATTAGTGTTCTGTGGTCAACAGAAATGCATTTGCTGGCGGCCGTCGGTGTTCGGTCTGTCTTAGCTCAGTGTTCATCGTAAGGTTCCGGGATGAAAAGGGGGCAGCTTCTAGAGGCAGGGGCAGCAGGAGCCCATGCGGGGTGGTGGGGTGGCAGCCGGCTGCCTCCAGCTCTAAAGCCGGGAGCGTGTGGAGGGGATGCACATGTCTTCACTGGATGCCGTCGTCATGGAGATCTGCAAGACACTCTAGTTGCCATCACCATCTCAGGTGGTCAGAAGGTTTCTGTCTGTGGCACCCTGGGAAGTGGGCAGGACACCCAGAAACCTCTGTCCCCTCAGCATGTCAGCCCTGTCTCCTGGCCATGAGCCTGCCTGCAGGGCCGGGACTCTCAGAGAACAGTCTGCACACTACAGGCACGTCCCTTGTGATCACGGCCCCGGTTTGGCCCCTCAGACCTGATTCCCTGTGTGCTTCCCCTGTTTTCTTGGGGCCATGAAGGGGCAGGCACTTCTGAGAAACAGAGAAGCCTGATTGCGCACTGCTGAGCAGACAGGACAGACTGGAGTGTCCTGGATGGACTCTCTGGGGCCTAGAAAGTTCCCTGGGCGGGCCAGGCCACCTGTGACGGTGGACGCTCCGTGCAGCCTCGTCCCCTGCCGGCTCTGGGCAGGACGCAGCTCTGGCTTTGGGTGGCCAGGGCCTTCGCCAGTCAGATTCTCATCGGAGTGGCTGAAGCTTCAGCACATCCTCTCCTGGGATCAGACAGACACTACACGAGAGGGTCAGGAGCTGGCCCGGCCCTGCAGGGCCTCGTGGGCTCGGACTCAGGGTCCTCGGGGCCCATGTTTGCCGAGCGTGGCCACGTGTGAGCAGGCCCAGGCCTCGTTCCTGTGACCTGGGCTGGTCTGGAAGGTGGGGGCGTCTGCATTCACAGCAGCAGACAGGAGCTGCCCGGAGGCAGGGGCTCTGGGCCCGCCGGCTCCTAGCCGTGTGGGCTCTGCGATTACCCTGGATTGCGACCCGCTCTGGCAGGACCTGGGCTTCCCCGTGGTCATGCTGTCCTTGTTGCTGGGCCAGGGCCTGCAAAGAGCAGCTGCTGCAGGTGACTTACCTGGGCTGACCCTGTGGTCAGCCGTTCACACGTGTGTATGAACAAGGCTCCGATGCGAATGTAGCTGACGGGGGCAGGCGGGGTGGACCTGGGGTGGCCCACCTGCTTTGACCCTGACCTGGAAGACTGGCTCCGGCAGGTGTCCTTACCTGCATGAGGAAAGGTCCTTTAGCAACTTTTTAATCCAATGAAGTTCCGAGAGGAGACAGGTCGTCCAGGCCCCGGGGCACTCATGGCCGACGCCTCGTCTTTCTGCCTGCCTGTAACCCCGATGGAGGCCTCATTTGCCCCTGGACTCTCCCCTCTGCGGCGCCTCTCACCCTGCCCCATCCAGATCCCCACATGGAAGCCTGCCTCCAGGGTCCACCCCAGGGTCCCGCAGGAAGCCCCCAGCCTTCCCCAAGCCTGGCAGACTCCAGCTCACAGGGCTTTGGTGACCGAGGCTGGACCTGCCGCGTGCCATCACCCCAGGGCTTGTCCACGCAGTGAGGCTGCCTGGTTCCCACGGGCCGTCCTGGGAGAGGTGGGCACCGGCCCTCCTGTGCCGCTCAGCTTCAGTCCTGGTGGACGGACAGACCGCCAGGCACCCAGCAGACAGTGTCCACTTGCTCCTGGGTCTACCTGGCAACCTTCCCAGCTCGATACTTCTCTTCATCCTTCTCTTCATCTTAGAGGAGAGTGGGACTCAGGGAAGTCAGGGGGTGCACCCAGGGTCCCAGTGAGGGTAGGTGGCTACCGGGCAGGACCTTCTCCTGGGGCCCCCAGCCTGGTCCCAGGGGGCCCGGGAGGCTTGGAGAGGGGATGGGTGACGCGGGGGAGAGATCGGGGAGGGGAGCATAGTCACAGCGGGGGCTCCCAAATGGGATCTCGGAGGCCGTTGCGGGGTCCCTCCAGCTGGCAGGCTGGGGCCAAGGGTGTGCACCAGGGAAACTTTGGGTGCTTGCGTGCCTTGCAGACTTCCTGCCCCAAGCCTCCCGTGAGCTCACTGGGCAGGGCAGTTATGAGCCCCGTGCCCCTCTGTGGGCATCTCTGCTTGCAGTTGGGACACACATTTGCCTTTGGAGTTGAACCAGTTGCATCTAGAAAGCCCCAGCGCTCAGGAACCCGCACAAAAGTCCATAGCCCTCCCAGGAAGGAAATTTCTTGAGCCGCTGCTGGGTGTCAGACAGGTGCCTGTCACTTCTTGTGCTTCGTGACATCCAGTCCTTCCAGTGGGAGATGGGCAATGTGACTTCCTTTTTATAGAAGAAAAAAGTGAGGCTCTCAGAGGCCTCCCAGTCTTCCCACCGTGACTCCCAGTCTTCCTGCCGTGGGCAGAGGCTGGGAGGTGAACCTGGGTCCGGGACTCCTCAGGCTTCCCAGGTGGCGCTAGTGGTAAAGAACCTGCCTGCCAGTGCCGGAGACATAAGAGATGTGGGTTTGATCCCTGGGTCTGGACGATTCCCCTGGAGAAGGAAACGGCCACCCACTGCAGTCTTCTTGCCTGGAGAATCCCATGGATGGAGGAGCCTGGGGGGCCGCAGTCCATGGGGCTGCACAGTTGGACACGACTGAGGCAACTTAGCACGCACACACGCAGGACTCCTTGGCTCTAGGTCTCGCTGGTGACCTCTGAGACAGCTGCTGCCCCCCGAGGTGTGGGATCTGGCGGCTGCCAGCTGCCTGACCAGGGCCACACCGCGCCTGTGGTGCTGTCTGGGGACTGAGGGCCGGTGTTTCCCCAAAGGCAGCCTAGCAGCCTTGGCGTCTGGCACCACGTCGGCAGAACCGTCAGCCTCAGCATCCCTGGTGCAGACCGCTGCCTCTCCCAGTGGGTCAGGGTCTCTGAGACCATCCTCAGGTTCAGGAAAGCTGTGACAGTCATGGGGATGGCTTGTTAGACTGAAAGGGCCCAGATTAAATCGGCAGGAGGGACAGGTCCACAGAGACACGGCCTCCAGGAGAGACCAGGGTGGCACAGAAGGGACTCAGTTCCCCAGCGAGGACGTGGGACCGCCTGGGGTGTCACCAAGTGGAGCTTACCTGAGCCCTGGGGCCTGAGTGGTTGCTGGGGCCCACTTGACGGGCAGGCTCCAGTCCCCTCGATCCTAACCAGGAGAAAGAGGAAATACGACCTGCGAGGCGGTGGAGAAAAAGGAACCCTCTTACACTGTGGGTGGGAATGCAAGCTGATGCAACTTCTGTGGAGAACGCTATGGAGATTCCTTGAAAAACTAGGAATAAGACCACCATGCGACCTATCAATCCCACTGCTGGGCATGCACCCTGAGGAAACCAGGACTGAAAAAGTCACCTGTTCCCCGATGTTCATCGCAGCACTAATTGCAACAGCTAGGACGTGGAGACAGCCTAGATGTCCATCAGCAGGTGAATGGGTAAGAAAGATGAATGGGTAAGAAATACACTCAATGGTGTATTACCCAGCCATAAAAAGGAACACATTTGACTCAGTCCTAGTGGGGTGGAAGAACCTAGAGCCTGTTATTCAAAATGAAGTCAAAAAGAGAAAGACAAATACCATATACTAATGCATATCTGTGGATTCTAGAAAGATGGTACCAGTGATCCCACGTGCAGGGAATAAAAGGAGACACAGACATGAGAACCGCCTTTTGGACTCGGTGGGAGAAGGAGAGGTTTTGATGATTTGAGAAAATAGCCTTGAAACTTATACATTACCACATGTAACATGGATCGCCAGTGGGAGTTGATGAATGACGCAGAGAATGTAAAGTCAGTGCTCTGTGACAGCCTGGAGGTGGGGGGGATTCAGGAGGGAGGGGAACATGGATGCCTGTGGCCGACTCATGTTGACGTATGGCAAAAGCCGTCCCAGTGTTGTAAAGTAGTTTTCCTCCAGTTAAAATTATTAACTAAAAAGTATGAACTGACCAATTGCCAGTAATGAAATTGAATCAGTAATTTTAAAAAATCCCAACAAACAAAATTCCAGACCAGATGGCTTCCCAGGCAAATTCTACCAAATGTTTGGCGAAGAGTTTATACCTGTCCCTTTGAAGTTATTCCAAAAGTGTGCACAGGAAGGAATATTTAACAAACTCATTCTATGAAGCTAGCATCACCGTGATATCAAAACCAGACAAAGATATCACACAAAAAATTTACAAACCAATGTAATTGATGTACATAGACATAAAAATCCTCAACAAAATCCTAGCAAACTGACTTTAGTGATACATTAAAAGGATCATACATCGTGGTCAAGCGGGGTTTACTTATTTCTCAATATCTGCAAATCAATGCAGATATACCACATTAACAAATTGAAGAATAAAAGCTATATGGTCATCTCAATAGATGCAGATAACTTTTGGTAAGAGGGTTCCCTTTTCTCCACACCCTCTCCAGCGTTTATTGCTTGTAGACTTTTGGATAGCAGCCATCCTGACTGGCATGTAATGGTACCTCATTGTGGTTTTGATTTGCATTTCTCTGATAATGAGTGATGTTGAGCATCTTTTCATGTGTTTGTTAGCCATCTGTATGTCTTCTTTGAAGAAATGGGGCTGGTGCGCTGGGAAGACCCAGAGGGATGGGGTGGGGGGAGGGAGGTGGGAGGGGGGATCGGGATGGGGAATACATGTAAATCCATGGCTGATTCATGTCAATGTATGGCAAAAACCACTACAATATTGTAAAGTAATTAGCCTCCAACTAATAAAAATAAATGGAAAAAAAAAACTTTTGGTAAAACTTAACATCTTTTTATGATTAAAAAAAAATATTCTCCAGAAAGTGGACATAAAGGGCACCTACTTCAACATAATAAAGGCCATATATGACAGACATATAGTTCACATCATACTCCATGGCGAAAAGCTAACAGCGTTTGCTCTGAGATCAAGAACAAGACAAGGGTGTCCACTCTCAGCACTTTTATTCAACATAGGTTTGGAAGTTCTAGCCGTGGCAAATCAGAGAAGAAAAAGAAATAAAAGGAATCCACGTTGGAAAAGAGGTTAAACGGTCATGGTTTGCACACAACATACTACTGTTCATAGAATATTCTAAAGATGCTACCAGAAAACTTCTAGAAGTTATCAATGAATTTGTTAAAGTTGCAGGATACAAAATTAATATACAGGAATCGGTTGCATCTCTATACACTAACAATGAAATACTGGAAAAAAATTAAGGAAGAAATCCCACTTGTCATTGTAGCAAAAAGAATAAAACATCTAGGACTAAACCTACCTAAGGAGGCAAAAGACTTGTGCCCAGAAAACTAGGAGATACTGATGAAATACCCTGAAGACGACACAAACAGATGGAAGGATATATCACATTCTGGGATTGGAAGAAGCAATATTGGTAAGATGACTGTATTACTCAAGACAATCTGCAGATCCAGCGCAATCCCTATCAAAATGCAATGGCAGTTTTCACAGAACTAGAGCAAATAATTTTAAAATTTGTATGGAAATACAAAAGACCTTGAATAGCCAAAACAATCTTGAGAAAGAAGAACATCACCAGTCCTGACTTCAGACTATACTGTAAAGCTACAGTTATCAAAACAGCATGGCTTTAGCACAAAAACAGATACACAGATCAATGGAATGAGATAGAAAGCACAGAAATAAACCCACACACTTATGGTCAATTCAGTTCAGTTCAGTTCCGTTGCTCAGTCATGTCTGATTCTTTGCGACCCCATGAACCACAGCACGCCAGGCCTCCCTCTCCATCACCAACTCCTGGAGTTTATCCAAGCTCATGTCCATCAAGTCGGTGATGCTGTCCAACCATCTCATCCCATTCTCCTCCCGCCTTCAGTCTTTCCCAGCATCAGGGGACTTTTCCATTGAGTCAGTTCTTCACATCAGGTGGCCAAAGTATTGGAGCTTCAGCTTCAGCATCAGTCCTTCCAATGAATATTCAGGACTGATTTCCTTTAGGATGGACTGATTGGATCTCCTTGCAGTCCAAGGAACTCCCAAGAGTCTTCTCCAACACCACAGTTCAAAACCATCAATTCTTCTTCACTCAGCTTTCTTTATGGTCCAACTCTCACATCCATACATAACTACTGGAAAAACCAAACTTTGACTAGACAGAGCTTTGTTGGCAAAGTAAAGTCTTTGCTTTTTAATATGCTGTCTAGTTTGGTCATAGCTTTTCTTCCAAGGAGCAAGCGTCTTTTAATTTCATGGCTGCAATAACCATCTGCAGTGATTTTGGAGCCCCCACAAAATAAAATCTGTCACTGTTTCCATTGTTTCCCCATATATTTGCCACAAAGTGATGGGACCAGATGCCATGATCACAGTTTTCTGAATGTTGAGTTTTAACCCAACTTTCTCACTCTCCTCTTTCACTTTCATCAAGAGGCTCTTTAGTTCTTCACTTTCTGCCGTAAGGGTGGTGTCATCTGCGTATCTGAGGTTATTGATATTTCTCCCGGCAATCTTGATTCCAGCTTGTGCTTCACTCAGTCTGGCATTTTGCATGGTGTACTCTGCATATAAGTTAAATAAGCAAGTTATATACTCCTTTCCCAATTTGGAGCCAGTCTGTTCTTCCATGTCCAGTTCTAACTGTTATTTCTTGACCTGCATAGAGATTTCTCAGGAGGCAGGTAAGGTGGTCTGGTATTCCTATCTCTTGAATAATTTTCCAGTTTGTTGTAATCTACACAGTCAAAGGCTTTGGCACAGTCAGTAAAGCAGAAGTAGATATTTTTCTGGAACTCTTTTGCTGTTTCAGTGATCCAGCGGATGTTGGCGATTTGATCTCTGGTTCCTCTGCCTTTTCTAAATCCAGCTTGAACATCTGGAAGCTCATGGTTAACGTATCATTGAAGCCTGGCTTGGAGAATTTTGAGCATTACTTTGCTAGCATGTGAGATGAGTGCAATTGTGTAGTAGTTTGAGCATTCTTTGACATTGCCCTTCTTTGGGATTGGAATGAAAACTGACCTTTTCCAGTCCTGTGACCACTTCTGAGTTTTCCAGATATGCTGGCATTTGAGTGCAGCACTTTCAGAGCATCATCTTTTAGGATTTGAAATAGTTCAACTGGAATTTCATCACCGCTGTTAGCTTTGTTCATAGTGATGCTTCCTAAGGCCCACTTGACTTCACATTCTAGGATGTCTGGCTCTAGGTGAGTGATCACACCATCGTGGTTATTGGGGTCATGAAGATCTTTCTTGTATAGTTCTTCTGTGTATTCTTGCCACCTCTTCTTAATATCTTCTGCTTCTGTTAGGTCCATACCATTCCTGTCCTTTATTGAGCCCATCTTTGCATGAAATGTTCCCTTGGTATCTCTAATGTTCTTGAAGAGATCTCTAGTCTTTCCCATTGTATTATTTTCCTCTATTTGCACTGATCACTGAGGAAGGCTTTCTTATCTCTCCTTGTTATTCTTTGGAACTCTGCATTCAGATGGATATATCTTTCCTTTTCTCCCTTGCCTTTATCTTCTCTTCTTTTCTCAGCTATTTGTAAGGCCTCCTCAGACAGCCATTTTGCCTTTTTGCATTTCTTTCTCTTGGGATGGTCTTGATCACTGCCTCCTGTACTATGTCATGAACCTCCATCCATAGTTCATCAGGCTCTCTGTCTATCAGATATCATCGTTTGAATCTATTTGTCACTTCCACTGTATAATTGTAAGGGATTTGATTTAGGTCATACTTGAATGGTCTAGCGGTTTTCCCTACTTTCTTCAATTCAAGTCTGAATTTGGCAATAAGGAGTTCATGATCTGAGCCACAGTCAGCTCCTGGTCTTGTTTTTGCTGACTGTATAGAGCTTCTCCATCTTTGGCTGCAAAGAATATAATCAATCTGATCTCAGTATTGACCATCTGGTGATGTCCATGTATAGAGCCTTCTCTTGTGTTGTTGGAAGAGGGTGTTTGCTATGACCAGTGCGTTCTCTTGGCAAAACTCCATTAGCCTTTGCCCTGCTTCATTCTGTACTCCAAGGCAAAATTTGCCTGTTATTCCTGGTTATCTCTTGACTTCCTACTTTTGCATTCCAGTCCCCTATGATTAAAAGGACATCTATTTTGGGTGTTAGTTCTAGAAAGTCTCGTAGGTCTTCATAGAACCATTCAACTCCAGCTCCCTCAGCATTACTAGTCAGGGCGTAGACTTAGATTACCGTGATATTGAATGGTCTGCCTTGGAAACGAACAGAGATCGCTAATCATCAGGGAAATGCAAATAAAATCAGAGTGAGATACCCCCTCTCACGTGTCAGAGTACTTATCACCAGACAGAGCACAAATAACAAATGTTAGTGTGGACGTGGAGAAAAGGGAACCCTTCTACGCTGTTGGTGGGGATGAAAACTGGTGCAGCTACTGTGGAAAAGAGCATGAAGTTTCCTCAGAAGACTAAAAATGGAACTACCATATGACTCAAAAATCCTACTCCCGGGTATATATCTGAAAAAAAAAACCCAAAAAACCACTAATTTAAAAAGACACATTCACCCCAATGTTCATAGCAGCATTATTTATAATTGTCAAGATATGGAAGCAGTTAACAGTTGAATGAATAAAGATGTGGCACATACATATACACAATGGAATAGTACTCAGCCATAAAGAAGAATGAAGTAATGCCATTTGCAGAGACATGGATAGGTTTGGAGGGTATTGTGTTCGGTGAAATGTAAGACTGAGAAAGACAAATACTGTATGATATGACTTTTATTTGAAACCTAAAAAATACAACCGGTGAATGTAACAAAAAAGCAGACTCACAGATACAGAGAAGCAGCCGGTGGTTGTCAGTGAGGAGAGGGAAGGAGCGGGGGCAGGATCGGGGGAGGGAAGAGGGAATCCAAACCGCCCGGTGTGCGAGAGGCTGGAGGGTGTGTCGTACAACATGGACCAAAGAAATAAAACCTGGGTCCTCGGGCCATCCTCCCCTACGTGAGCACGGGCACGGCTGCCGTCTGTTGTGGGGTGACACCCAGCACTTCCTGGGGTGGCCAGGAGCCTGCATTCACTGGGAGCCGGAGGTTGCAGCGTCTTGGGAACTGGGAGCAGCCGGAGCTGCCCTGGAGGGAGCCAGCTGGCCAGCGGGCAGCCTTGGGGCGCGCTGGGCGTGGTGCTCCCCGGCCCCGTCACCCCAGGAGCTTTGGTTTTGTGCCCGGTGCGGGCTTGGCGTCTCTGGCTCCTGCCCTGGCTTAATCGGCTGGGGGGCTCAGGCTTCAGGAGGTGGTGCCGTCCAGGGTCCAGCCCTCCTGGGTGCCTTTAGGCCCGAGGGGCCTGTCGTTCCTGGGGAGACAGTTGGCAAAGCCCCGAGGGCCATCCTGCTGGAAGATGGCCCGATCCAGCCGCACCTGGGCCTGCAGAGAAACTGTTCATCGTTGTGAATTTCACAGCACGCGCTTCCTGAGGCCAAGTCACGCTCAGTGCTGACCCCGGGATGGTAGGGACCCTGCCCGTCCAGCTCGCTTGCTAGGCCCGCTGGACCCCTGGAGCTCTGAGCGCCGGCCATGAGGCGGGCTCGTGAAGACCCTGAGTGGGTGTCGTGGGGTCTCGGGACGGCCCCTGCCTGTGCGGGTGCCAGGGGCCGATTTGCTGGGGGTGCGGGACGGGAAGCTGCCTCTGAGTGCCTCCTCCCCGACCCCCCGTGGTGGCCGCCGTCGGGTCTCTCGCAGCTGGGGGCTCCCGTAAGTCCTCAGGTGCTGCGTGGCTCGGGGAAGGGAGAGGTGTGTCCGCTGGGTATCCCCAGGCTGCAGCTGGTGGTGGAAGGGGCGGGTGCCCCGGGCCCAGCGTGGCTGGCGGGCTGCAAGGAGCTGACCCGGGGTGGTGGGCGCGGTGCAGGCTGGACGTGGGGAAGGTGGCTGGGGCCCGCCCGCGCACGCACCTGCACCCGTGTGGTCCAGGCGGCAAGGTGACCCGTGCCTTCCCTCTGCTCCGTCTCCCTGTGACGGCCGCCCCAGCGGGAAATCGTCCCTTGCTCTGCTCCCGGAGACAGGCGGTCATTTCAGAGGAGGCGACTTTAATAGAGACCTGCAGGGAAATGACGAAGTCTGAGATGAGGACAGTGTCAGAACGCAGATGGTTTGTAGAGTGTGTGTATGTGTATACATCTGTGTGTCTGTGTGTGTCTGTATGTCTGTATGTCTGTGTGTGTGTCTATATGTCTGTGTGTGTGTCTGTGTGTCTCTGTGTGTGTGTCTGTGTGTGTGTGTCTGTGTCTCTGTGTGTGTCTGTCTGTGTGTATGTCTCTGTGCACAGGCACAAGCGTGGGTCCTAACACAACCCCTCTCCATGTGCCCTTCTTCCCTCCAGTGGGTCCCCGGGGCCCAGCACCTGCTCACCTTCCTCTCCTGACCGGGGACCGGAGGCTTCCCCAGCCCGGAGGTCAGCCTGAGGACTCAGCAGGGAGGCCGAGGAGGCTGAGACCCTGACTCGGAGCCGAGTCCGAGCCGCGGCTGATCCCGGGCCCTGGCCGAGTCGGCCTCTGTGGTCTCTGCGCTGCCTCTCCCGGGGGCCCACACGTGTCTCGGCGTGGTGCCCTTTAGTCCTGTCAGGGCTCGCTGTGTGGACAGCCTCATCTGTCTGCCGACCTCTGGCCCGGGGATGCTGGGGGCCGTTGGGAGGGAGGTTTGGTCTGGGTGGGCCTGGTGTGGACAAGGGCTCACAGCTGCCTGCCACGGGTGGGGCAGGATGGAGGGAAGACCCGGCCCTCCTTTCCTTTCATGAGGCGCACGGCTCCAGGGGGATTGCGCCCCTTCTTGGATGCACCTTGTTGACCTGAGCTTACAGCAGACCTCAGGGACTTTCCTGCGCCCCGGGCAAGGAACCCCATGCGGACCGAGTCACGGGCATCTGTGTGCACAGGCTCCAGACGGAGTGAACACATGCTCTTCTGGACTTCCAAATTGCAAAGTTTTCATCTCAATTAATGCAACAATAAGCTCGGAAAGGTGGCAGTCGGCATTAGAAAATTAAATGACACCTTCCTGGCGTCTCACGTTGGTGAGAAGGCCAACTGATTATTTTTATATTACAGTCCCCAGGCATTGTCAAATTGATTAATAAATTCGCTGAAAACACGTTACCTCTTAATAAATTTAATTCGGGCTGTTGGGGATAACTTTCCTGTGACCTCTGAGTGTGGGCTCTCTGGGCGCTGACAGTGGGAGCGTGAGCCTGCCTGGCAGCCATCTGTCATCCTACAGGAGTGCACAGGAGTCTGTTCCATCAGCCCCGTCTCCCCGGACATGGCCCAGGTCTCAGGGGCTGTTTGGATCTCCCTGGGTGACTTCCAGGCTGGGCAGAGCTGGAGCCTGCAGGGCCGGGTGACTCCTCCTAGCTGAGACTCACTGGCCCAGGCAAGGGGAGCCCCTGAAGTTGAGCCCAGAGCTCAGCCCTGAGCTTTCTGGCAGACAAGACAAAAGGGGAAAATCCACTGGGTTTAGGGCTCTGAGTGTCCATTAGGGATTCAGCTCAGAAGGTTGAGATGACGCCAACAGGGCTGCCAGCTGCCGGCTATCACACTGGCTGTTCCGGCATCCCGGTGACTCACCCTTCAGCCTCCAGAGCTGGGTGAGGTGGGCAGTGTTGCTCCCAGTCTTAGGCTGAAACCAGAGAGGCCCAAAGAGGGGCCTCTCACGGGGCAGGGTGGATGTGACCCCGAGAGAGGGGTCAGGCCCTCCCAGGCCGGGGAGCCGCGGGGCAGACCTGCTCTGGGTTGGTGAGACTCCAGCACGGCGGCCACGCGGGGATGGACCCCCCAGACTGCAGCTTCCGGTGCTGCCAGGGCCCTGCCTGACCCTTCCTGGGCCATCTCCACCCCACCGTCTGGCACCTGGGCATCAGGCCGGATGCCCTCGGCTTCCCCCACCGCCACGGGCCCATCACCCGTTCTCTGGGACTTTGGGCTCCTTCCCAGGGGTCGAACTTGTCAAGGTCGCTGTTGCAGTTGCCAGCCACTAGGCCTTCCGAGGCCTCGAGGTACCAGGGCTCGGCTCATCCGGCCCCTCCCCGGCCCTCCCCACTCCCCACTCCCCATGGGCGCTCCTGCCTGTATGCAGCCAGCCTTGTTCTTCCGGGCTGGCCTCTCTGTCGTCCATCTTGGGAGCACTGCCCACCCCTGCCAAGCCCCATCTTGTGGCCTGGCGGGGGAAATGGGTTGGGGCCACCCGAGGGCTCTGCCAGCCTGTGGACAGGCGTGCGTCCTCTGGGGGCTGAGTGCAGAGACCCCTCCCTGCCCAGGACAGCCAGGCGGCTGACCTCCCGCGTCCAGCCTCACGCCCCAGGCCCACCTCCAGGCCTGCCCCCCCGCGCCCCCCGCTGCGTCCCCAGCAACCTCGGCCCTGACCCTCCGCACTCCCCGCCGCGTCCCCATTGATCTCGGCCCCGACCCCCCAGGTGAGGTGGGCGAGGTGGGCCGCCGTCAGCGCTGCGTGTGCCGCCCGAGGACTGATGAGACCAGATGGCGCTGGGCCCCGGGTGGGGGTGCGGAGTCGGTTGTACGTTTAAGTCGATCAGAGTCAGGTGGCACGGTGTGTGCTGGAGGAGATTAGGAACCTTCTACGCATGTACGAGCGGCCCTTCCGGACCCCTTCCTGGTGACAGGCTCACAGCTCTCGGGCCGCTTCGTGTGGGCTGTGCCCGGGCCCCTGTCCCCAAGACCTCGGGGCCATCTGGGTTGGATGTCCTTTAAGCCGGCAGAGTACCCCGCGTGGGCGTCACCGCCATGGGTGACCTTCAGGATGGAGGCCATGCGGAGCTGGCAGGCCTTTCCTGGCCGGGCCCGGGGACCCCGGGGATGGCTGTCTCCGTGGTGACGTGCCGACAGCCTGTGGGCCTTCTCTGTGCGCGGGTGTCCTCCTGTTTTGGGGCCGTGTCCCCGGCCGGGGGGCTTTGAGCTCGGGCAGTGCAGATGTTCAGTCAAAGAGGGAGGGGAGGCCCCCCCAAGAGGCCGGAGCTTTATCTGGGGGCGGTGGCTGCAGCCCGGCCAGGCCCCCCGGTCCCCCACCCCCTGCGTCCCAGCAGCGCGCATGGCCCCACGGATGGTGTGCTGGGGCACGGGCGCGTGTCAGACCCTGCTGGGGGGCCGCGGGGGCCCCGGCAAGTGTGTGCTCCTCATCCAGGCCTGCTCCGCGGCAAGCGGGCCTCCCTCCTGCTCTCTCAGGGAGACTCTGGCTGCTCTGACGGCCTTTTAAAATGTTCCCTTGTCTTACTTTTTATTGAGGTGAAACTCACATAACAGACCCAACCGCTTTCCGCGCACGTTTCGTTGGCATTCCGCGTGTCCTGCCACCGCCGTCGCCATGACCTCCAACGCCCCAGGAGGAAACCCCGGGCACTCTAAGCAGGCACTCCTGTCTCCCCCTCTGCCCACCCCGGGAACCCCCAGACTCACAGCTTGGTGACGCAAAGCCCGAGAGACCCTCGGTTCCTCACAGTTGGAGGCTCACAATCACGGAAACCAAGACCTTGGCGTTGACCCGGCTGCCCAGACACGCGGACCGTGGGAGGAATACGGGGCATGGTTGTGCTGGGGGCGTCCGACAGGCCACATCACATTGGCATCGGCCACTGCCCCGGGGGGTGGGGGGGTGCCCAGGCCCGCCTGCAGACAGCAGATGCACGGTGGAGGCACCCCGTGACCCACCCCCCACCCCCAGGGTGCACGCCTGGCCCTGCTTCCCGCCTCCCTGCCCAGATGTCGGCCGTGGGCCGGGCTCCCCGCGCTGCCACAGCAGCGAACTCCGACCCGGCTCCAGGCCCGGGCCGGCGCCGTGACTGCTCCTGGGGAGCCCAGCATGCAGACGTCCGGGGCTTCTGCCCAGCGGCTTGGCGCCGGGCCGCCTGGGGGCCCTGAACCGTGTCCCGGTGGAAAGCAGCCCGTCGCTGGGGAGCGGCGGCCCCCAGGCCTCTGCCGCCTGGGCACCCGGATGCCCCACCCGAGTGGCGGCAGTGGGGCCTGCCGCATGACCCCCGGGGCCGGGGCCCTCTGCCCTGGCCGGCCCGGGGCGGGCCTGGGGGCCCAGGCGGCCCCCTCCTCAGTGCCACCTCTCCCGGCCTGCCTTCTGTGGGCAGGCTCGGTGGGGGTGAAGCCTGGCAAAGCTCACTCTGTTTTCCATCCCAGCGGTGCCCACATGTGACCGCGCAGGGGACAGTGCCCGTGAAAAGCCCCTTTGTCTGGTCTGGCTAATTAAGAAGTAGCAGCAGGCCTCGAAGGGGGCCCAGCCCCAGGTCCTCTCTGGACGTCAGCCAGGGTCCCGAAGGGCTGGACAGGCACGGCCAGGGCCTGAGCAGGATTCCCGGAGAATCTTCCAGGCCCGCCCGAGCGTCCTGCCGCCTCCGGGGGCCTCCCGGCCCCGGTCAGTGAGTGGCTGCCTCCTCTCCTCCAAGCCCGGACGCCGACGCGGTCCTGGGAGTAGGCCCAGCGTCTGAGGCCACTGCTCCATGCATACTGGAAGCCCAGGCCGGGCACCGCGCCCGAGGCCCCATGCTCCTCTCTGGGAAACCGGGCGGGCTCGCCTCAGAGGCCGCAGGGCAGAGGCTGCTCCCAGGCCCTTGCCATGACCCTCGAGGCGCGGACCACCAGCAGGGCCGCCGTCTCTGCACTGCATCTGCCTGATGTGGTCCTGGTGTGCTGACCCCTGACCCCAGGCGTCCCTTCCCGCTCCCGTCTGCTCAGCGTGTGCACCCAGGGGCGGGGACCAGGGACTTCGGCGAGGCTCGCGTGGCATCCGTGGCGGTTGCTGGGGGTCCCACCTCCCGCTGTGGCCTTTGGGAGTGGCAGGGCCGTGCGCCGCTCGGAGGGCCTGCCCAGGGAGCCCAGCCTTTCTCCCCTGGCTTCAGTTGTGGCCAAAGCTGAGGATGGGCCGACAGATCCTGATCTGCTTGGAGATGAAAGGCCTCCGACCTCGCGGAATCCGCCGGACACACACGGGCTCTGGCGCTTGGGCCCCGTGACCCACAGGCTCCTGGAAGCTGGTCCAGCCCTCAGCTTGCAGACGCAGTGACGGGACTGGGTGAGCTACTCGCCCTCTGGGACCTCGGTGTACCGGTCTGTGTAATGGGAGCAGGAGTCCAGGAGCACTTTTCCCCAAGGCTCACCTCCTGGCCTCAGCAGGTTAACAGAGGTGAGTGCTGGGCTCAGCACGCCCCGTCTCACCTGAGTGGCAGCCCAGCCGTGTCCCCACCAGCTCCATCACTGCCGTGACCTTACCAGACGTGGGGTCCCTGCAAGAGTGCCCGGCTGTGGACGGGATGACCCTGGGACCCCTCCTGCTGGACCCGCCTCCTGCTTGGCCCCGCACAGTCCTGTCCAGGAATTCCTAAAGCCTCCAGGGTCTTCCGGAGGCCGGGTGGGCTGGCTAGGTGGCGATGGCCTGTGTGCAGATGAGGAAGCTGAGGTCCCCAGTAGAAAGTGATTCCCCAGGCACTCTAACAGACCCGCCCAGGGTCTCCCAAGCCTCTGCGGACAGTCACCTGAAGTGACCAGGGCTGTCACCGCCTTCCCCAGGGCAGTCTGCGCCCCGGTCTGCAGGGCAGGCCAGGGGTTGCCTGCGATGGCCCAGACCTTGTGCAAGCTACAGGCTCTTAGGGGCTGACCCCAAGCCGAGCGCCCTGGGGTAGTTTAAATTTGAAAATTAACATGAAATCAAAAGAGACAGAGTAATTTTTCATTCTGCTTGAAAGGTTATTTGCTTTCTCAGCCGATGCTTAGTGCACTGATACACGATGTCAAAAGGTAAATGATTTTAAACCAGATTCAATTTAAATTTCATTACATATTTGTAGGAGACAGAGGCTCCAAGCGTCCCTCGCCTTCTCATGGAGTATCTTTCACTTTTAATAACTCGGGCGCCTAATGCCCTAATCTATTGATTATGCGGTCGTGTGGCAGGGGCGAAACGGCTCACGCTCCCAGAAGCCCCTCGGGCGTCCGTGGAACTGTCCCGCGTCTTGAAGGGTGGCTGTGCTGGGGTCCAGGGAGGGGAGCAGACTGGAGACCCCCGTCCCAGGAGCCGCTTGGCCCGAACACCGCGTGACTGTCCGCAAGCAGCGCCCTTCTCAGCCCTGTGTCCCCGTCCGCGGGGCTGAACTCCTGAGGACAAGGGCCGGGGTCGGTCTTGCCGTGACCACGCAGCAGCTGTGCCAGCCTGGACGAGCTGCTCAGCCTCTCTGGGTGTGGGCTCCCCTCCGCCAAGGGTGGCCTCTTGGTGGGCTCAGTCGTGTCCCCTCCTCAGCTCATGCCCACCTGGGACCTCCGCGTGTGCCTGTCTTTGGAAATAGGGTCCTTGCAGGTGTCCATTGTTAAGGGGAAGTCATACTGGAGAAGGGCGGCTCTGAACTTGGTGACTAGGGTCCTTGCAGAGCGAAGGGAGGACAGAGACCCCGGGGAAAGCCATGGGACGGCGGAGGCAGGGATGAGAGCGATGCATGTACCAGCCCTGGACGCCGGGGCTGCCGGCGCGCCCCAGAGCCGGGGGGAGGCCCCGGGTGGAGGAGCGCTGACCTATGAGCGGAGCTCCTGCTGGGCCGTCTGGGGCCGTCACGGCGGCCGCCCCCAAGGGGCAGACACTCCCGCCCAGGGCTGGCCTGTTGTTGCTTAGTTGCTCAGTTGTGTCTGGTTCCCTGCGACCCCATGGACTGTAGCCCACCAGGATTTCCCAGGCAAGGTTACTGGAGTGGGTTGCCATGCCTTTTTCCAAGAGATCTTCCCGACCCAGGGATCGAACGCTTGTCTCCTGCTTTGGCAGGCAGGTTCTTTACCATTAAGCCACCAGGGAAGCCGGAGGGTGCCAATTGTGTGCTAGTGTGGGAACCAGGCAGACGGCAGCTTGTGGAAATCGTTCTCTGCATCCATGCCTCCTTGACTCATCATTTCCATCCCTCCTGGGGGCCGTGGCCAGTCACAGCTCTGCTCTGAGCCCCTGGTCCACGTCTGAACACCGTGGAGCAGGGAAGGGGCAGGGTCGTGCCAGCAACCACAGCTCGTGTTCTGCGGGGCGGAGTGACCCCCACTGCTGGGTGAGACGACGCAGCTTGAGGACATGTCTGGGGTGGGACCCTAGGTGGACAGCATCCCTGGGGAGTCGGAGCTGGAGGGACCACCTCTGGGCGTGTGGCTTATCCCTGGAGGTGGAACTGTGGTTCAAGGCTGATCCCGTGAGTGGTCCTGAATTGAGGTGGGGGCCTCACTGCAGGATGTGGATAGCGGGAGAGGCTGAGTGGGGCGCCCTGGCTGGAGCGCCGAGACAGGACAGCCTGGAGGCTGGGGTGTGGCCGGTTTCCCTGACGTTCCTGGAAAGCGCCCTCCTGACCATGCTGGCCTCACCCAGCGGGGCCCACCCTGAGCTTTGTTTGGGGAAGGAGCAGCAGGAACGGTCACTTCGAATTGCCCAGGGCTGCTGAGTGCTGGGGGAGGTCCAGCCGCAGGGCTGCATGGAGCTCACTGGATGGCCAGGGACGGATGGGCAGGTCACAGCTCGAAGGAGCATGTAGACACCCCGGTCTGGAAGTTTCCATCAGGGCCAGCCTGCCTTGGCTCCATCGGATCTCAAGCCGGGCTGGGCTGGGCTGGGCTGGGTGCAGAGGAGTGCAAAGAGGGTGGGTGTCCAGAGGTCACGACCCCGTCTACACGCTATGTCCGGCTCCCACCCCAGCTCCTGGAAGAGCCCAGTGAGGGGGATGGGGGTTGTGGATCCTGTACTGACGGAGAAGTCTGTTTGTGGGGGAACGTGAGCGTGGATGGAATTTTCTCGGAAATTAATTGTCCGGTGAATTCATCCCATCTGGGCTGTAGCAAAGCAGAATCCAGGGCAAGGAAACAGGGTTGTGAGTGGGTTTCCTCCGGCCCATTTCAGCAATTACTGCCTCTCGCTGGCGTGCAGTCCGCTGCTTTATTTACCCAGCAGGACGCTGCTCTTAAATGCACATCTGGGCACTTTTACAAAATAATGTGAGTGCATCTCGGGAACTCTTTTCCCCGATTTGGGTTTGTTTTATTTGCAGCATCAAACAGTGAGGGACGGAAGGTTCCAGATCACGGCTTGCAGGCCCTCAGGGTTCAGCCTGCAGACGCCCCTGAACTTGTCCCCACCGACTCCATCACCCACTGCCTGTCCTGTTCTAGGAGCTGATGCTGCTGTTTGTTCCCGGAGCCTCAAGGAGAGAGCAGGAGGAAGTCACCTGGGTGTTAGTCATCCTTAAGCTGAGGATAAAAGCAAAGATACTCCCAAGCTGTGTTTCCAGAGTGTCTTTGATGAGTGGTGTTTCTACAGATGTGGGGTTCTGGGGATCTGGAGCGGCCCCATGGCAGCGCGGCTGCAGACACCTGGCCGTGAGGCCTGGGCAGTGGGCTGCGAGGATGTACTGATAAAACTCCCGCCTGGAGCTGTCCGTTCGGCACTGGGTTAGCCATGAAGCATCGCTCTCGTCCCTGGTGGCCTCGGCCTGTGTCTGTGTCTTCGGGATGGTGTCTGAGACCCTCCTCGCCCACCACTGGGAGACGGACTGTTCCATCTCTGTTTCTGCTTGTAGCCCAGAGGGGCCTTGGGTTTGGCTGAAGAGGGCCCTGGACCCAGCTGGAGGGAAAAGAAAGCGAAGTCGCTCAGTCGTGTCAGACTCTTTGTGACCCTGTGGACCGTGGCCCGCCAGGCTCTTCTTGTCTATGGGATTTTCCAGGCAAGAACACTGGAGTGGGTTGCCATTTCCTTCTCCAGGGGATCTTCCCGACCCAGGGATTGAACTCAGGTCTCCTCGTTGTGGGCAGAGTCTTTGCCCTGAGCCACGAGGGAAGCCCGGGGAATCTGGAGGGAAGCTCTGTCCCAGAAACGGAGCCCAGGCTTCCGGGCAGCGCCGGGTGGCTGCGGGGGGTTGGGAGCGGGTGGGAGCAGGGGCCAGGGCTGCTCCAGGCCCTCCCAGGCTCCGGTCACTTCCTGCCACGCCCTGGGAGTGACGGCGTCTGACCAGCAGTGGTGTCAGCGGGCGGACCTTGTTTTCCGTGAAAGAGCGGGGTGAGCAGCCCAGAGCTGACGTGGGGCTGACGGGGTCTCTGAAGGCAAGGCCCGTCCATCCCTCCTGCCCGTCTTAGGGTGGTGCAGGCCCCCCGCCCCCACCCCCATCCAGCCCCAGGCCCGGGGGCCGCTCCATCCCCGCACCGTCTGGGTTTCTGTCTCCCTCTCTAGCATGGGCTCAGGCTGATGAAACGCCACACTTCTTCCATTTGCTGAGATGATGCTACAGGGTGCGTGGGAGCCCTGGAGGAGAGGAGGGCCCAGCTCTGCCTGGCGTGTGGGCTTATATCTTCCTGGGAGCATCACCCCATCAAGTCCCAGTGAAGGTGAGATGCTCAGAGACTCAGAGACGGACAGAATGCAGGAAGGCCCTGGAGACCAAGTCTGTCCCGCCGGGCGTCCGCTCACTGTGGGTGACCCGGCGGAGTCCGGGGGCAGGTGCCTGCCACCCCAGGCGACTGCGTGGTAGTGAGAGCAGGGCAAACGGGGCCCCATGAGGCCGGAAGTGGCCTTCAGCGACCCCTGGGGCCGGCTCGCGGCCAGCCTGTCCTGGGGGTGGAAAACCGGCCTGCCTGGGGAGAGCAGGAGCAGTCCCAGGTGCTCAGACAGCAGGACCCCAGAAGGGCTGGGGACACATGGCTCTTCCTTGCCAGCAGGAAGGACCTAGGGCCGGCAGGTCTTCCCAGAGGGCGACCGAGGCTGCACTGGACAGCCTGGGGGGCGGCTCCAGCCCCGGGGCCACAGGCCACCCGAGAGCTGAGACCCCTGGCTCAAGGGTCGGTCCTCTGACAACTCCCCGGCCTGGTCGACCTGACCCCAGCCTGGGGCCCAGCTGTCCTGGCGCAGCAGCGGCCGTGGCCATGTGTCTTCGAAGCTGCGGGGTCAGCGCGGCGGGAGCATGACTCTGGCCGAGAGTGCCGGGTGGGCTCCTTCGGGGCGGTGGGTCTCTGCGCCGGTGGTTCGAGGCGGGGTGGGGGGGCAGGGCGGTGCTCTCTGCGCCTTCGCTGGGGGCACGGGCGGCTTCAGGCCTGTCTCCTGCCCTGTGCCCGGGCAGCCGTGTCTGGGAGGTGGTCGCGTGACAGGTCTGGCCCGTGTCAGACCCGTCAGCCCGTCAGCATTGTGGTGGGATGGATGGGAGGTGTGACCAGTGAGTTAATCGACTCCCACTGAAGGCTGGCCTGGCAGCGGTCCGACAGGGTGATAAAGCGCACAGGCCCAGGCCAGGCAGCGCGGTAGACACTGGTAGGGACTCACTCACCCTGGCGGGGCCGTGATGCCCACGTGTGGGCTGGTAGCCCAGCCCTCAGGCACCCCAGGGGGCTCAAGAGTGCAGCCCCGGCCCCCCACCCTGGCCCACCCAGGGGAGATGCAGGGCGTAGGCTTCGCGCTGAATCTTTGGTTGAGGAGCACCCTTCTGTCTCCCCAGGCCCTCTGCCTTCCCTTGTCTGTGTGTCTGTCTCCCTGTCTCCCCGTCTCTCTCTCTCTCTCTGTCTCTCTCTCTCTCTGTCTCTCCGTGTGTCATCTCCACCGTCAGCATCACCCACAGCACCCAGAGTCTTCCCACCCTGACATCTTGGTGCATAGACTTTAGGAGAACCCCCCAAATTCAGGCCCTCCTCCCCCACACCCCAGGAGTCCCTCGTCCCCAGGATCCGCTAAGCCCAGCACTTGTCAAACTGTGGCTCGTGACCCTGCCTTGATGTAAAATCAATCCGGTGGGTCAGGATCATCTTTAATGATGCAAGCATATTTACTCAGACCGCCACCCGCTTTGTGGCCGGCAGCTCCGTGAGGTCTGGCTCACATGTGATACCGCTTCTCCTCCCCAGAATCTTGCATCCGGAATCAGACTCCACGCTCACTTTCTCTAAAGATAAGAAACTCGCCCAAGCTCTGTGGGCCCTGCGGTGTCGGGCGCAGCGTCTCCGCCCGGCCGCGTAACTGAGAACTCACTCGGCAGATGGCTGACCATCCTTAGGCGCTTGAGTCATATCCCCAGAACTCAGGACGGGGTCATACTTGGCAAGAGAACTGATGCAGGATGACTGGTCAAGATGAGGCCTGATGCGGGGTGACCGATGTCCTCACGAGAGCCCTGCGTGGCGGGGACACCCAGAGCCCCCATGGGCCTGCGCCCGGGGGTGTGAACGCACAGGCTGGCGGGGACACGCAGATGGCCAGTGAGCCCCGGCGGCAGGGGAAAGGCCTGGAAAAGATGCTCCCTCACGACCTCGGAAGGAGCCGGCCGGCCAACACGCTGCTGGGCTTCCAGCCTGAGCCAGAACAGGTCTGCTATTCAAGCCGCCCGGCCTGTGGGCTGGGCTAGGACAGCACAGAACACACAGGTCCCTCCTGTGTCTACGGTCAGCTGTCACATCTGTCCTGCGACCAAAGAGCAGAGCGTCCATCCTCTCGAGTGTGGCCCTGGACAGGCTGCCTTCCATTGGCCTCCATCCACTTGTCCATCTGTCCACCTGCTTGTCCATCTGTCCGTCCCGCCCACTCACCAGAGCCCTGCCGGGCGCCCTGACACCTCCGTCTCCCCCCACCACCCCGTCTCCCTCGCTGTGGGGAGGGCTGACCCTGACCCTGTGAGGAGACCCCTGGGCAGCTGGCTTCCTCAGGTGCCACCCTGCAGGGGCGAGTGGGGCGGGGCTCGGGGCACAGGCTGGGACCAGCACGCCCCCCAAGAGCCACAGGGCAGGGCCTGGGGATAGTGACAGGGCTCAGAAAAGAGGGCGGGCCGGGGGGACGCAGAGCGGAAGGCAGGAGGTGGCAAGACCCCCTTCCCCGCCTGGCCGGAATTCAGCCGCAGTGACAGCCGCCCCTCAGAGACAGGAGGGATGTTTGTGCCGGCAACACGGACGCACACGGTGCACACCCGTCTGGGCACAAATACGACCCACGTACACACGCCAAGCAGGTACCCAGCCTGACGTTTGCACTCAACACATGCACACACAGGGCGAACCCGTGGCTGAGACCTGGCGTCCAGCCTCCTGGGTCAGAGGCGTGGCCACCCGCTGCCGCCTGCAGGCTTGTCCTGTGACCCGCGAGCACCCCAGGGCTTCCCGACGGATGGAAAACGGCCTTTCAGTGGCTGGAGCCCCACACTGCTCCCCGGGGGATGGGGGGCTCTCTGCTGGGGGCTCCTCCCCCGGGGTCTCTGCAGCAACCTGGCCTCAGAAGCAGGGCTTCCCTCCTGGGGGTGGATGCCGACTTTGAGAACCACAGCCCTTTCTCCTTCACGGTGCTTGTGGGGTCCCCCATCCTTGGGTTGATGACACGGGGTCCTTTGAGCCTTTCCTGCCCCCTGGGCCCATGCCATCACCTGGGGGCCCCTGAGGGTGCTTCGTCTGGCTAAGCTCGGCTCCCTGTCGGGTGAGGGCACCAGGCGGCCCCGAGGGAGCCCTGGGGAACGCAGGCCTGGCTGCCAGCCTCGGAGGTCTTCAGGGACCCCTGCACCCGCCTTCCAGGGGCTGGTGGGTGGGAGGGCTCCGTGCCACCGGCTTCCTGGTGCATGTGGGCAACAGGGCGCAGCTGTGAGGGCCTCGCCCGGGTGTTCCCGGGTGACAGAGACACCGGCTGTGCGTGCACCCGTGCGGACGTCCCTGCAGCCTCCCAGGACCCTGGGGCAGCTCCCGCTGCAGGGCCCTCGGGTGGAGGGATGCCTGACGCCAGAGCTCTCCATGGGAAGGGCGGGAGCAGGTGCAGCGGCCCAGCCTTCCGGGAGCCGACGCCTGCAGCCCCATCTGAGGGTGGCATGCCGGGCCCTGAGCCCCGAGCCCCGGCCCTGGGCCCTGAGGACTGGGTTGGGCATCACAGCGCCTCTCGTTCCCCTTAACCCTCTGCGAGCCGGCATTGCACGGCGGCCTGCGGGAGCTTCCGGGGGCATCGCGCATTGTTCCTCCTTCCTGGTACCCGCAGGAAGAGACCGTGTCCCGTGAATGCATTTGCATGTTGATCGTGCTGTCATTATGTATCTGGGAGTTTTTATCGTGGGAAGAATGAGATAATCATGTTGGTAGATACTGAATAGACTTTCAAAGATTGCAAGACGGCACTTTCATTGGAAGAGGGGATTCGTTTAAAAATACGCTGTCAAAATATGTTGTTCTAAATGCTGAGTTGATGGTTCTTTTGTTTTGCTTTGTTTCTTGAATGTGTCATTAGAAAAAATTAACAGTGACATCAACTGCGAGATGGGCTACGCGCCTCTGAAAGGGACATGTTGTCCTTGTGACTTTGCGGAACAATTTCTTTGCCTTTAAATATTGCCTCCCTCGTGATGAAGGCCCCTCGTAACTTCGGTATTTATTCATTTTGTGGAAGGCGGGTGTGTGCGTTTGGAGAACTCAGGCCTCAGAAGGCCCCTCCCAGGGTCTCCACTCCCCACTGTGGGACTGGGTCCAGCCTTGGGGTACTTAGGCCCCAAGTTGGGCTGTGCGGGCCACCTGCCCTCTTAGCTCTCCTCCCAGAGAGCGGTGTTTCAGAGCCTCCAGCCGAGTTCCTCCTGGGACACAAGAGCAGATGAGCGAATGCATTTGTGTTACATGGACACAGATGTCTGTCTGCACCAGTGGGTGACGACTGAATGGATGGATGAATGAATGAATGAATGAGCAAATGAATGAATGCAGGGTGGCCAGGGAGCTGTGGCTTCCTGCCCGGGAGCCCCCGGGAGCCTTCCCGCCTCATCCCTTCAGGGCCACTCTCGCCCAGAAGCTTCTTCTGGGGAGACCCCGGGATCCCAGAGGCCACGCAGGACCCAGAACAGGGGTCAGTGTGCCCCAGGGCTCCGAGCAGAGGCGGGTGCCACTCCCAGCTGCCCCCAGGCCGTCCCTCCTGTCCTTCCTCCTTCCTCTTGCCTGCAGGATCGGCCAGCCTGGCCTTGGAACCCAGAACCTTCCAGAAGGCAGACCTGAGGGTGGCTCAGACTGCGAGTCGGGAGGGTGCGGGCCGGGCCGGGCCCCCGCCCTGCTCACACCCCCAGCGCGCCCTGATCCGGATGCTGCGGCGGGCAGCAGGCAGCCCCCACCCCGGCATCACCCCGGCCACCTCCCCCCCGGGCCCAAGGGGAGCCCGGGAGGGGTCACGGCTCAGAGGCCGCGGTAACTCAGAGGAGGGGACAGGGAGGACAGGCTTTGTGCATGATTAGGTTTCAGTCATTCTTTTTCCGGAGTGAGGGAGAGGCGTAGGTCATTGCACACAGTCAGGAAACTCAGATCCCCAGAAGCATGCTCGGGTCCCCCTGGGCCTCGTCCACAAGGCCCCACCCCACCACGTCGGGTGTGGCGGTGGTCCTGGCATCCACCCTGGTGGGGCTGACCATGTGTCAGGCCCCGGGCCCCCGCCAGAGCTCCGCAGGGAGGGTGGACGCCAGGACCACCACCAGAGCCGACGTGGTGGGCTCCACCCTCCTGCCGTGCGTCCAATAGGGGTGAGCCGCCCTGCCCTGGCTGCCTTTGCTGTGGGGTCTTGGACAGAGATGGGCCTCCCCGAGGGCACAGGGGCCAGCCGTGCATGTGGTGGCCGGTGCTCGGGGCGGGGGGTGGAAGCCACCTGTGGGGGCTGGTTTCTCCAGACTGAACGCAGCTGGTGGGCAGCCCTCCTGGGCTCCTGGGAGAAGCCGTGCGCCTGGTCCCCCTGGGGGACTGGGGTTTAGGGGGCTGTCAGGGGCCCCAGTTGGCAAAGCGTCCTTCTCCCCCGTGGGCACATGGCTCCTATTCCCCTGGAGGCCCCGGAGTCTCCATGGTGGGGGAAAGCTGACGTCCCAGTGTGTGTGCACGTGTGTGCCCATGCAAGTGTGCATGTGTGTACGTGTGCGCCTGTGTGCACGCATGAGTGTGCATCTGAGAGCATTTGTGTGTGCGTGAATGTGCATGTTTGTGTGTGGAGTGTGTGCAGATGGTAGGTACATGTGTATACTGCATGTGTATATGAGAGTGTGCATGGGTGTGGCCCACGGCTCGGGGGCTCCGTCCCCCCGCACGGCTCCGAAGAGCCCCGGCCCCTCCGCCCACCCCTTCCCGGCCGTGTCGCTCAGCCCAGGGGCTTCCGCGGTTGGCCTGGCTGCTGCCCCTGATGTAAGCGGCCTCCCGGAGGAGGCGGTCGGGGAGGTTTAAATGCTGACCCTGGGGCCGAGTCAGCAACGATGCGTCAGGGAGGGCCGGGGACTGCTCTCTGCCCACAAGGAGCGTGGGCCGCAGAGCATGAAGTCCACAGGCGCGTCCACAGCCTGGGGTCGTGGGCAGCCCCTCTCGGGCTCAGCCTGGCCTGAGTGGGTCTCGGCTCCCTGCCCCGCCCAGAGAGGGTCACAGGGCCCCCCGCCTGTCGGGAGGCAGAGTGGGGCGGGCAGGCAGAGTGCATGGTATCCCGCTCACACTTCTGTCTCCAGAATGACTCCAGGGGCACAGCTCCACACGGGCCGCTGGGAAGGAAGTGTGGTCGCCCCGTGTGTCTTGAGCGGGGCCCCCATCCCCGGGTTGTGGACTGTCAGGAACTGGGCTGCTGAGCAGGGGGCGGGCAGCGGGCAGGCGAGCGAAGCGCTCCATTCCTGCCCCAGTCGTCCCCATCTGTCCCTGGAGAAGCCATCTTCCGTGAGACAGTCCCTGCGGCCGAAAACCTTGGGGCCACCCATCTAGAGGGAAGCACTTGGATCGTGGAGAAGGCGATGCTGTTTGTCCACCTGCCAGGGAGGTGGGGGCAGGCGGAGATGCTGCTCAGGCCCTGCCATCCACGTGTACCCCACCCGGGAGGCCCCTCCCTGGTTCCGTCTGCTGGATGCGGGGCTCCCACCCCCTGGGCCCGTGTTCCTGGCAGGGCACTCCCTGAAGACACCCTGGCCAGGCTCCCAGCCTGGTGGAGCAGACGCGAGGGCAGGAATCAAGCCTTTGTCATGGAACATTCTCGTCCTGGTTGTGTGTGTGAACATGCACAGCTGCGGCTCCTGAGAAGACAGGACGTTTCTACAGGGTCGTGTGATGGTGACCGTCCCACTGGACGTGCCCGTGACTCAGAAGAGCGTGTCTTCTACACACACAGGTAGTTTAAATTATCTAACCCATGCATGCATATGTGTGTAGATAAATATTCATGAGCCCTGTGCATGCAGAGAGGGAGCAAAGAGCCTCGGCCACCTTTGTGTGAAAGTGAAAGTCGCTGTCTTATCCGACTCTTTGCAACCTCATGGACTATACAGTCCATGGAATAGGCCAGAATTCTGGAGTGCGTAGCCTTTCCCTTCTCCAGGGAATCTGTCCGACCCAGGAATCGAACCAGGGTCTCCTGCATTGCAGGCAGAGTCTTTCCCAGCTGAGCTATCAGGGAAGCCCCACCTTTGTGTGGGGGTGAACCATCTGAACTCAACTGTGTGGCTGTGTGTACATCACACACGCATAGCAGAGACACACGTGTGCGAAGGCTGCTCGGACTGGATCACGTGTGAGTGTGCGCTGAGCCCTGGCACACGCACCCCCGTGCACGACCCCTGTGGGGCGGGCGGCCCGCGGCTCTCTGCTCCACCCGTGAGGCTGACGACGGACCAGCAGGGTTTTGCAGCATCTGGTGGTTTTCTTCTGGGGAACTTGGGAGAGACAGCGTGTGTGTGTGGGTGAGGGACTGAGTCTGCGCATCGCCTGCACCCCCTCCATGCCCACACGTGCACACACGCGCACACACACCCGGGGCCTGGACTCCTCCCACCTCACCCCGGCTCAGGGCCGGCAGGCAGCCCAGGCTTTGCAGGGACGCACGGAGGAGACATGTCCTTCCTAGGGCTTCCACTCCCTCGAGCCAGGAAGTAAGGGGTCTCCTTTGCTCGTCTGCAAGCCCAGGTCGGGACAGGGAGCACCCCCAGCAGCTGCCCTTGCGGTGCTGACGGTGTATGAGCCCAGAGACCCCCTGGTGACGAGCAAACACGGGCCCCCGGGCGCCAACGTGATGCGTCCTCAGGGGTCCGTGGCCCGGCGTGCTGCGCCCGACCCTGCCCAGGAGGAACCCGGACTCCAGCCTGGTTCTCAACATGTGACATTTCAAACGCCGCCCAAGGAGCTGTTAGCCTGGGCGTTCCTTGTCAACAGCATCCTGTCCTCAGTGGCTGCTGCCTGCCTGCGTGAACGTGGCCGGGGGATCGGGGAGCAGACCCCGGGCTTGCTGGTCCCAAGAAGTTCCGCAGGCCGGGAGGGGGGCTGGGGGGTCAGGACGGGCGTGGCGGGGGGTCTCTGTGGACGCCCCGTGATTTCCAGGTGGCACACAGGTGTCATTATCACCCACTGCCTGGCCCTCCTGCCCGTGGTCTGCTTTTGTATTTGCAGGGAGCTGGGCTTCCAAGGTGGCCCGACAGTAAAGACTGTCTGCAATGCAGGAGACCCGAGTTCCATCCCTCGGGCGGGAAGATCCCCTGGAGGAGGGCATGGCAACCCACTCCAGTGTCCTTGCCTGGGGAATCCCATGGACCGAGGAGCCTGGTGAGCTTCAGTCCCTGGGGTCGCAAAGAGTCGGACGCGGCTGAGGTACTGAGCACCCACCAGGAGTGGGTTTCACATCATTGAAGGGTTAGAACAGCGCCAGAGGGCCGAGATCGCGTGACGCACCGGGGGAGGCGTGTGGCCTGCACAGCCTGGCTCGGGGTTTCAGGGCGGCCTCTGGGGCCGCGGAGATGAGCCCCGGGGCCCAGAGGGAAAGCCCCCTCGTGTTCATCTCCTTCTTTCTCTTCTCAGGGTGTGTTCTGTAACTTGTGGAGTAGATGTCTGTGCTCAGGCATGGATAGATACACATTTTGGAGGGGGACACGTTCACTTTCGGTAACGAGTCAGACGCAGTGCCTCGGGTGTGGAGCATCCTGGGAGCAGCTCTGATCAGGCCCGGCTGGATTCCACCGAGCGGAGTCCCCGGGGCCCTCCATGACCTGCCGGGTAATTGCTGCGTTCAGGCCCTGCTTTCTTGCCGCATAATGACATTTCTGTGTCTCACGGCAGATGCTGGCTCTGTGGTAATGAAGGCAGGGCCCTGGAGAGGCGGCCAGAAAGACCCCGGTGGGCCCCCAAATTGGTTTATTTGCCAGGTAATCAGAGGCACAGAAGGCGCTGTAATAGGACACGGACTCTGGGGTAGACTGCACGGCCGGGCCCCGCAGGACGGGCCTGGCGGGCGGCCTCCTCCGAAGTGGCGGTTACCGCATCCCCGAAAAGAAAAGCCACGTGATCTCCCTCTGGGCGCCTGGTCTGAAACAGAATCATCGTGTGGACTTTTCCTAAAGACGGCGCTGCGTCGAGAGGGTGTCGTCTGTCATTGCAGCTTTGCTTCCCCGCCTTCCGCCTTTCTGTTCGGAACTGGGACGGCGTTTAGGAAGGATGTGAGCGCGTTAGGAAGCGATGAGGAATGGAGGTTAGCGGCTGTTGGGGGCACAGCGTGTGGGTCCCTGCCAGCTGCCGGGCCGGCGGGGCCTGGTCTCGCGGTCTCTGCCTCTGTGACGCGGGCAGGGCTGCCCGAGGCCCTGGTGGTGCCAGCACTTCTGCAAAGCCTAGGTTCCTTCACCCGTAGCCTGGCCACCCGAGGCCCCGGTCCCTGGAGGAGAAGCCAGAAGCAGATAAACAAGCACGTAGCAGGTCCATCCCACCCTGGACGGTCCCTTCAGAGAATCACGACAGGAGCTTGATGGTGGCGCGGAGGCTGCAGGGGTGGGTGCTCGGGGAGGGCCGTGCCCCAGAGGCGGCACTTTGCTAAAGGCTGGATGGCAGGAAGCAGGTCTTCCACGGGGACAATCAGCCCGTCCAGGAGTGAGGTTGCTGAGAGAGGCGGCCTCCAAGGCCACGGGTCCTGCATCCTCAGGACAGAAAAACGCAAAGGCCTCAAGCCAAGCCCCGGGTCCCCGCACACACGCACACAGCGTGCGGGGCAGGGGCCCTCAGGGTCCCCGTGCAGGCATCCCAGGGGGGCGGGTGGGTGGGGGGCCCCTGCCCCTGCCCCTGCCCTGTGCAGCCAGGGTGCAGACAGGCAGTCCTGGGGGCGGACATGGCCTTGGTTTGGTTCCACGTGCAGTGGAGCCTCCGGAGGAAGACAGTCGGATTCAGCCTCTGAAGGCTCCTGGGGCTGCTGGCGATCAGGCCGTGGTGGTGGGAGGTGGTGTGGGGCCCGCGGGGAGGCAGAGGGGACAGTCAGGGCAGCTGGCGGTGCCTGGCGAGGGGAGAAGAGGGCCCTGGAGGGGGGAGTCCGTGACATCTCATCCCAGCCCCGCTCAGGGCTGCCCAGGGGGTCGTGGTAGCGGAGACGCTCCAGGTCAGAGGTGATGAGAGCTTGACACACCCCGGCTTTAACCGCGGAGGGCCGTTGGCGGCCGGCACGGGGAGGGCCGTTGGCGGCCGGCACGGGGAGGGCCGTTGGCGGCCGGCACGGGGAGGGCCGTTGGCGGCCGGCACGGGGAGGGGCGTCGGGTCCAGAAGCAGGTGGGCTGCCCGTGTCTCGCCCCCTTGGGGCCCCAGCGAGCCCCTCAGCGGGACCCAGGCCAGGGCCTCCCCACCCAGCACTGGGTCCGGGCCTGGGAGACTACAGGTGTCCTGCCTGGACAAGCCTGTCTGGACCCAAGGACTGCAGGCGGGACGTGGAGGGGGCGGACAGGCTGAAGCTGGTGGGGCCGCCGGGTGTGGACCAGGTGCCCCGGAAGACGGGTGCTCACAGCAGGAAACCCGGGGACCCCAGGAGGGGCCGGGGACACGGCCGCTGCTCGACCCCCAGCAGAGCGCCCTCCTGCGGCCCCGGTGTGGCCTCAAGCATGCCCCTTGCTCTTTCCACGAGTCTAAGCCTCCGTGTGCTTGCTTGCAGTTCTCCCTCAAGTTACTGGACTGTGAGGATCTTGTAATTCACCAGTCATTCCTTCTCTACAACGTGGTGCTGTTCAGAATTTAGTCACTAATGTGCACGAACACGCGGCCCCAGCCCTGGCTTCTCTCCGACGTCTGGGTGGACATTTGTGGCTCCCAGTGTCCGGGTTTGTTCTGTGTTTGCCTGGCGGCCCGTTTTTCACCGCCAATGTTAGAAGCAGCCGTTTATCAGAAGCCAGCAGGTCGTGTCGGGCCTGGTGGTGGTTTACCTGTGGGTGTGACGCTCCAGTGCTGAGAGCGTCTCCCACGGGGAGGTGGGACCCGGGGCTGAGGGGCGGGTCCGAGGACCCTCGTGCGGGGAGACGCGGGGCCGCGGTCAGGACCGCTCCCCCCAGAACCTCCTGGAGCGGGTGCATAGGGCTGCGGACCCCCGTCCCCGCTCCCGCAGGGACCCGTGGGTCCATCCCCCCGAGGTCTGTGGGTGTGTGTGCGGGAACCCAGAATGGTGATGAGGTCTTGGTGCTTTTCTGGCCGGAAGATGCAGAATCGGGGGCCTCGGGGGCTGCTTCTCCTAAGGAGGACACCCCCTGTTTGACCCGGGCCCGGCCTCTGGCCCAGGTGCAAAGTCTCGGGCAGGCTGTCTGTGCATGTGGCCACACTTACCTGTCAGCCAGTGTGAGGATGGAGGTGCTGGGGGTCCCTGCAGGCGGCCTGTGTTGGGGTTCAGGTCCCCCCAGTCTTGGCCCCAGACTCACAGCCCCTCAAGGTGGGGCTCTGCTCCCAGCCTGGGGACTGGCGGGCAGTCAGGCAGGCAGGCAGCTCCTTTGTGGTTGGAGGCCACTCCCTGCAACCCGAGTGACCCGGCGGGGCCCTGGCCCCCGGAGGCGTGTGTCCACTGGCTCTTGAGCGCCTCCGCTCAGCCCACTTGCTCAGGCTGCCCGGGCGTCCTGCCTGGCTCCACAGTCTCCAGCCGTCCGTGTGGCTTCCCGGGGCCCCTGTGACACAGCGCCGCTGACTGGTGGCTTCAGACAGCGGGCTTTACCGTCTCGCGCTCAGAGAAGAGGCTGGAGGCCTGAGAGGCGGCGAGTCTGATCTCTGCCAGCTTACGGGGCACCTCGGCCTATGTTGCATCATTCCAGGCTCTGCCTCTGAACTCGCAGGGAGATCTCCGTCTCTTGTCTCCTCTCTTACGAGGACCCAGTCTCATTGGATCGGGCCCCTCCCTGCTCTAGGAAGGCTTCATCTTCACCAGCCAGGTCTGCAGCTGCCCTGTTTCCAGATGAAGACATTTGGGCGCCAGGGGCTTCCAAGGGTCAGGACTCAATCTCTCTCAGGGGACATAACTCAGCCCATCAAGGCAGGCTGACGTCTCTGCTGCTTCCTCGGACAGCACCACCCTTTCTGGCTGTTGGGAGGTGATGCAGGCGCGTTTTGGCTGGAAGGTGACATCTGTTACTTTCAAACAGAGCTGACCCGTCCGGTGTTACCATCAGCCCCATGTGACAGGGGTCGGTGGTGGGGCCCCACTCCCCATCCTCCAGGGTGTAGGGGTCCTCATGAGCCAGCTGGGGGGACTGCAGCTTTCCCAGCAGCCCCACTGCCAGGGCCTCAGCGGGACCCCAGCCTCAGGGTGTGGAGGTGAGTGAGGGTGGTCCCGAGTGGGTCAGGACGGCCTCGGGAGGGGAAGGACCTCGAAGGACACAGGGGTGGATGCTCAGTTGTGCTCTCGGGAAGGTGGCCATGCCCTTCCCCTAGTCCCTCCCTCCCAGGAAAGGAGAGCCCCCCAATCACATGAAGCCGTGTGCAAGGGCCGGATGCAGGGCAGAGCCCCAGGTGGGCCCTGGGCCAGGGGTGGCCACCCAGCCTCCAGGAGGCCCAGGCACCTACAGCCCACCCCCAGGCGGGGGACAGGACCAGCTGCAGCCCAGCCTCCTCGGTGCGGGGAGCCCTGTGTGGCCGGCACGTCTCTGTTCTGCTTTGAGGGGCGCCCGGGAATCACCCCGTCTCCTCCATCAAAACTTCCTGCCTGGGGGGGCGTCCCGGCCCATCACAGACCCCAACCACCCCGGCGAGCCTCGGGGGAGCTGCTCTGCCTCCAGGCCCAGGCCAGGCACCTGCACCTCCTTCCAGGGAAGCATCAGGGTCGCGGCTCCCTGCCTTTAGTTCCTCCTCTGGCTCTGCAGCTGCAAGGACTGAGCGTCATGAACTCTCATTACCCAACACCCATCAGTCAAGACACTCACCCTCCCCAGGGCAGGAGGTCGGGCCCCAGTCATTCTGCACAATAACATTTGTGGAACATAAAGACAAAATGTTCATAAACGGATCATAAAATGTAATCCTGCCCGGGAAGCCGGCCTGAGTGGACAGGAGGTGACCTTTCCGGTTCCTCTGGAGGAAATGTCACCCAGGAGAGCAGGTGGAGGGGTCTTACGTCCGAGGAGAGCCTGCCTGCCTGCCTGGTGCTCCCTGACCCGAGGCCACCCTGCCCGGCCCTGCCCTGTGGCCAGGAGCCATCTGGACTGGGGGCAGAAGCTTCGCTGTGAACCAGGAGTGGCCCTGGGGGGCAGCCTGCCAGCCTCCCGCCCTTCTCATCGCCGGCGGGCCCCGCTCTCCCCTTCCTGGGCTGATCCTGCGCTGTCCTGGCTGGGCCCTGACTGCGGGGTCTGGCGTGGGCTGGGTTTACTCAGACGTGGCCCTCAGGGGTCTGTTAGGTGGGCCCTGGCCAGGAGGGCGGCTCCCTTCCAGCTGGCATCTGTGGGCCCACGAGACACCCCCCCCCAGGAGAGGTTGGAGTGGCCCCCAGGACTCCAGCAGACCCCGAACTGCAGGGAAGTGGGGCCGAGTGTCACGGCGGGGACTGGCCCCTTAGCAGCCAGGCCAGGCTCGTCTCAGCCCCTGGCACTTAAAGGAGGCTGGACTGGCCCTGCCCAGGTGGCCCACGCGAGGGGGAATCTGACAGCGGAGGTCTGGCCTGCGTGAGCCACCTGGGGTCCTGAGATGTTGGCACAGAGAGTTCTGAGACCACTCAGCCCCAAACTGCTGTGCGCCAGAGGCCGACCCGGCGTGCAGTGGTCTCACCCGCCAGGCCAGGATCCAGAGGCAGGGGTCGGCGGTCCCCGCAGGAAGAGCCTCCGGGGGCTCCAGGATTTCCGAGCACCTCCAGGCCCCCAGCTTTGCCCGGAACTCTTGGTCTGGGCCTGGTGGCCTCCATGCTTCACCCTGGGGGCCAGTGGGAACCCCTGCCCTGCAGATGGGGGTCCTATCAGGGCTGTGGACCCTCTGCCCGCTGTCCTGGAGGACTTCCCAGGGATGCCATAGACCCCCGTCGCGGTGACGTCTGAGGAGGCAGTGTTCGTGGAAGCTCTGCGCCGGACGCTAGTGTGGGCCTGTGGGAAGAGCGTGTTAATCGTGTAAACACACGGCAGCCCCTCCCGGCTGCGGAGAGGCGCTGTGTTCCCGCGGCTGCACTCCCGCCTGTCCTCTGCAGCCCCGTGTGGGTGCACAGCGTCCCACGGCCGCTCCTTGGGTTTCCTCTCCTCGTTCTGGGCTCACCTGTCCCGGGCCGCGGGGACTCGAGCCCAGAGTCTGGGTTCACCTGTAAACCCTTGTCCTGCGTGTGGACGGTCCCTGGAGGCCCTTGAGAGCCCACCGCCCGCCTCAGGCTCTCAGAGGAAGGACGCCTGGGTGGGGCCCTCTGTCTCCCTGACGCCGCCGTCGGGGCTCCCTGCGAGCCTGGGATGGGGAAGGGGGTCTCACACTCTAGTTCTGTTTCCCCAAGGAGCCGGGGGGTCAGAGGGCCACCCGAGCCATGCGTATCCCCTGGTGCCCAGCGAACAACACGCCCGTCCTCCAAGCAGAGGCGTCTGTGGTTCTGGAAAGACGCCCCCGCAGTGCTGGGGTCAGGCTGGTTGGCTCCAGGAGCCGTGGTCCTGGAGGCTCCCAGGAAGCCCCCGGGGCTCGTGGGGAGGAGGAGGGCACCTGCAGCCGCTGTTCCCACCGCAGCCCCAGGGAAGGCCTAGGATGGGGTGGCCCCACACCCAAGAGCTCCCTGGACGGGTCCAAACCTCGGCGCCAGCACCTCCGAGGGGACAGCTCAGGGATCCCTGCGTCCAGAATGCCGAGGGGTCTCCAGCGGGGCACCCCCCACGCCCCCCATGGCAGAGGAAGGGGGCCCACTCCCACGCACACGAAGCTCCCAGAGGGCTGCGAGCAGCCAGTTGGCCAGACTCAGTCCTCGTCTTGTCTCCGAAGAGTTTGTTGTTCCAGACTCTGTCCAAGTCTGTTTTAATCCACCAAAAGAGGAGCTAAGTTTGATAAATAAAAGAAGATTAAAAATGGTAGAGAAAAATGTGTTTCTCCCCCCCACCCCCCAGCTCCCGGGAGAGAACTGCCAAAATTGAGGCGTAGAAACGAAAATAGAAATGATCAAAACGTCTGATGGTATCTCTATTTTCAAATGAAAAGGCAGCAAGTCCTCCAGCCGAGCCCCTTGCAGCCTGGGAGCCACCTCGCCTCCTGTGCTTCTTGCGCTTTGGGGTGGGCCCCCCTTCCTCTGCCATGTGGGGTGTGGGGGGTGCCCCACTGGAGACCCCTCGGCATTCTGGATGGAGGGATCCCTGAGCTGTCCCCTCGGAGATGCTGGCCCCACGGTTTGGACCTGTCCAGGGAGCTCTTGGGTGTGGGGACCACCCCCCATCCCAGGCCTTTCCTTTCAAGATGCACCTGTGACATTCCAAACACTGAGATGTCAGTCCTGGACGGGAGCTGTGGCGAGAGGGGCAGAGGGGACCTTGAACCTGACGCCGGTCACTCAGCTGCACCTGGGTGGCCTGCAGACTTTGCCTCAGTGGCCCCCGTGGAGGTGGCAGCGACCGTCCTTTGGAGGCTCTGTGTCACCGGCCAGCTCCGTCTGCCATTCACGGTATCAGCTCCTTGAACCTTCACAACCCTGTCTAGGTGGTGGTCCTCAGAGTGGGGCTTCCGCCTCGCCCGGGAGCCAGTCAGAAATGCAGGCTCTGGGCCATCCAGACCCCCTGAATTAGAGACTCCCAGTAGGACCCGGTTCCCCCATCTTTCCCCGGGGGGGTCTGATGCACATGGAAGGTTGAAAGTCGCTGCCCCACAGTGGATAACGTCCCCCATCCCGTCTTCTGGGTGGGGACAATTGAGAAAGTCGATATGAACTAACTTGCCTGACATCTGACGTCTCGTCCACGACAGAAATGGGAGCAGGATAAGGCTGTCTGCTCCTCCAGGGCTGAAGCAGGCACCCTCGTGTCCTGCCATGTCCACCCTCTGTATGCCCTCCCTGCTGGATCCTCTGACGTCCTTGGACGGGGGTGGGGACCCTGAAGTCTGTCCCAGGGGACGACGTGGGCCCTGGTGCTGCCGCCGGGTGAGGCAGCTTCCAAGCTGAGGAAGCGCCAAGAGCGGCCCCCAGTGGGTTCCCCAAATGTACCAGGTCAGCTCTTCTGGGGTGATCCCTGGGGAGGATGCTCACTTCCTTGCTCACAAGTGAAAGTAATGAGGAAGACGCTGGGGATTTCAGCCGCGTCTCCAGAGACGATCTGAGATGCCACGCGTCTCCACACTCTCTCTGGCCCCCTGCCCCCGCCTCCCATCACAGACGGTAACTTGGAGGTGGCCTGCCCCTTCTTCGGGTCAGCTTGTCTTGGCGTGTCGGCTAGCCTGCTTTCGAAACTAAGGGTCTGCTTCAGCTAGCTGCTGCCCTGGGGTGCTGGGTGCCAGGCCGACAGTTCAGGGGCTCAGCACGGCAGGCAGGGTCTGTGGGTCGGCTGGGTGGTCCCAGCTGCGAGTCTGGGGTCAGCTGCTGCGGGCTAGCCTGGACCCAGACCAGGCCTTCAAGACAGGGCTGTGGACCCCTCAGCAGGCCGGGCCCCAGCCTCTGGGCTGCTCTGTGTGTGAAGCGCCAGGGGCCCACGCCAGGCCCCAGGGCACTACAGCCCTCTGGCTAATGCAGGCCGTCCGGGGGCACGGCATCAGGGAGGGCAGGGCCTCTCCCCCACTGCCCAGCACTGCCCTCGGCTCTGGCCCCTCCATCCAGCCCCTGGGGCGTCTGTCAGACGGCAGGTGTTTAACGCGGGCCTGAGATCCAGCCGGGAGCTGGCCGTTTTCTCTGAATTCATTGTCTTTCTGGGAATGAGATGACACAGCGCCGTCACCCCCGCGTGGAGGCTTCTGACGAAAGCGACCTCCTTTATAGAAATCAAATTGACCCCAAGAAGTTTTCAAATGTAAATTCATTGGCATGAAACGGCAGTGCCCATCCCGTCTTAAATTGTCTCTGAAATGGAAACACGCAGAGTCCGTTCCCGACCGGAGCGGGTCTCACTCTTTCTGCCAAATGCAAGGCTCACCCCCCACCCCACACCGAGGGCAGAGTGCCTCTCTGCTCTCTCCAGATGTTAGAGAGACTCCTGGCCAAGGGGTCTGGGGTGTGAAGGTCACGCCCGTGCTGCCGGCCTGATACCGAAGGCCACCCCTGCATGCTTGCGGCCCATGGCCCGTCAGCGATGCCGGGAACAGAGTGTATCGCGGCGGGCACGTCCCTCTCGCCCCAGAGCCGGAGGTGGACTCGTGGTTCCGGACTGTGCTCATCCTGAACTTTGGTGCCTCCGCGCTTCTGCGTGCCTTTCAGAAAGGGGCCCTCATCTGAATTTAAATAGCGTTCATCCTGTTCATGCAGCGGCATTTGGAGACGGGACCCACCGCCGTGCTGAGCAGGCTACAGGAACTCGGCGCGCTGGTGCTCCCAAGGGCCTGGGCTGGCTCTTATGCGTCCAGGCTGTCCGCTCTCCTGCAGGCCTGACCTGCAGGCGCCTGACCGGGCGTTCTGGGGGCAGGACGCGGCCGGAGCGGGGCCAGGACGCAGCAGCCTGGGGACCACCGCCTGGCGCTGGGATCCGTCTGTGGCCCCCACTGCCCGTGCGGCCTCGAACGGTGAACGAGCCACAGGCCCCCACCCAGGCGTGAGGACCGGACACCACCAGGGACCGCGGGGCCGAGCCCACCACGGGGCCCGTGCCCTCCACATTCGGACCCTCCGGGGCAGTTCACTGCGCACCGGGCGTGGGTCCTGGCGGCTTCCTCGAGTGACTCATTCACGGCTGCTGCTCCCATCACGAGGCGCCCCCACCACGAGGCGCTCTCACGGCCCCTTTCTCCCGAGGAGGGACGGAGCCACAGGGCGTACATACCGAGCACGTGGCCCGCTGGTCTCAGAGCCGACCTCGGTGCCAGCACCGTGAGGATGCCCACAGGGCCCGCTGCTGCTGGGCAGGGCCTCCCCCAGACCTCCCACCGCCGGGCCACCACACGCAGCGGCAGGAACCACAGGCTCAGAGTCATGTCAGCTTCATGGCCCCTCTGAACGCCCGAGGGGCCCCACGCGAGGGGCGTCCGTGTGATCTCATGGCCCCTCTGAACGCCCGAGGGACCCCACGCGAGGGGCGTCCGTGTGAGCTCATGGCCCCTCTGAACGCCCGAGGGACCCCAGGCGAGGGGCGTCCGTGTGAGCTCATGGCCCCTCTGAACGCCCGAGGGACCCCAGGCGAGGGGCGTCCGTGTGAGCTCATGGCCCCTCTGAACGCCCGAGGGGCCCCAAGCGAGGGGCGTCCGTGTGAGCTCATGGCCCCTCTGAACGCCCAAGGGACCCCACGCGAGGCTGCGTCCCCCGGGCCGGGACAGGACCTGGCACTTTGGAGTCTGGCCAGCCTGGGGCGAGTCGGGGACGTGGGTGCTTCCTGATTCCAGGAGTGGACGCTTCTGCACGTGGTCTCCCGAGGTCCCAGCCCCAGGAGGAGGCCGGAACCCTCCCAGAGCTGCTGGAAGGAAGGTCTTAAAACGGCCTTTGAAAGGAGAGTGATCTCAGCCTAAGGAGACCTCTCCAAGTGCCCGTTCCCCCTGCAGGCGGCCTACAGGGACGAGCCCCTCAGGAGACTTGCCGTCGCCGACTGGCCCGGGAGGCCTGGAATCAGGACTTCAGACTTTCCAGTCCAGGTCGTCAGAGACGCTGTGGCCGGCGTGTGCTCGAGTGACAGAAGTGGACGCCTCTGTGGGCTGTTCCAAGCGCAGGCAGTGACCTGCGGCCAGTGCAGTCCTGACTGTCGCTGCTGGGTTGACCAACGGCCAGCCTGCCCGTGTTGACTGCGGGGACGCAGGGCCATGACATGGGAGGACACAGCGACTTTGGCTTTTATTGTAGCACAACTCACACACGTACACGCCTCAGGGCAAGGGGTGAGGGAGAGGAAGGGGTGGACAGGAAGCCACGGTGGGTGGTGAGTGTCCACCGTGGTGCACATTTATCCCCTGCGGTCGCCAGTCTGGTTTCAGATGCCCCGCAGGAGGGGTTCTGGCGTCTTCTTGGCCCGGAAGGAGATGGATTAGCGATGTCTGCTGAAGGTGCAGATGGGGGAACCACCCTGGAGCCCTTGCTATTTCAGGGCAGCAGGCAGGCGGGCCTGGGACCCTGGACAGCGCCCTGGCGCCGGGCTGAGGCGATCAAGGTGGTGTTTGAGTGCCGGCTTTGATCTCAGAGCTGGGGGCTGCCCAGCGGCCCTGACAGGTGGAGGGGCTGATCTTACTTAGCCGGCGTCCTTCCGAGTCCAGGGCAGAAGTCACTGGGAGGTTGGGTGTCACCCTGGAGCTTCCCCCGCCATCCGCAGAGCTGAGGCCCACAGGCGCTGGGCATCGGGCGGTTTCCCTCTGCTCGCTCTTCCTGGGCTGAGGGGATGACATCTCTGCAGCGCCAGCCCATCTGCCCTGCTGTGAGATGGGGGTCTCGGCAGGGCTGCCTTGGAGATGGTGCAGGGCCCCCCCACCGAGCCCCTTCCCACCTTCCACCGAGCTGTGGGTGGGACAGCTGAGGTCTGGGCTCCCTGTCCTCCTCTCCACCAGGAAGAGAAATGCATCTGATGGAGGGACTCAGCGTGGAGACTCCCGATTCTGACTCATACGCTCGGCTTGAGAGGAGGGTCTCCTCCCAAGAAGGCCCACTCAGTCGTCCCCCACAGTCCCAGGCTGGAGGCCTTGCTGGGCCTGGAGCATGGAAGAATGCATCCTGGTCCAAGGCCCTCGGCTTTAGGGGACACCTCCTCTGACCGTCTCCTTGGAAGCAGGAACTTCCAGACCGAAGTGTGTCGGGAACCAGGGGACTCACTTGTTTGTGCAGAAAACAGCGGCTGTTGAAAGCGCTCCCTCAGGTCTCCGCCGGCGCTGGGGCCTCGGGCCGTCGTGAGGAGGGTCCACGCACCCGCTGGCCCTCGGTCCCTGCGGCCACTGCTGCTGCTCCAGGCCCCTGTCCAGCGTCATTCTAAGCCCTCCACGCTCTGGGGGACAGGGGTCTCGGTGACCAGGAGGGGCCCCTCTGGCCTGAGGGCCTCCCAGGGAAAGGACAGCCTGTGCCCTCTCTGACAGTCCGGGGCAGGGCTCCCCGCCCCCCTCCAAGGTGAGGCGGGTGACAGCAGCCTGGCTCGTGCTCCGAGCCCATCGAGAATTCCGCTCCAGAACTCCTTGATATTTGACTTAAAGTTCAGCTCTAAATATAGACCGCAGGGCTACGTCACGCCGTGTCGTCTGGGAGGTGTGTGTGTGTGATCACTTGCGAGTGTAGTAGCAGGCAGGCAGGGCTTGGCTGTCCCCCTCACACCCACCCTGCAGCATCTCGTAAGGAGACAGACAGCTGCCGGAGACCCTGGGGCAGGACGTTCCTGGGGATGCCACTCCAGCAGAGCCAGGCAGCCGGCTTGGCCCACCCCCCAGGCCGGGGCGACCCCTGCCCCAGCCCCCCCGCCGCTTCTGCCCATGTGGAGCTGCAGGATGGAGGCCTCGGGGCCAGCTGAGGACGCTGGAGGGGACAGCAGGCAGCGTGATGAAGAGCGTGAGGCCATGTGGGAGGGTGGCACCGCCTGGGGACCTTCGGGGGAAACTGAGCCCTCTGACTCTCCAGCTGGTGCTGGAAGGGGTCAGCGATGCGCGCGGTCCTCGTGGCCAACGCACTCACAGGCCCGGTGGCCGGGGGCCGCGTGCCCGCTGCTGTTGCAGATGTCTCTGTCCCCTTCTTGGGTGTGGGGTCCCCGAGAGCGCCAGCCTCCTCCCTTCCATCAGAGGAGCCCCTGGGTCACAGGCCTGCCCCCCAGGGTCACAGCCAGGAACCCGCAGTGCCCAGGGCACTCCATCTGTGTCCTGCCCATCTGAGAGCCTTCTTGGCCAGGTGGTGGGGCGGACCCCTAGGGACTGCGCTCCCAGTCCTGACGGCCGGGGGGCTGGTGCCCTGGGGACTTGCTGGCTCTTCTGGACTCCTCTCCGCCTCCAGGGCCCAACAGAGCCACGGCGGGAGGGTCCCCAAGTCGGGGACCCAGAGGCCGGTCCATCTGCCAGGCCAGTGCTGCCTCCTGCAGGGGGGAGGGGCGGCCTGGCGGGGCTGGGCCGACCCTCGGGGAGGCCGGCCGCTCTGACCGCTGAGGCAGGGCCAGGCCGGCCTCTGTCCCCCGAGCCATCATTGTGCCAGGACGGTCCACCAGGGGCGCGGAGTGACTGCCCGCTCAGCAGGGGCTGGGGTGTGGATTAGGTCCTGCCGGTGGGGGCAGGGGTGGGGGGCCGGGGGCGTGGTCTTGGGAAGGGGGCCTGGCTGCCCTGCTTGGGAACCAGATGCCTTAATGTGTGAGGTCTCCACGGCGGTAAGGCCAGGCTCGGGGAGCGGGGGGCGGCTGGCTGAATGAGTCTCCTGGGTCAGCCTAGGACAGGGCTGGGAGCCAGGAGACACTGCCTGGGGGCTGTGAGCTAGCAAGTGATCCCATTTGTCTCCAGGGGGCTCTCCCCCCAGGGTGGGAGGCCCCAGGGCCCTCCTCCTGGGACGGAGCTGTCTGGAAAGTAGCCACGTACAGGCTGACCCGGCTCGGGGTCCTGTGATCCCAGCCCCTCAGAGGCCTGAGTCCTCCGTGCCCAGCGGCCCCCACGAAGGCTGGACTTCCTGGGCCCTCAGCCACGTGTCTGGCGGCGGGGGGCCTCCCTGTTCTGGGTCTCAATTCCCCTCTCTTGTCTCAGGTCAGGGCAGGGCCTTGGCACGCCCGCGGCCCCTGGGACGGGTTTGGACACAGATGGCAGCCCCTGCCAAGGGCTCCCGGGCCCTGCCAGGCTGCTGGCCAGAGACTCTGCAGGAAGGCACGGGGCCCGGCCTCCGCCCCGAGAAGGCCACGCGGGGTTCGTGCGTCACTGTGGGGGCTAGCGGTTACAGCCCCCACCCCAGATGTGGCCCCTCAGGCCAGGCTCCCAGAGCACTCGGGGTCCCGGGCTCTGGGCAGTGCTGGGGCGGGGGGAGGGGCACAGCGACCTGCTGGCCCGGCCGGGAGCTGGTGACCCAGGCGAGGCCCTTCCCTCCAGGGATGAAGAGCCCAGGCTGCAGCTGCGAGTCAACCGACCGCCAGATGGGAGCGGTCTGGCCTGAGCCCCATCGCCCCATCCACCTGCTGCCTTCTGCCGGGAGGAACAGGCGCACGCAACTTTACTTGCAAGGACAGGCCATGGCCTCGTGCAGGCAGCAGGAGATGGAGTAATTCCGTTCCGGGACAGATGCGCCCAGGGGACCGCTGTGTCCGCGGAGGTGGGGGGTGCAGTCGGCTTATTTCAGGGGCCACGGGGGCCCCACGGATGGGAAGGCGGTGCTGAATCTGGAGGATGGAATGTGGTGGAGAGGTTTTTGACTTTTTTTTTTTTTATCTGTAAGTCAGATCACATGGTTTCCACTGAATTGTGTTGATATAATTGAGTTGGTCTGAAATTAACTGGACTTGACTTAGCCTCCTATAGAAGCAAGCGCGCGTGGGTGAGGTTTGGGCCCAGACTTGGCCCCTGCCGAGGGAGGGATCCTTATGGCCCAGGCTCCCCGGGGTCTCCCCAATTCTGCATCCCGATATCCCGGGGGCTCTGGCCCGGCCCGGCCGTTCTGGGACAGGAAGCCTCTCCTGCCAGCAGCTGGTCCTCTGCTAGACCTCACCTGTGATCAGGATCTCTGCGTTCCTGAGACACGTGTTTGCACCAGCCCTGTCCTGGCTCCATCCCTCTGCCCCGTCCTGGCCCCAGGTGGGAATTCCCCTCTCAGCCCAGCCCCCCAGCCCCGGAGCCCACAGAGCTCACCTTCACCCCATGCAGCGCTCTGAGTGACAGGCGGAGGGGGACATGCCCTCAGGAGGGTCTCCTGTAGATTAACTCGGCTTACTTGATCCATTGATTTTGTCAAGGGTCCGTTTATCACACTGACAACTGGAAAAACCTTAAGTAAATGTTTATCGTGCACACTGGGGTCTGTCCAGCTGCATGGCACCCACTCCCGCCTCTGGGCTCGGCCGCGAGGGAAGAGGCTGAGAACTGGGGTCCTGGGAGATCGGCTCACAGCCCTGGCCTGGCCTGGAGGGGGCCGCTGCCCAGTTCTGCTCTCCCGCCAGGGGCCATCCTTCACAGCTCCTTGGCTCATTCGTGCATTCTCCCGGCATCCCGAGAACCTCCCCTGCGGGCCCTGTGGGGACGGGAAAGTGGGAGGCGCCACCCTGGGTGGAGGCCGCCGGGCGCAGGGGTGTCAGGGGGTGACCACAGTCAGGCAGACGGAGAGAGGGGACCCCGGGCTGGGCCTGGACTGCAGCAGCTTCCTCTGCTCGGGCATCCCACTCAGAGGGCATCTGGGGTCCCGGAACCCGGCCGGGAAGTTGGCACTCAGCGGGTGTCAGGGCCTGTGGGGGACACACTGGACCCGTGGGGTCTGGGGGGACAGTCGTGTCGTCCAGGCCCGGTCCTCAGCTTGTGAGTGTCCGGGCAACAAGGACGGCAGGCGGTGAGCACCCTCTGTCTGGAGCCCCCGTCCCTGGAGCCGTTGTCATCCTTGGGGGCTACTCAGAGGTTCCTGGGGGCCTGCAGGGGCCTTTGAAGAACGGGGAGATAAGTGACTTCCGGATGTTCTGAAAGGCACCAGAGCCAGGCGGGGTCTGGGGGAAAGCGCCTGGGAGCCTGGACTGCGGCTTTGAAGGTACAGAAGTTTGACGGGTTAGTTTAGTTCATCATTTTTTCCCATTAATAAAAATTAGGATAAGAAAGAAATTATCATAATCCAACATTGACAATGAAGCTTTCCCATTTACTTCTCGTTCTGGGAGGGTTTTTTTTTTTTAAATCAAAATGATTTATGATGAATACAGTGCATATTAAAACTTTTAACCTGGTACCTTCCTAAAGTAAAAAATGTCCCCAACATATTACATTTTTAATCACATGAGTTAATTACTCTTTAGGGAGGCTTTGCAAATTCTGGGAAGGAGAGTATTACGGATTTCAAAGAATGAGAGGGAAACTGTCATTTTAATGAGGATGCAAATGAGAACTGTCAAGGTTCGGTGAAGGTCACAGCAGCTTAATCATCAAGTTATTACGGCCATTTATTGCCAGTAACAAGTGAATATTAAAACCTATTGTTTTAACAGATCAGACCACCAAATGATTGTTATTTCAAACTTCCCAGGTGTTTGGGGTGTAATTTGAGAATTATCGAATGCTGGGGACCCCTTCGTGCCTGGAACGCCCTCCCCCATGCGTTCGCGTTCACAAACGTGTGGGCACACTCGTCCCCAGATGTCCGAGTTTCTGGGCTGGGCTTTGTGGAGACGCTGTGGGCAGGCGTCCCATCTGGTCAGCGGAGACGGAGGCAGAGGCAGGGGGACGCTCAAGTAGCCACCCGCATCAGAGGAGGGCCCGGGGCTCCCCATCGCCAGACCCAAGCCCTTGGGCAGCCTGCCACCGTCCACTCACTGCTGACTCCCGGGCACTGCCCAGGGCCTGGTGTAGGCGGGCAGGTGGGGCTCTGAGCGTCTGAGGGCGGCACGCAGGCTGCTGGCTCGGGTGACTGCAGGCTGCGGGCTCCTGGTGGCCCTGCGATGTGGCTGGCTTCTCCTCCCCACCACATGCAGGTCACCGTCCTGTGAGGTCAGAGCAGCCCCTCCTCTCCAGCAGTGCCAGGGGCCCAGGCCCTGCCTTCTGGGGTCTTGGGGTGTTGCTTCAGGGGTGGGCATCAGCTCTAGCTCATCCTGGTGGGCTTGTCTGGCATCCTTCCCTGCGTGCAGCGTGAGTTCCAGGGTGTCCGTGTCTTCAGCTGGACCCGTCTTTACCGGAGGGAGAGGCAGAGACAAGCAGGAGATGCTTCACCCCAGAAGTGCCCCCGGGCCGGAGCACCCCAGGCCCTGAGCTCCCAGTGGTCCGAGCTCTCCTGCAGCCAGATGACCCCCTCGCCAAAGGACTCGGAGAGCCTTGTCTGAGCCCCTCCCCTGAGCCCAGGATCCTGGGGAGGGGGCCGTGGGCGACCTGCCTGGGGCCGGTGGCCTGGGGTCACGTCCAACTCTCCAGGAGCAGGACCGCGTCCTCCCAGACTGAGGCTCCTAGACGTCCAGGGGGGCTGGTCTGAGGTCAGACGTCCAGGGGGGCTGGTCTGAGGTCCCCTGCTTGTGAGACCCACCCCAGGCCGGACCTGCACTCCCCTTGCCTGAGAGACCGCCCGCTGGGGGTGCAGGTGCTCGGACCTGCCGTCCTGGCTGAGACCTGACTCGGAGGCTCCTCAGGACGGTCAGGTGTGTTGGGAGCTTTGAAAGCGTCACCTCGGGGACCACCCGTGGAAGGTCTGTCACTGTGAGCCTGGGCGGGGCCCAGAAGGGGGTCTGGGGCAGAGGAGATGAGTGTCTTGGCCACTGGGGGGCTCCCGGGGGCCCGGGGAAGGAGGCAGGGGCCCTCGGGGACATGCTCCCAGCCCCTGCGCTCGGCCCCAGGCCCGGGGCCGCGTGGAGGTGGGGCAAGGGGGTGGGCACCTCCCGCGGAGCGGCCCCCTGGGTCCATAGGTTCCCCAGGGGGCGGCGCGCTATCTGTGCATCTCGATCCCGAGCACCGCAGGAAGAGGTAATTAAATGTAATAGATGCCGGGGCTTCCGGAATTACATTATTTAGAAGCCGTAGCTTGCACACATACACACACATGCTAAGCTGTGGATAATTAATAGATTTATTTAAATCAGCCTCTGCCATCTGTATTCATCCAGGGAGGGACGCATCCCAGGCAGGGCTGTGTCGAGATGCCTCTGGTTTGTGAAGGGAAAGCTGGGAATCCCTGAGGGGGGCCAGGCTGGCAGGAGACCAGGGGCCACAGGGCTGAGTTCCCAGGGGCGGGATGGGGCCGTGAGCCTGCGCAGCGGACGCTGCTCCCATGACAGCCGGGTGGGGGGCAGTCGGGGGTGTTCCGGGATGCGGGTCCCTCAGCGGTGCTCGGGGGACAGATCCATGATGGGATCAGCCGCAGGGACACGGGGGCTCCCGCCCTCTAGGTCTCCTTGCCCGCAGGTCCCGGCTCCGCGTGCCGCCCACCGGGGCCTCGCGTCAGCATCTGACAGGAGGCATCTCGCTCGGGCAGCTGGTTGTCACCCTCCTCCCAGCTCTGGGTGCTGGTCACTGCTGGGAAGTAGCCACAGGTCCTAAAAGGACTCTTTCAGTTACCTGCGACCCGGACACCAGGTAGGTTCCAGGACGCAGAGGCACCTTGCGCGTGGGTCCCCCTCTGAGTGGCCATCCCAGGCCCGTGATGCAAACAGGGGTGCAGCCCTAGGGCCCCCACTGGACCTCACAGCCGGCACAGAACTGTATCCGGACGCGCAGCCAGCGGCTCCTCTCTGGGTGCCCAGGCTGACAGCATCTGAGTCTGAGGGTCCTGCCCAGGTGTGAAGTGGGGGTCTTTCCTGTGAAGGCTGTGGTCAGCTCTTTCTATCGGTGGGGCTGGGGAGGGGGCCGCGTGGGGCGGGGATCTGGTGGCCCCGTTGGCATCACGGCCGGTGGTTCACCGGCGGCTTCCGCGCTCCTGTTGTGCCTGCCTGCTCCCCAGAACTGCCAAAGGGACGCAGGGCCAGCCGCCCCCCGGGGGCATCCCACCTCCCGCCCCAGCCTCCGCTCACCGCCTCCAGCTGTGCGGGCCCGCGCCCTCTCACCTCACGGCCCAGCGCTGGCCAGTGCCTTGGGCCGTGCTGTGCCCCTGTGAGATCACGTGTCTGTCCTTGGGGGCCGGATCCGCTGTGTCACCCACACAGCCCTGCAGGGGCTCTGTAGATACGGGGGAGGGGTGAGCCGTCCAGAGAGTCTGGGGCGCCCCCAGGCCAGCCTGCGGGGTGGGGAGGAGCCCTGCGTGTCCGGGGCTGGGGTTCCTTTGAGAGCCAGGTCCTCTGGCAGAAAGGCTGGCACGTGTTTGCTATCGTGTCGCCATTCTGAGGGTCTCTACCTGGGGAGATGGCTGTGGGAGAGACCCCTGATGCCTTGTGGGGGGGGTAGCCTGGGATCCCAGGCTCAAGTTCTCAGAAAACAACCAGCACATCTCCCCCGGAGGCGGCGAGGGGAGCTGCATGTGCGCGGTGGGCGGCAGGAGGGCAGGGTGCCCTCGTGGCTGGCCTCCTGGGCCGCCCTCAGCCTCTGCCAGTCCTCGTGGCAACCTTGCAGCGTGACCTTTCCTTCTCCCGGGCACTAGGGGAGCTCCGGCTCCGAGCATGGCCAGCGTGCAGTGAACACCCTCGCAGAGTGAAAAGGCCGTCAGGACTGGAATCTGGGGCGGAGTCCAGGAGCCCCAGGGAAGGCAGGGGGAGCTGGCCATCCCGCTGGTCCCTGGGGGAGCGGATGTGGGAGACACTGCGGACCCCCAGGCGGCCCTTCTCGGCTCTGGGGGTCATGCATCCCCGCCCGGCTCGGTCCTGTGGGGGGAGCAGAGGCCCGCACAGTGAGTGGCTCCCCGGCTGGAGGAAGACAGCACACGGGAGCCAGCCGGGCCCCTGTGTCCACGGCCGGGTGACAGCACTAGGAACGGCGCGTGGACAGGAGGGCAGGACTCGTGGGCTGACTGTGTCCCCAGACTCAGACGGAGACGAGCCTTCACAGGTGACTAATGAGGACAGAGGGGTGGGGTCCCATCCCCACAGGACCGGTGCCCTTGTTAGAAGCAGAGTTGGGACGCACGCACGCACGCACAGGGGGCCGACCAGGTGGGGATGGATGGAGGACACGGCGTCTCCAGCCCAGGAGAGGCCTTAGCAGGGACCAGCCTGGGATCCCAGCCTCCTCGACTGGGGACAGTGAGTGTGTGTGGTTCAACCCGCTCCCCCGGCCTGTGGCTCCTGGAGGGAAGAGTACCCCACCCCCATCCCACCAGCAGAAGCGTCCCGCCTCTAACCCGGCCCGGGCAGAGGGCGCCCGCCCACCCGAAGGATTAGCACACGGTCCTGGGGAAGCTCGGTGGGCGGACAAGAACTCCCGGACAGATGCACAGACAGACGGACAGACGGAGGCTGGCCGGTGCCCACTCCCTCCCACCCCGCACCATCCCGGCGGTCATTACTGCGTCCCACTCTCTGCGGCTGCATTGTAATGTGAGCTTATGCTCAATTTGCCGGGAGCTGGCAAATCGTCGCCGGCTCCTCGGTGACACACACTCATTTGCTCCTGGCCCTGGGTGTTTCTGAAAGTCGCGCGTTTTCCACCAGGCAAATTAAATTTTGACATGAAGGCGCCCCTCTCTGGAGCTGACATCATGGGCGCTAATCACCCTCGCGCCTCTCGGGGTGCCGGAGCCGGGATCGTCTGCATTTCCGAGCAGCCCATTACTTACAGGGACGTGGCCTCAAAGTCCATAATGAAGTTATTAGTCGGAGTCGGGGCCCATATGGGTCCTCTCCACGCTCCCTCTTGGGCCGGCTTGAGGGCTTGAGGGTGGCTGTCAGGATCGGCGGTGGCTGGAGAGGAGTCTTTGTCCTGTGTGTGTTTACCCATCTGGCCAAGCAGTGCTCACGTCAGCGGAAGGCGGGCGAGGCCCCGGGGGCGCGGAGACTGGGTGGGAAGGACCACGGGGTGAGCGGTGCCGGGCCAGGCTGGTCACTCTTCAGGTCCAGAGAGACCCTGCCTGCCAGCCACATGGGCCAGACAGACCGGAGAGGCCAGGTCCGCCTGCGGGCGTCCACTCGGCCACCAGGCTCCAAGGGAGGGCGTGTGAGTGGCTGCTCAGGGAGAGCGTACAGTTGGCACCTGCTGTGTACGGACCACGTCGCGTCCCCAGAGTCACAGGCTGCAGTCCTGACCCCGCTGTGACGGCAGTGGGAGGGGACGAGGCCCTGCAGTGGGCACCCCGCCAGGGTTGACGGAGACAGGCAGCAGTGTGCAGCCAGCAGGGGCGCAGCAGGAGAGCCGTCTCCCAGAACCAGGCCAGCAGCGCCTGGACCTCGGGCCTCCAGACGGTGAGAGGGGCAGCCGGCCGTCTGAGCCCCCATCTGTGCCGCCTGTCACCCAGCCGGCTGCCCAGGGCGGTGGGCGCTCTGTCACCCGACGTGGGCCCCCAGCAGTGGATCCACTCCAAAGCCAATGATGGATGCTGTCAGGATGGTGGTCCCGATTCCCCAGGGAGCAGAGACCCACCCCCCACCTCCAGGCAAGCAGGTGACTGGCCTCCATCTGCCTCCCAGGGTCTCAGGGCCTCGTGCCGCGGCCCCTGCAAACCACAGAGGGGTCTCCTGGGACCCAGGGCTGGACTGTCCCGGGAGCCAGGGACCGGTCTGAGCTGAGCCTTCGGAGCAGTCAGGGACATGGAGTGGGGCCCAGGCGAGGACACGGCGTGAACAGGAAGGCGGGTCGGGCGGACCGCCCTGGGGGTTGGCGGGAGCACTGGGGTGACCAGAGTGAGGTCCCGAGGAGCGGGCACAGGCCACGGGCGTAGTGCCTCGGGGCTGCGAGAGGGACGAGGCCCCTGAGCCTCACAGACGAGCATCTGGGCGACAGGCGACGTCCACAGTCTCCTTCCTGGGACCCTGGACCTGCCTGGCCGCAGTGCCTTCACGGTGGGGGCGCAGAGCCCAAGTGCATCCCCGTGGGAGGGGCGTCCCCATCGTCTCAGCAGGGTGCCGTGACCCTAACTCCCAGCCCGCCGCTTCCTGGGGCCGTAGTCCCCGTGGCCCTCCAGGCTGGTCCCAGGCAGGCCCCCCAGCATCTGTCCAGCTGCCCTCCTCAGCACCTGATCCGTCAGGACCCTGACAGAGCACCCGAGTTCTCATCCTCACCCCCCAACCCCCGTCACGGAGGCCATGGCCGGGTCCCTGGGAGCCAGAGGGGCAGGCGCGTGAGCAGAGCGGGGCAGCCCGGGGGAGTGCCGCCCAGCGTGGACTCGAGGCCCCCACCACTTAGCAGAGCGTGCGCCCGAGACCCGAGGCCCGAGACCCGAGGGGGGCCGTGACAGCTATCCTGGCTCCTGCGTTCTCTGTGGTTCCTGGACACACGGGTTCCGTCCTGAGCCCGCCCCTGCGTCCCGGGGGACGGGCCGTTGTGGGAAACAGTGGGTTCCTGTGGGCGTGGCCGTCGCAGGACTCAGCAGCATCAGACGTGGGTCCTGGGAGGGCAGCCTGGATGGGGAGGTGCATGTGACCGAGACAGCGGACACCTCCCCGCCCTTCCTTGGGGAGGACGGGGACAGCGGTCACCTCCCCGCCCTTCCTTGGGGAGGACGGGGACAGCGGTCGCCTCCCTGCCCCTCCTTGGGGAGGATGGGGACAGCGGACGCCTCCCTGCCCTTTCATCGGGGAGGACAGGGACAGTGGACGCCTCCCTGCCCTTTCATCGGGAACCTGTCCAGCCCACGTGGCCTGCCCTGTCCTGGGGTCCGTGTGCTCCTCTCGGCGGTTCTGCGGGATGTTGACGCTGCTCCGGGCCTGTCCAGGTGGAGCACTCGGAGAGTCCTCCGTCTCAGAGGTAGAAACACAGAGCCTGCAGTGGATGCGACGCATGGGGAGCAGGACCTTCTTTCTGCGGGGCTGCGGGAGCTTCCTTGCCGGGGGTCCCTACGTGCACACCGCCCCCTGCTGGGCGCCCGTGGTCCCAAGGCAGGATGCCGGAACCTTCCGTCTGCCCCGTGGACAGTGAGGCAAACCCGGAAGTGAGCGGGGGCTGCCGGTGTCGGCCCCCAGCATGCAGGCAGCCCTGGGCGCGTTTCTCCTACACCGAGCTGAAAAACGCACCCTGACCCTCGATGCCTCGTGGGCCAGGCCCTCTCGGGCATCGTGTGCTCATTCGTGGCCTTGCTCTGGTTCATGACTGCGGCTTTCAAGCTCCACGCCGGGTCCCAGGTGTGCTTTTGGCTGTGCGGCGAGGGCCTGTGTCCACACTGGGCCCTACCCTGCTCTGCAGAGGCGCCCGCCCCTCTGGGATCCTGGGCACCCGGCCGTGGCCTCTGGGGACGGGCGGGCCGTGGACGAGAAACAGGAGCCTCGTCAGTTTGTAAACCTGAGACTTTATAGAAGGTTGACACCCACTCCCTCACGCGCTCCTCTGAGAGTCAGCAGGCTGACCCGAGCTAGGATGATGGAGTTTTGTTATTACCGAGGTGGAGATGGTCCCGCTGGAAAGTTCCAGACGCAGCAGGTGTAATAAAGCATGTTCGCCAAGCAGGCGCCCCCACGTTTTTAAAATCAATAAGCCATTTCTGATGCTCTGACGTGGGCTCTGACCTTATTTAGCCGCTGATGTGCTGGTTCTTGGCGTCGCCGCTCAGGGTCGGGTCCCGGGCCTTGCCCACAGCATGCAGTCCAGGTACAATCTGTCCGTTTGCCGGGGACCTGGGAGGGGCCGCGGGGGGGCTTCAGCAGATGGCCTCCGGGGGTCCCGCTTGGCACAGCCCCCATTTCTTTTCATCAGGAACTAGCAATAGTAACTCCCTTCTGGGGCCTTGGAGAAGGAAATGGCAACCCACTCCAGTACTCTTGCCTGGAAAATTCCATGGATGGGGGAGCCTGGTAGGCTGCAGTCCATGGGGTCGCAAAGAGTCGGACACGACTGAGTGACTTCCCTTCAGCTGGGGCCGAGGCAGGAACTGGACCAGACCCGGGCACAGAGGACACGCCGAGTGAAGGTCAGCACGTTGCTTCCGCTGCCGCTGCTGCTAACACCCCCAGACCCTCACCCTGGAGGCCCTTTCAGAAAAGTGAGGTGTGTGGGAGGCAGGGACGTTCCCCAGCAGGATTGCAGACCCCACAGGGTGGCCTGTGACTCTCAGGGGAGTGGGCAGTGGCCACAGCTCAGCGGGAATCCCAGCCCCCCCGCAGAGTGGGCATCACACCCGAGGAGGTAGAGCCTGGATGTGGGCCAGGGTCCCCTGGGCCAGGTCAGAGTCTCGAGGGCCACGGAACCTCATTTCTAGACCCTTCCCCGAAGGCGTGGGTCTGATCATCAGAGGTCAGCACAGGGCCGACTGCTTCTCCACAGCAAGAAAGGGTCCCTCCCAGACTCTGAGGGACTCCCCAGGCAGGTTAGGCGTTTCTCTCCTCTCCTGACCCGGCCTCTCTTCAGGGCATGGTGCTGGGGGCCCTGGGTGTACCTCAGTCGGGCACCTGGGCCAGCTCCATGTCCCGGGGGCAGAACCCCATCCAGACTGGATGCTGGGCTGGATCTGGCCTCCCCTCCCCCAGCCAGGCCGTGGCCCCTGACCTTCAGCCATTTCTCTGACATTTAGCAAACAGTGTCAGCTGCCACCTCCTCCTCAGTCTCAGCTGGGCTTTTGTGCAGGCTCCGTGAGGATGCCGGCAGACAAGGGGCTGATCCTCACCCCGGGGATCATTTGCACATTTCTCCAGACGGAATGGCGGTGGGTGTTTAGGTTGGAAGGACAAAGGGGCAGTGTCCTGAGCCTTGGATGGTCTGCCTGGCCCCACCAGCAGCTCAGGGGATGAGCACTGAACTCTTCGGGGGAGGGGGGAAGCCAGCCCAGACGCCCGAGTCCCTGGATGCAGGACTGGGGCACTGATGCCCCCAGTGTCTTCCTGTGGTGGGGCCGGCTCATCCCGGAGACAGCCTCAGGTGAGCAGCTCCGGGCAGGCCGCTGCGTGCTCAGAAGGGGCTTCTCCTGGGAGTAGGCGGGGCCTGGCTCTCGTCGCCTCTTGCCCCCATACCCAGAGCAATCCCCACCCGCCGCAGGAGTGGCCGCCCCCTGGGCAGCGGTGGTCCCGGGACATCTGGTCTTGCTTCCAGCTCGCTGAGCAGGGTAGCAGGCGTGTCGGCTCCTGGATGGACAGCTTCTGCGGGCCCCAGAGGTCAAGGGCACGGAGCCCCCCGGGGTGGGGCAGTGGCTGTCTGGTGTCCTGCTGAGTGTGGAGGCGGCTCTCCCGCCCAGTGGTCACGGGCAGCCCCTGCCAGGACCACGTCGGGCTCCTTTCTGCAGGCTCCTGAGCCCAGCAGTGCTGGGAGGGCCGTGCGGATGGCTCCCTGGCTGTGCTTCTTGGAAAGGGCACCCTGCCTGGGCTCTCCAAAGCCGCCTGAGACGAGGATGGACCTGCACATGGTCTTGGGGGTGACTGGAGAGAGTAGCTGGGGGGTGGTAGACGGGCGTCAGGAGGGAGGGCGGTGAGTCAGAGGGAAGCCTCCCTGCCTGGGACGGCTGAGCTCCACCTGGTGGGGCAGAGGAAGGCTGCCCCCGAGGGGAAGGAGCAGAGACTGTGGTACAGGGCCTGGGCACCTTGGGGGCAGTGGCGGCGGTCATGGAGAATGAAGGCTGGCCTCCAGGGGCTGGTCAGAGGCCGGGTCCAGGGTGGCTGGGCTGCGGATCAGAGCGAGGCATCCGTGTGAGTGGTTAGGGACATGTTTGGCTCCTCAGGTTGGTTCTGAGATGGAATCCGGGAAAAGAAATAAGGGAAGTGGAGGGTCACTGATGTCCGTAGGGTGGGCTGTCACGTATGGTCTGACCAGTGTCTGTATAATGCCACCTGCCTCCTAGTGGCCAGGCTGGGGTGCACGTCGGGGGTTGGAGCCTGGGGTGGTGGGATGGGGTGGAGCGGGAACCAGCCCCTGCCAGGCTGGAACATCTCTGGGGGACGCTGGGCACAGTCAGGGGCAGGTGGGAGACTGGCTGGAGCCCCGGGATGGGCGCCTGGACTCAGGCTGGGGGCGGACTTGGGAACATGAGCGGACCTGCCCTGGAGGCCAGGTGCAGGGGGCCCGCCTCGGTCCTGACTTGGGAACATGAGCGGACCTGCCCTGGAGGCCAGGTGCAGGGCCCACCACGGTCCTGGCTGCAGGGACGGACTCCCAGATGTGCACGGAAGAGATGACCCCGGACCAGCTCCCATCACCACCGTGGCTGCCGGGAAGCCTCCGGTTCTGGCCTGAGCAGCAGAAGACACTCAGTCCCAGCGGCAGCTACCGGAGCGCTCGGAAGGCCAGGCCAGCCCCGCACCGCTGCTGGCTCTGCCTGCTTTGAGCCGAATCTGGCATTTTTCTCCCTCAGGTGAAGGCCTTTCGGTCTGCACAGAAGCCTCGTTATTCTGGGGTCTCAGCTGCTGGAAATCGCAGCCCTATTAGACTTCGGTCCTGCCACCCGCCCAGCCCCGTGCTCAGCTGCCAGGAAGCCCCTCTTGGCCCTGATCACAGCATGTGCCTCCCGGGGCTGGGGCTGCCCAGGACCAGCGTCCATTTCCTCCAGGAGAAGGTTCTGGAGAAAGGGTGTGGGTCTCATTCCCACCTGGATGCTCCCTGCTTGGACCAGAGTCAGACACAGGTAGGGGATGGGTGGATATACAGATGGGTGGATAGAAGGATGGAAGGAGACATAGACGGATGGATTGGTGGACAGGTAGATGGATGGGTGGATGAATAGATATGTGATAGATAGATATATTATAATGAAAGTTCAGATAGATGAATAGATGGATGGGTGGGTGGATAGATGAGTGGATAGAAGGAAATATGGATAGGTAAATGGATGGATAGGTAGATGGATGGATGGATGGAGGACAGGATGATAGATGATGGATGAGTGAACAGATGGGTGATGGACATGGGTTGATGGATGTACAGATGGATGGAAATACAGATGGGTGGATAGAAGGATGGATGGATGAATAGATGAGCAATGGATGCCTAGATGGATGGAAGGATTGGTGGGTGGATGGACAGAAGGATGAACACATGTATGGACAGATATATAGGATGTGCCGTTGGGTAGAGAGAACAAAAGATGGATGGGTAGATGGATAGATGTGTGGGTGGATGGATGGATGGATGATGGAACGAATGATGGAATGAAGGATGGATGGATGGATGATGGAATGAATAATGGAATGAATGATGGATGGATAGATGATGGAACAAATTATGGATGGGTGGATGGATGGATGATGGAATGAAGGATGGATGGGTGGGTGGACAGATGGAGGGATGATGGATGGAAGGATGAAGAGCTGGATGATGTGGGGTGGACTGATGGATGTACAGGTGGATGTGATGGGTGGGTGAAGAGATGAGGCGGCTCTGAGAATGTTACAGCTTCTTTGGGTGGCGAGGGCTGCCAGGTGGCCCAGCCCTAGCCCAGCCCCTCCTTGCCTGGCTCGAGGCAGGACCTGAGCTCCCAAGCCTCTGTTTCCTCAGCAGTAAGTGGGGAACCTCTGCTTCAGGAGGTCACTGTGAGGACCACTTGTGATAAGGGGCCCAGGGCAGGGCTCCAGCTGTGGCCACGGTCCTCCTGCCTGCGCTGGGGGTTGTCCCGTCTGCTCTTTGCCTGCCTCTGTGACTTGAAGACTCATGCTTGTTGGCACGATAGATCCCATTGCCCCCTTCCTACCTGCTACGCGGCGCCCAGTCCCGTGGCTCTGCTGCAACCATTACCCCTCCCTGGAGGAAGGCGCTCCTGCTGGTTTTTCGTTTCAGAGGTTTTGTTATTAATAAAGAGAGGCTCTCCCGAGTCCTGTGTGCCTCGCTGGACACCCACAATCTGCTCCAGGTGCTCTGAGGATGTGACTTTTAGATTAAGGCTTGGGACATCTTGAATTTGACTATATTGCCTCAAGGACTCTTCAACAGGAACTCATTGTTTTTAAATGAAACCAGAACCTCCCTGTTTGCTTCCTACAGTGGCAGGTGACCACTCACTTGGATGCTGTGAGCTCGGCCACATTCCGGCCTCCTCCAGCCCCCGAGGCCCCAGGAGGGCAGCTTGTGTGTAGCTGTTCCAGGGACCCTGAGCGCCAGGCTTCCCCCGTGGGCAGCAGTTCCCTTCCGGGCTCATCAGGAGACACGCTGAGCAAAGGGGAGGTATCAAGTTCACCTAGGGTGAGAGTGAGGGCCACCTCGTGTGGAGACTAGGTGGGGCTTCACAGGAGAGGACGGGACCGCAGGGCTCAGGGCCAGGACCGTACGGGCATTGCTGCAAGGCTGGAGAAGGGGAGCTGCTGAGCCCCGGAGGCTGTTGTTGCAGGGGGCACGTCTGCCCCTCCGTGAAGCCCCAGCCTGCCGCCCGCCTCCCCAGCCCTCACCCCTGTATCGCATCCTCTGAGTTCTTCCTCGGTGCCTGGCACCGGTGGGGAGGTCCATGAGGTGCAAAGCTCCAGGACTCAGCCCTGCTCCCAAGAGGCCCGGCCACAGCTCTGGGGACTGGGGGAGGACGCAGGAGGAGGGCTCAGCCCGCGGTTCCTGCCTGAGCCTGGCCGATGGCGAGCTCAGACACCAGGGGCGCAGCACGGCAGTCCCCGAGCAGGGAGATGAGGGCCTGGGGGCTCACTGTGAGTGGCCGTGGCGCCAGGCGCCGGGGCTTAGCGCCGGCCTGTGGGTGACGGGAAGGGGGGTCTTGCTGAGATCACACCCTTCTGGGGGTGCTGGGTGCCCACAGAAGAAATGAGACCAAGAGAGGAAGCACTCCCGACCACACAGGGCTGAGTGTGGTGGAGGCTGAGCCTGGCCCCTGGCCCCGGCCGCCCTGAAGCCCCGCGGAAAGCAGACACCCTCCAGCCCCTGCCCCCGCCCAGCCCCTGCCCCCGCCCAGCCCCCGCCCAGCCCCCCCCCCCAGCGTCCCCACCACCCTCGCTCGCTAGCGACCTTCACATCCACCATGTCCCCCTCTCCAGCCTGCATCGGCTCCGCTCACTCCTGCTCTAGAGACACGGTCCGGACGCCCCCGCCTGCCCCCCCACGCCGGGTATAAAGGACGGAGGAGGTGGCCCTGCCGGGGGATCTGCCCTCCACACGGGGTCACAGCTTGCGCTCACAGCTTGCGTTCCGGGGCGACTCCAGACCAGCGTGGCCTGGCCCATCTTGCTGGGGCTCCCCCAGCGATGCCCACGCCCCGGCCTCCCTGGGGGTCGGGTGTCACCCCTTCCATGCGTGTGGAAGGGGACGGAAGGATGGGAGCCAAGTCCAGGGGTGCCATCTGCCCAATTAGCTCTAGTCCGAGTCCCGAGCACTCGTGAGGGATCGAGGGGCAGAGGGACTGACAGCTGGCCAGTGGTTCCACAGCCGCTGACCTGAGCCCGGGCCCCCCCCCGCCCAGACCCCTAGCGCTTTTCTTCAGCTAAGGCCCCCCTGGGTGCTGGCCTGACCCCTCCCCCAGCACCATGGCCCTCCCCAGGGCAGGAGTGTGTCCCCAGCAGGGTCACACGGTTGAACGCCATCTGAGAGGGACAGCTGGGTGCGGGTCCGTCCCTGCCTGACCCCAGAGTGCGTAAGTGGGCGTGGAGACGGGCAGCCCCACCCCAGTGCTCAGCCTTCCCATCTGCAGGACCCACGGGCGCCTCGCACAGGGCTTAGCACAGTCCTGGGACATGGTCAGGGTGCAGGGTGGCCACGGGTACTCAGGGAGGGGTCGTCACAGGAGATCAGTGGCCGTGTGGCCTTGCTTGGTGGACACACAGACCTCTGCTCGGAGGATAATGGGGACACGCGGCCCGAGGAGGGTCTGGCCTGGCCTGATGACTGAGGGGTGCCTGGGGGTGGTGGGGGGCTGCAGTCACCAAGGTGGGGACAAGGCTGAGGCAAGCAGGACCCCACTTTGGACACACACAGGCCTGGCTTCCAGATGGCTGTCTTCTCCTTAGGACGGCCACTGTGGTCCTGTTCCAGCCTTGCTGCGGCTCAGCCAGGAGTGCAGAGTCTTAGGCTTCTGCGGCCTGAGGGCTGAGCCGGGATTCCGAGCACGGCCCCACCCTTGCTGAGCCGCTCTGCATCTCCCCTCCCCCTTCTCCGTGCCCTCAGCGCTCAGGGGCCGTGTGCTCTGAGCAGCAGTTGGGTCCAGGCGCCCCCCGCCCCCTGTTCTGGAACGACTGGGATGGATGTCTGGTGGTAAAGCTGGGGTCTCCCAAGGACACCGGGGCCCTGGGGTGGGGCGGGGGGATGGTAAAGCTCAGGGTCCCCTCGTGAGCAGGACGGCCCCTCCTCGGCAGACAAGCCCACCCCCAGGCCGCAGGTGCGTCCAGCAAAAGACTGCTCTTTGCTCCCCCGCCCCCTTGTTGCGTTAACTAACTCTTCTTGCTGACTGGGGCTAGATCCTCTAAAGTCACCCAGAGGCTTACCCATGCACACAGTGGTGGTCACTTTCCAGCGGTCCCCCAGCCCTGGCTTTGGTCCCAGGTGAGGATGAGGCTCCGACTCTGGGCCCAGTCTGCCCTCCAGGCCTGCTCTCGCCTGCTGGGCCCGGAAGAGGCGGGACTTCAGCCTAGAGTCCTACTCCTTCCCACAGCATCAGCGGCCCGAGGCTGCACTGGATTCACCCCCATCCTGACCCCAGTGCTCCCCTCGTGGCTTCCTCTGCCTGTTGCCTCCCGTTTCCTTCTCTGGCATGCTCACTGGCAACTCAGTCCCCTCTGAGAACTCTGGACCCTGGTCTCCTGGCCCTGAGCCTCCCACCTGTCGCGTCTCCCAGCTCCTCGCCCTCCTAGAAAGCCACGGGCCTCCCTTCCACGCAGGTGACCTCTCTCCACCAGCCACAGCCAGCCCTCCAGCCCCTCCTGCTCTCGTGGTCTTGAGTTGTTAGAGTGTGTTCACACGTATTTAAAAACATAGCTGTGACCATCTCTATTTTGTTTATATCTCTCTATAAATACCACTTCGTTCTCTTCAACAAGTGCAGACTATTACATTATATGGACAGAATGTGATTCATTTACAGTATTTTTATAATACTAGGTTTTCTCAAATCACAGAGCTTAAATGGGTCACATGTTAGAGATAACAAAATCAAATAACAAATGGAAAGCAAGATTCTGCCTCGGTCTTTCCCACACCCTGACCTTTTCCCCAGAGACAAAACTGTTCATCATCTGGGCCTTCCTGCTGTGATTTTAATTTATTTATTTTTGCCCAGTGTTGTGGCGGTAAGTGCTTCCTTAAATGTTTACCCCTTGACTCGCTGCTTCTGATCAGCCTTGTCAGGAAATAGTCAGACATGCGTGATGGTTTAGTGCAAGTTCTAGGGCAGGGCCTGAGCACCTCTCACTCTGGGCCAGGAGAAATCAGAAGGCCCACATCAACACCACCTTCCCTTGTTTCATACAATTTTTTTTAAAAAAATCAAGATTTAAGATGTGTATTTATCTTTCTACCGTAAACATTTTTCTGAGTTTTGTCTACTTGTAGATTTTAAAACAAACAAAGAGATCAGTATCATTTACAATACTACTTTATGAATATTGTTCAGCAAAGATAGCAAATTTGTGACCAGCAGTATGAAGAGAGAGATGTAACATTTTATAGCGAAGGTGTTACTAGTTAAAGGAGATTCTTCCAAGTGTGAGGGCCTAATGTGTTTTTAAGCACATTCTTTACAGCTTATTTCACATCTAAAGAATCAAATATGCGAGATATTCTTCAGTCCCATATTCCCACATCCAACTCCTTGATTCCTTTTTCTGCTGGGATGTCACCCTAGGTCATTTTACTGCTGTGGACACGTGGCCAGTCAACCAAAGTCTTGTGCGCCCTCAAATGGGGAACCGCGTTGATAGTCTAGCTGGGTATAAAATTCTAGGTGCCAAAACTTTTCTCTTTAGTGCCGAACGACCTGCTCCGGGGTTTTCTAGAAGCTGTGTGGCTAGTGGAAACCCCAGCGTCCATCTGTGTCTGACTTCCCAGAACATACCTTTTTTCTTCTCTTCATTCTGCCGGCTTCTCGGAGTCCCTTGCATTTCACGGGTCCTGGGCTGAGTCAGATTTATTCTGAGTCTGGGGGTTGCCATCCAAGGCTGTGTGTTCAGTTGTCTGAATTTCCGTCTCTGTTGCCCTTTTTCTTCTCCTTTACACTTTCTGTAGATAGACGTCTGACACCTTGCCTGTTTCAGCTTTTCCCGACCCTCCCATCTATTTCTAGCTACTCTGTTCTGCAAGGCATCCCTTACTTTCCACGCCTGGTTCCCACTCATGCCCGTTTCACTTCTCAGGGTATCCCCTGGAGCCCCAAGTGGGTTAGTCTTGTTGATTCACAAGATTTCCTTCTTGTTTTCTTTCCCTTTTTTTCACGGTAACTTATTTTCTTTCACTAGTGCACATTCTCTCCAGTTTCTTCTAGAATGATGCTATTTGAATTATTTTTATTACTTTACTTTTCTCTGAGTCAATAGTGATTTCCACACCCCCACCCCGACCCAGGGTCATGTGTTAAGAGTATGCATGTCCTGGGTTTTCCTTCTCTTTCTGCAAATGCCTGGTGGCCCTCCTGGCCAGGTCCTCTCTCTACAGGAATAAATGTTGAAGTGAGTATAGTCACTGGTCACTGAGTGTCACTCTTGTCCTGTTGACCCAGCAGGCTTCTTGCTTGACCAGGAGAGCTGACTGTAGGTTCTCTGGGAACAGGCAGGGCATATGGACAGACTGGCACCCTTGGAAGGGGCAGCGGAGCTGGTGGGCAAGCCAGGTCCCCGACTGGCCTGATGATGGCCGGCTGCAGCCTGGGGATGTTTGTGCATCTCCCTCCCAGGGGATGGTCCTGCCTCTGACCCCTTTCCCTGCCTGCGGTGGATGGCCAGAGATGTCCACTCTGCCCTCTCTGTCTCTCTCTCACACTCTCCCTTTCTCAGGAGATCAGGAGACCCCAGGCTTTGTTTGTCCCATGGGCCTTTTTGGCAATCTGGTGATGCTTACGAAACCCTTCTCAGAACAACATAAAAACATACAAGATTACTAAAGAAAACCAATTATATCGAAATGCAGTTTTATCAAATGTTGGGAAACCTATTTTGATACAGTAATATGTTTGCTTCCTTATTAAAACATTACATAAAAATGTCTGGCAGTGGGACAACCATAATTGGAAGTCAGGGTGATATTTCAAGCTATCTGCATGAGCTGTAATGTGATATGAAGATTCCTGCAATTTCTGGTAGCTACAGAAATCACAGTTACACCTAACTCTTGTGTTTACTGCCTACATGCCCAACTGAAGGGACTGTCAGGGTTCAGTTAGAGACACATCAAACCAAAGGCGTGTCTTCCACTCCCAGTGCTCACCTCCAGCCCTCTGGGCTCCTCCCCAGGCAGACGACGCCTCCCTCTTCGGACAGCACGCTTGTGGCTCTGGCCTGAGCAACGCTTGCCTGACAGCAGCGTGCGCCACAATTCCCACCTGTGAGCGCCTGGCCTCTGCTCCTCAGAGGCGCTGCCTCCTCCTCTGGGGTCACATGTGCTGGCTCTGGAGCCCTGGACATCCTTCCAACACCGCTGGCGACAGCCTCTTCCCTTCTTTCCAGCAAGTGGCTCCAGGACTCCCCACACTTCCTAGCCTGAAGACTGTCCTCAATTTGAGTCCCGGTTGTGGTGGGGGCGGGGGGTGATTCCCAGGTGGTGCTAGTGGTAAACAGCCCACCCAGTGCAAGAGACAGTAGAGATGCAGGTTCAATCCCTGGGTCGGGAAGATCCCCTGGGGAAGGGCATGGCAACCCACTCCAGTATTCTTGCCTGGAGAACCCCACAGACAGAGGAGCCTAGCGGGCTATAGTTCATTCGGTTGCAAAGAACTGGACACAACTGAAGTGACTGAGCATGCGTACACACACCATCATGGCTTTATCATTTGTTTTGATGCATCTTTTTGGCCAGATCCTGGGTGTCCCCTCCTGCGGTGTGGGTGGTGTTCATTCTGACACCTTGAACTCGCTTCCCAGTGGCACTGTGGGCTTCTGCGGGGTGCATGGCTATCCCCTCTTGTGGATGCCTGTCACGGGGCCCCCGGTTCTCACTCTCACCTCCTCTCAGGGCACAAGCAATGCCACACATGTTGCCCGTGGAGGGTCTTGGAGCCCGAGGATAATCTGGTCCCCACGGCACAGCCCCTCCTGTTGCACTTGTTGAAAATAAATTTACACCATAGTTCTCTTTATAAACTCTCTTCTCTTAGTTCTCTTTACAGAAGGAGCTTCGAAATGGTTAGTTTGTAAAAGTTCTCCTGGGGAATGGAGAATACTTGCAATTTTCAAAATTTCCAGTAGTAGCCACCTGGCTGGGCACAGAGGATGTCGGAGGCTGGCCTTGCTTTCTGCTTGAGGTCCCTTTGGGTTCGGGGGTGTGTGTGTGTAGTAAGCCCCCGGCGATCCTCAAGCCTTCTGAGCGGGACAGCGCAACACCAGGTGAGGACTGAACGCCAATGACCTTGGTGGAGGTCAGGCTCTATTCTGTTAGGAAGGGTGGCTCCCCAGAGGCTGCTGCAGGGGGGGTTTCCTGCAAAGTGCCTGGGGGTGAAGGCCAAGGAGGAGGCTGTTAAAGGAAATAGGACTCTGAGGGTCCGTGCAAGGGGAGAGAGGACTGCGCCCGCCCACCCCGCCACCTGCAAGGCAGGGTCTGAGTTGCTTGGCCTGTCTGAGGCTGCAGACACTTCTCCAGGTAGGGACTCAGAGCCGGTGTTCCTGTCTCGTGGACCATCCCCAGGGAGGGGTCCTGGCTAGTGACGCCGCCCGTGTGGGGGCTTGCTTCAGGGGCAGCCTCCCCTCCGACCCGGGGCTGGCACAACACCTCAGGCCAGGTAGGCAGCGGCAACCTCGGTGCTGGTCCGGAGTGACTTGGTGTCTGTGTCCCCAAGTGTGGGTGGAGGGCCTTGACTCACCTGACTTCCAGGAGCGCTCCCAGGACTGGCCGCTTTCCCTTCCTGCCCACCAATGTCCCTGAAGGCAGAAAGCAGCTTTCTGGGGCCTCCTGGGGCCTGCTCTCCAGGCCTAAGGCTCCCCAAGACCCTCTGGGGGGGGGGACCCTCTCCTGTGCCCCACCCACCCCACACGGTGGGGGTTAAGATCAGGCAGAGGCTCCCACTCTGATCCCCAGCCAAAGCTCTTTGCTGGGCATTTGGAATTGCATTTGAAATTCAATTCAGGCAAACCACTGCCTTGAGGCCTAGATACTGGCCTCCGGGACTCTGAACTGGGCACAGATACCCTGGCTCTGGGACTCGGAGTTGGTGAGGAAAAGGGGCTGGTAGCGAATACCAGCGCTTCCCAGAGGTGGGAGGAGGCCGGGCCAGGAATGGCCCGCTCCTGCATCTACCGCAGCCCCCGGGCATTGACAGGCCGACGCACCGAGCGGGCTGGCCTGAAGGATGGCACCTACTGGGGCCGGAATGTGCAGCGAGTGTGTTTCCAGGACGAGGTGCAGATTTTCAGAAGCCGCCGCGGGTCAGTCCTGGGCCGGGTCCCCGCCCCCACCCCCGTCCCCCGGGAGCCGCGGAGCACGGCGGGGTGGGGGGGAGGTTGGGCGCACCAGGGGCGCGATCCCCGCTCGGTCAGCCCCCGCCTCGGCCGCCTCTGCAGTGAGGCCCTTGCGCGCCTAGGTGGAGCCCGACCCGCGGTTTTCGGCCGGACCGGCCTCGCCTGACCCGCCGGCGCGCCAGGCGGGGGCGCTGCAGGGCGGCAGGGGTCCCCCGGGTCCCCTCCGCGGCCCAGTGCGCATCGGCGGCTCGGCAGGCAGGCAGGAGCGCAGACGGCGGCGGGCGCGGGCCGGAGTCCGAGCGCCGCGCGGCCCCTCCCGCCGCCTCCCCAGAAGGACCGAGCCGATCGGGCGGCGGGCGCGCGTCACGGGCCGGAGCGGCGGCGTCCCGCGGGCGAGGCGCGCGTTGTCGCCGGCCCCACCTGTCGGCGCGGCCGCCACCGCCGCCGCCACCGGCCCAGCCGGGCAGGCGGCCCGCGGGAGCCCGGGCCGGGCCTCGACCGGCCGCCGCGGCAGAGGCGCAGGCTCCGGGAACGAGGAGGCCGGCACCGTTCGAGGGCCACCGGGCCGCGCAAGTTCTCTGCCTGCGGGCTGGGCCCGGCCGCGCGGGCCCCGGCGGCGGCGATGGTGCGGCGGCCCCGCGCCCGGCGCGCAGCCCCGGCCCCGCGCTCGGTTCTCCGCGGCGGCGGCGGCATCGCGGCCCCCTGAGCCTCGGGCCGGAGCGAGCGCGGCGGCGGCGAGAGGAAGGCAGCGGCGTGAGGCGACAGGCGACCGGCGGTCGGGCCGTTGCGCAATCCACGGCCCGCCGTCCGAGTCCTGCCGGCGGCGCGGCTCCGGGGGCGGCGGCGGGGCTGATTCATGGGGCCGCGGCGGCCACCCCCCCGCGCCCGGGCCCCCGGCGCTCCGCAGCCCGCGCTGGTGGCCGAGCGGCCGGAGCGGCGGCCGCCGCGGCCCGAGCCTCGGTGCTAACCTCCCCGCCCCGCCCGCCCCCTCCCCGCGCCCCCGCCCGCTCCCCTCCCCCTGCCCAAAAAGACACAGCCCGGCTCCCGGAGCGGCACCTCCAGTCGCGGCGGAGCGCGGCGTTGGCGCGGATGGAGGGCGCGAGCGGGCGGCCGCGGCGGCTGCACCCGGCGGGGCGCTGATGCGGCGCCTGGACCTTCGCTGCTCGACTTGGGGGGCGTCGGCCGAGTGGGCACTCCGCGATGCAGCTCCTGAAGGCGCTCTGGGCACTCGCGGGGGCCGCGCTCTGCTGCTTCCTCGTCCTGGTGATCCACGCGCAGTTCCTGAAAGAAGGTAATTGTCCCCCCGCGCGCCAGGCTTCCAGCACGTTCGGCCGCCGCCGCTGCGCTCGGCCCGGCCAGCCCGGCACCACTGCGGGGCCCCGGCGCCCGGCGCGCACCCTGCCCGGCCCCGCGCGGATCCCGCAGCCGTGCTCAGCCCCGGGTCCGAGGTGGCGGGCGGCGCGGGCGCGGCGGCCTCGGTGCGTCTGGTGCCTCCGGGCCCCGGCCCGCTCCGGGGCTGCCGTGCCGTCCCCTTCCCCGCACGGCTCGTGGGCAGCGGCGCCCGGCCTCTGTCCGCCGGCTCTCGGTAGATGGCACCCGTGCTCCACGCTGGCGGGCCAGGCGCGGGCCCGGGCGGAGGGAGCCCCGGACGAGGCCTGCGCGCCCGCACCCCGCTCTCCGCGCCGCCTTCCGGGCGAGCCCGGGGCCCTCCGGCTCCAGGAGCAGGGGCTCGCCCGCCAGAGCGCCTGGCCCCGCACCAAGTCCGGCCCCTCGCCGTCCTTGCCTGCTTGAGAGCGGGGCTCCCGCTGCAGTGGGTCTCTTTCTTGGGACTTGGTTGAGTCGAGCAAGTTGATGGAGGCATTTGTGGGAGGGGCCGCTCTGCCCCTGCTGTCCAGGGAAGGAACCCCGGGGCTCGCGGGGCGGTGCGGACCCGAGTACCCGGGGCATTCCTGGGAACTTGCTGGCTCGGAGGCCAGGGCTCTGGAGGGCAGCCCGGGGGCACTGGGCTCAGCCCGGCTGCGCTTGTGGAGCAGCCGGCCCAGGCACTCGGGCCGGGCAGCGCCCACTGCCATGGCGGCCGTGCCCTTGCCCCCAGGCCCCTTGCCCCCAGCGCTGTGCGGTGCCACCCCGGCCGGCAGGGCCCGCCAGCCCATCTCCCAACCGCCGTGGCCTGGAGCGCAGGCAGATCCTCGTTAGCTCCCGGCCCTCACAAAGGGCTGGTGTGCAGCGTTCAGCTGCTTTCCAGCCTAATTAACGAGCTGCCTCTGGCTCTCCAGAAGCAGGTAGGTGTGGGAGGCCAGGCCGCCCGTCACCTGCTTCTTCTGCCTGGTGTCCCTTTCCCGCCCTTGGTTTTGGGTCCAGGCCCTGAAGGAAGAGGGGAGTCCCCCACCACCCCCCCTAACCCCCCGGGGCCCAGCCCCTCCGAGAGGGGCCCGGTGAGTTTCAGATGAACTGGAGGCCCGCCCTCCACCACCAGCTTGCTTCAGGAGCGGCTGGCTCTGCTGGGGGTGGGGGGTCCCTGGGGGCTTAGCAAGCCACCCAGAGGCTGATCCCAGCTGTGCCTTCTGCCAGGGGACTCTGGGGCCCACCAAGTGGACCACAGTTCCTCACCCTTCCTTCCCACCAAGCTGTGCTTTCAGAGGGATCTCTTTTGAAAGGGGGACTCCTGTGAAGTTCACTGCTTTTAAGGTGGAAAGGGCCGGGCTGTGTGTGTGTTCCCCAGGGGAGGGGGTTGTTCTGTGTAGAGACAGATTCTCCGTGATCTTAGAGCTGTCATGGTGAGAGAGGGAGCTCTGAGAGCCTCTGGCCGAGCCTTTGCCTTTCGCTCGCCCGGTGGGAGCTGACCGGTCCTGCTGTCTTCAGAGGCCCTGCCGTCCTCCTGAGGCCCCACGTCTTAAGGTCAAGACACGTTTTCATCGACAGAAGAGTTTCTGTCTCTTGGATTCAAAGACTCTGGGTGCAGGGCAGGGCAGGGTTTCGGGGCCTCATCTTGCTTGGAGAGGGTGCTGTTTTCTGAGGATGGGTTATTGGAGAGCCCAGCCCAGAAACCTCCGCGTTTGCCCTGCTCTGGGCAGCAACCTCCGCGAGGCGCCTGGATGCTCTGGAAGCTGGTGTAGGCACAGGGAGGTGGGGCGTGGGGCCCGGAGCAGGTCCGCACTCTGCAGGCGCTCGGGGGAAGTTTGTTTGTCTGCACAGCCCTCTACAATTCTTAGAAACGCCATCTGTCCATCCTGAAAGAATGTCACATTCCTGCTTCCCAGGGTGGAGTGCCCTGCTCTCCGTCTCTCTGAAAGGTCATACTGGGAGCAAGCACCCTGTCCTCCCTGACTGTCCCCTTTGGGGTCAGGAGCCCTGGGCAGGTGCTGGGGGGCCGGGGGCCGGGGGCCGGGGACTGGGGGCAGGCCCACCCTGGATGCACGGGACGCCCGGGCCCTCTGGCTGCAGGCCCCAGGCCACTTCCTTCCAGGCGCGCTGGCCCCAGGAGGTGGGGAGCGAGGCAGGCAGACAGACAATTGTGGCTTGTTGTCTGCGGACGGGTGGGAGAGAGCTGTTTAAATGGCCATTTCCCTGAATCTGGCTTTTTCAGCGGTGAAGAATTGGGGGCTCCCGGGAGCCGCTTTTCCACACTCCGCCTTTTGTGTGCAGATGCGGGTCACGCCGTGGCTAATCCGTCCCCCTCTGGCCAGTCTGTCTCCCCGTGTTGGCGAAGATGAATAGGGCTGTGGACGAGAGAGGCGTATTGTGGCCCCTGATTGCAGTCTTGGCCGGGCCGGTCTTTGTGAGAGTGTCCTGCCCGCCGCGGCCAGCCGGCCCAGGCACCCAGAGGGCGGGGGAGAGAGGGCCGCGGCCTGGGGCGGGGGCCGCGAGGACCTGGGTGCCCTTGCCTTCTCCTGCTTGCCCCTCGGGACGCCCTAACCCTCCTCTGGGGAGCTCCGGCTGGCCTTGGCCTCTGGACGCAGCCTACACGCGCCCTGTGTTTCTGAACTAGTCCGGGGGGTTGAGGGGGGCGGTCTGGGGAGCCGATTTCAAATGCAACGTCTTAACTGGGGGACAGAGGGCCCGCATGGTGCTGTACCCCAAAAGGGCAGAGGGGAGACTTCCTTTTATCTCCCTGATGATGCTGGGTCTCAGAACACGGCCTTAAGGAAACGGCAGGAATTAGGGGAAAAAGAAAAAAAAAGATTTTCCATCTCCCTCTACCAAAGACCTGAAGGTATTTTTCTCCCAGCCTTTCAGTCTCCACGCAGATTCAGGTCCTCGGGCCGCTGCTGATGTAACTGGAGCAGTAACAGTCCGCTCTTCCTGCAGCTGTGGGTCTGAGGTCTGTCTGCGTCTCCCTCTCCTTGGGGGCCGCAGAGCTGGGAGGTGGGTGGGTGTGTGATTCACAGCCTCCGCGGGAGAGCACGTCTCAGGAGATGAGTGTGTACGTCCGGACACGCTTGCCGTGGACCCGGCATTGATTCCGGAGGTCCTTCCTGAATCGGACAGCTGCTCTGAGGGCCGACTGTTGAGTAAACAGGATTCAACTTTGGTTTATTTAGTTAGTGCCTCGTTCTGGAAGTGAAGCAGAATTCTGGGAGCCCGGGCCTGGGGAGCAGCACGCTTACCCCCGAGAAGCCCCTCCGCCGTCTCCTGTGAGCTGCCGTGACTGCGCGCCGGGCGGTCATCACTGTCATCGTCATGAGGTCAGGAGTCCAGGGTTAACTCTGCCTCTTACGTCTGTGGGCTTATTTTAAAAAGTGGACAGAGCACAGTTCCTGGCACCCAGGGGTCCATCAGAAACATATTTGTTGGAGCAGAAAATCACCCCGGTTACAACGCACACGGGGGTCTCCAGGGCACTGGCGCCTTTGGGCAGCCCCTCGTGGGTTGGGAAGGATTGTGGACCCCGTGTCGAGCTTCCAAGAACAGGAGAGTTTTGGGGCCCAGGCTGTGCCCAGATTGTTCTCAGAGGCTGTGATGACCAAGGAGGGTCGGGACAGAGGCCTGGGGCTGGTGTTCACATCGGCAGAAGATTGAGACGCCCCATGTTCCAGCCTCTTCCGACCACCCGCCCGGACCTCCCTGCCTGCCTGTTTCTCCCGGGGCCTTCGGCTGCGTCCAGAGGGGCCCGGCCACACTGCCTTTTCTCCCCTCAGCGGGGTTCCTTTTTGAGGCCAGGGGCGTGGGGCCGGCTGGGGGGCACTTGGGGGCCGCATCAAAATAGCCCGGCTCCTCATCGTCGTGTAGTATCGTTTCCGCGTGGCAGAGTCTAAAACCTGCACTCACCGTAACGGGAACCTCGTTGCGGAGTGTCTGACAGCTGGACAGAGTGAACGCGGAGGGGGACTGCTCACGGGTGACTCTGCCGGGGTGCCGGGGCACCGGGCCTGGCTGGCTGGTGTCACACCCCCGGGGCCGGGCACAAGCGTGCAGGCTCAGGAGGGCTGCCCTTGCCCGGACTCTCCACCCTCATCTCTGCAAGCTTTTCAGGCCCCGTCTTGGCCTCCACCCTGAGCCGGGCATCGGGGATCCCTGCAGCAGACCGTGTGAGCGCCAGCTCCGGGGTCTGATTTACACATCTGTGCACACCAGGCTTTTACACCAGGGTTTCTGCCTGTCCTGGGGACGTAGCCCTGTGCACGGGCGCCGGCAGTGTGGGGTGGCCAGGACCCCTCGCTGGGGGAGGGCCGCCGAGGCTGCGGGAGGCAGCGGGTGGTGGGTCCCTGGCAATGGGGTACCTCTGATGTAGTCGTGTGTATGTGTGTGTGCATGTGTATGTGTGTGCATGTGTGCATGGGTGTGTGTGTGTGTACATGTGCATGCTTGTGTCTCTGTGTGTGCATATGTCTATGTGCATATGTGTGTACATATGTGTGTGCATGTGTGCGTGGATGTGCATGTGTGTGTACATGTGCATGCTTGTGTATGTGCATATGTCTATGCACGTATGTGTGTGTGCGTGTGTGCGTGTATGCATGTGCGTGCAACTGTGTGTGTGTGTGCATGTGTATGTGTGCATGTGCGTGCATCTATGTGCGTGTGTGTGTATGTGTGTGGAGATGGTGGTTTGTTGTTCAGTCGCAAAGTCACGTCCGACTCTTTGTGACCCCATGGAGTGCAGCACTCTTCTGTCTTCTGCTGTCTCCCGGGGTTTGCTCAGACCCATGTCCATCGAGTCGGTGATGCCATCCAGCCATCTCATCCTCTGTCACCCCCTTCTTCTCCTGCCCTCAATCTTTCCCAGCATCAGGGTCTTTTCCGGTGAGTCGGCTCTTTGTATCAGTTGGCCAAAGTACTGAAGCTTCAGCACCAGTCCTTCCTTTGACTATTCAGGGTTGATTTCCTTTAGGATGGACTGGTTGGATGATGTGGTTACGTTCACTAAACGCTCACCACAGGTTATGTCCGTAGGCACGTGAAGTGAGTGAGACACCCTGAGAGCCTGCTCTTGGATCAGGAAGCCGCCCTTATTCTCGGCATTTACTGGTCAGTAGCTGGTTACAGGCGATGCAGGGTGCAGCGTGAGCGTGTGTGAGGTAACGCGTCAAGGTTGTCTCCGTGCGTCTGCGTGTAACGTTGCTGCTGTTCACACACGTTTAGGGAATGGACTCAGAGCCTCCTGGGGCTGCACGCAGGGACCCTGGAGTCCTTGTCCTTCTGTGCTGGTGGCCAGCCGGCCCGCTGTGCCCGCTCCCTTTTGTCTTTCCTCCTGAGCCTGTCTCACACAGGCAACATGGTCACAGACATGTAGACACGTGTGTGCATGGACACACACACAAACGCAGGCACACGTGGGCAGCAGCGCCCAGCCGGGAGGCAGGAAGCAGGGGAGAGTCCCTGCGGTCCCGTCTCTGCCCCCAGCACCCTGGGGCCGCCTTGTCGGGAGCAGCCACATCCAGTGAGGCCCGGCGACACCCACGGACAGGCCTGGGTCACAGAGGTCAGGGGGACGTGGGCCGGTGTGTGCGCTCACTGCCTCTCCTTCTCTGCTTGGATCCGGAGCCCGGCGGCCCCCGGGAGTCTCATACCTACCTCCCCTCACACATCCCACACCCTGCTGACCCGCACCTGGCTCGTGGCTCACACGTGCTTGGGCAAATGGCCTTTGGAATTGGGAGGCTGGGTGGACATGTGATATCAGGCAAGTCACTGGAGCGCCGGGACCCCAGGCTCCTTGGCAGGATGGAAAGGGTCGCAGGCCTGAGACGCAGGGTGGTCCAGCCCGTGTTTCCTGAGCTGAAGAGGACGCGGGTCTCGGATGGAGCTGCTCCAGGGACTCGGGCTGCAGCCTCGGTCCACGCCCACTCCCTGCCCCCCGAGGTTCCTTCCCCGGGTCACCCCGCCTGGGAGGCCTCAGCCACGGCCACCAGCACGTGCTGGGACGCTGGGCCTTGCTCCGGGGAGTTCCCAGAGAGGGACAGGGCCCTCCATCTCTCCCTCACAAGGGCTCTGACCACCCAGCCAACCTGTGCCCCCCAGAACCGTCTCTGAGGCAAGGGGCTTCCCAAGGGAGATGGGAGCCCAGGACGGCTGAGGGCAGGGGACACGCCCAGCCCCGCAGGCCACCCCGGGACCCGTCCGACCGAGGGTCAGGGCGTGTTCCTGGCAGAGGTGGTCCAGGAAGGAGCCAGAAGCAGGCCTGGGCCCTGACATCCTGGTGGGCTGGGGTGGCCCCCAGCCTCCAGGGGTTTGGCGGCCGCTGACCAGGCTTGAGTGAAGCCCTGCCCCGACCCCCACCCGGGGGAGGAGGGACGTCCCCACGTGGCCCTGGAGAGTCCGGTGCAGGAAGGCCGGGACCAGCCTGCTTCCTCTGTGTTCCGTGGTCCCGAGGGCGGGAAGCCTTTGGGGCAGGCCTGGGGATGAGATGCTGTCCACGAGGCTGACCCAGGCTGCCGGCCAGGAGGCTCACCCCCTGAGCTGGCTGCACGGGGGCTGGCGGTAGACGGAGGCTGTTCTTGGCCCACACGGTCCCCTGGCAGTGACCTGAGCAGCCCCTTCCTTCCAGGCCCCGCTGTGTTTTTGTGGAGCTGGGGGGTGGTTGTGCGGGTAGGGGGGAAGCAGGGTCACTTTTCTGGCGGGGGAAGGGCAGACGCTGGCAGGTGGGAGGTGGGTGGGTGGCCCCCGGTCGCCTGGCTGTGCAGGGCCGTCCACTTCCTGCCGTCCCCACAGCCTCTGCCGCTGCCCATCATCAGTGCCCCGACGGCCCAGGGCGGAAGCTGGGCCGTGCGCTTGGCTGCCCTGTCCCGCGCTGTCTCTGAGGACACCGGCATGCACCCTGCCGCCCTCAGCTGGGTGACCTTGATGGTGTCCGTGGTGATTTACAGATGGTCCCCTGTGGATCACGTGGCCCTTTGTCCAAACACGACTTCGCAGGAGCAGGAGGGAGGCCGCCCTGTGCCCCAGCCCCTCTGACCACCCGGGGAACTCGGGGGGCACCACCCAGACCACCCCCACTTTCAGTAGGAAGGTCCCACATGTGATTGGAGAAAGTGAGTCACAGACTTAGACCGTGCTCCGGGAACCCACGTGAGGTGTCCTGGCTGAGCCCCCAGCCCCGTGGACAGAGTCACATGTGTGACCAGGCCGAACCGAGGGCTGTGGGTATGTCCAGTGGTCGTCACAGCCCACCCGTAGGGCAGTGACCCTGGGATCAGTCTTTCCCATCCACGGGCCCATGTTTGTCTGTTGCCCTCCCAGGGTGCACGGGAGCCCTTTTTATTCTCTGTGTCTAATCCAGAAGATGCAGCCTGCCCCGTCTGATGAGAACCCTGCAGGTGTGATGCGACCTCCGGCATCCAGGCCAGGGTGCTCTTGGTGGTGGAGGTCGGGGCCAGGAGACCCTGAACCGTCTCAGGCCTTCCTGGGGTGGGATGGGATGGTCAGGGTGGTGCCTGTCCAGCCACGTGCTGGCCACCCCTAGGACAGTGTGGGCAGTCAGGGGGCACCTCGGGCAGGCTTTGGGGGAGCCTGGCCAGTCCTGGGAGGGCCACCTTCAGTACACGGGGCTCCCTGGTGTCCTGGCCAATAATGACTTGGTCCTTGTTGGGCCTGGGGTGGTCACTGCGGAGGGCTCAGTCCACCAGCTGTGGCCCTGGTGAGTCCCATGGGCGCTGGGTCCCTGGCTCGGGAGAGCGTCTGAGGTCTCAGGCGGGGTGGACGGCATGGTGGTGCCCGCCTTCCCCACCCTGCCGGACTTGGGGTGAGATCTCAGCGATGGAGCTGTGACCCCGGGGTCCCAGCGGCTGGTCTGGGCCCTGGTCTCCTGGTGTGACAGTGGGTCCTACAAGGGGCTGATGCTGAAGCTCGTGCGCGGCCGACTCTGCCGCTGCCCTGCTGTCCCCAGGGCCCCCGGTTCGGGCAGGAGGCTGGTTCTGGAAGGTCCCCGAGGACCCTGCGGGAAGTCCCAACCCCAGTCACACATGCCCACCCTCAGCCCTGTGTTCTTCCCAAGTCTGGAGGAGGGTGTGCAGCCTTTCAAACACACGGTCTTTTCAAAGTCAGCCTCTGCCTGGAGAAGGCGGGTTGTATGAGCCAGTTCCCTCTCTTCTCCTCCGACCGCAGGAGCGGCTGAACAGGCTCCGCACGCTTCACTGAGACAGGAGCCCCGGTCTCGCTGACGCTTAGCTATGTTTTGCAGGACCCCCGCCCCCCGCCATCGTCCTGAGCCCCCCTTCCCCGGGAGCCCCTGCAAGGCCACAGCCCCCGGGGCCGATTGCCTGGGCGACAGCCTTGCTGGACATACCGGCCCAGGGTGGTGCACACGTTGAGCGCCTGCAGTATGCCAGGCACAGGCCATGTGCTGGTGCCCGTGGGACCCTGTCCGTGACGAGCTGGGCTCTTGGAGAAGCACACAGCTGAGGGCTGAGCAATGCCCCCCCAAAGGAAGCGTGCACCCAGAACCTGTGGGCCGGCCTGGTTGGGGAGGAGGTGTGATTTGCAGGTGAGGTTAATGTAAGACTCTCTGGGTGCCATCGTCCTGGATGCGGCCCGCCCTGCATCCAGAGAGAAGTGTCTTTAGAGGAGAAGAGACCCAGGAGAGGTCTTGTGAAGACAGAGGCAGAGACGGACGATGTGGCCACCAGCCAAGGGATGCCCACCTCCAGAGGCTGGAGGAGGCAGAAGACCCTCCCCCAGAGGCTCTAGAGAGTGGCCGGCCCTGCCCACACCTTGACCTTGGACCTGTGGCTTCCAGGACTGGTGGGATGAGTTTCCGTGGTTTGCTCTCATTGTTACGGCGGCCGCAGGAAACCAGGAGGCCGCACGTGGGTGATGGAGGGGTGCGTGCCTGGAGGAGCCCGGCCACGTGTGCCGGGGAGTGGAGGTCTCACCACCTCTGTCCCAGGGAGGCCTAGATGGGCAGACGCTCCGTCAGTGTTCGGGCAAAGACGTGGTCTCCCGTCTGGCATCTGGGCCCACAGAGGCGACAGCCATCGAGTCCCAGCTTGAGGCAGAAGCCGCGTCTCCCGGCGGTGGGGGTTGGGGGCAGCCCGGAAGTCCTCAACACGCCTCCATCCATAAATCAGTGTTTCCCAAAGCCAGGGCACGTAGGCTGTGCATACGAGATGACTTTATGTGGGCTTGGGTGGGCATTTTTCATTTTAACGGTCGTGTGTTTATTTTTATGGTTACCTTCTATTTACGGCCATGGGGCTGTCTTCTTGCTCACAGAAGATGGAGAGTTCCTTTCCGGCCAGACAGGGATGCTCGTGGGGGGGTCGTGGTGGAGGCAGTGAGCCCCAGGGACGCGTGTTTATGGAGCACCTACTGTGCGCTGGGCCCGGCAAACAGGCTGAGCCAGGCAGCAGGAGGCCGGTGGGCACGGGGCTGAAGCTCTGGGCAGCAGGGGCCCCGGAGGGTCGTGCAGGTGGGTGAGGGTCATTGCAAGCCGCACTCTAATAGCCATGGTCACTTACTTGGTGTCCAGGCCGACGGAGAACGAAGGGGCCTTCCTCCAATGTGGGACGCTGGAGAGAGAGGAGGGCAGTCATTTTCCAGGGGCTGCAGGACACAGGCCCACAATGGGGGCTTGAAGAATGGACGTTTACTGTCCCCTCCTTTTGGAGGCCGAAAGTCTAGGCCGAGACGTTGCGGGGGTGGGGGAGGGGTTCCTTCCAGGCCCCTTCGAGCTTCTGGTGGCTCCCGGCAGCCCTGGCTCTCCCGGCTCGGGGCCCGCCTCTCCAGTCTCTGCCTGTGTCACATGGCCTTCTCCTGCTCCTCTCTATCAGGACGCAGGCCCTTGCATTTCGGGCCCACCTGCATCCAGATGACCTCATCCTGAGAGCTTCACTGTATCTGCAAGGACATTTACTCCAGATGAGATCACCTTCCAGGGCTCTGGGTAGACCCTCCGGGGTGCTGGGTAGACCTACCTTTGGGGTAAGGTAGACCTTGCAGGGTTCTGGGTAGACCTTTCGGAGTTCTGGGTAGACGTTCCGGGGTTCTGGGTAGATGTTCCGAGGTTCTGGGTAGACTTTCCAGGGTTCTTGGTAGACCTTCCGGGATTCTGGGTAGATCTTCCGGGGCTCTGGGTAGACCTACTTTTGGGGTCCACTGTTCTGCTCACCACATGGGAGCTGGAAGATGATGCATCCATGACTGGGCTCTGATGCCATCACCCAGGACCAGAAGCCTTGCAGACCTTAATGCAGCAAGCACCAGCCCCCTTCCAGCCTGGGCCTTGCCTGTGTTTGGGGTTCTCCTGGGGGCTGGGGGCTTCCTCCTGCTGAACCCCATCATTCCTTGATGGAAGGGGCAGCCCCCGGAGACCCCTGCATCCTGCCCTCAGAGGCCCTGGTGTCCTGCCCTCCCTGGGGCCGGCCATCTGCAGGCTGAGCTGACCGCACAGGGCCAGGACTCTGCTTCTATTCATGGACGGCACGTGTGAAATTTAGTTGTTTTTTCTTTTCTTTCATTTTTTAAAGAAAATTGTGAAAGCCACTTTGGCATTGGTGCCTGGCCTCCCACGAGGCACGTTTGATTCCACTTGGAATAGTCGGTTGCCAGCTTAGCAGTTTCCCAGCACGTTATTCAAATGTGTCTCTTGTATCGTTCATTCTCTTCACTCTCTGAGTCATCCTAACGAGCTGACTCACGTTGGTTGAACCTCCGTATTTCTTTTTTTTTCATTAAGTGTGTGTCTTGGCGTTGTGAGCAAACTTCTGGGTGTTCAGTTATCTTCTCACTGAGGCTGGGAAGGTGTTCATGGTGGGGGGGATACTCTGCCTGAGGAATCTTCTAGAAGGGAAGGTGGTTCCTCTTGGGTGAGGAGCACCATTAAAGCCAGAGGCTGGGGAGCAGGAGAGGGACACCCAGGCCCCATCACAGCCTGCCCCCCAGGGTCCTGCTCCCCATCATCAGACGGCCTCTGATGCAGCCGTCTACCTGGAGGGCGGCCGGAGATGCCTCAAGCTCTGACCGTGCAGTGGGATGGGCGCAGAGGTGGGGGAGGTCCTGAGGGCGCCCTCACTGGGGACACAGGTCTCCTGCTGGCCTGGGGTGGGGACAGGAACCCAGGAGGTGGCCATGAGGAGGGTCAGGTGAGACTCGTAGTCCGGAGCGCCCGTTAGCTGCTGGAGGAGTGACCGGGGGTGTGGCCGGCGCTGCCTGTGGCCCAGGCATAGCCAGTGTCCGCCCGCCTGCAGGCGTGGTGGGCTCCCTGGGGGGTGGGAGTGCTCCCACGGGGCCCTGGGGTGAAGCTCTCTGGGTCCTGAGCCGACCTCCGTCCAGAGACCAGCTTGTCCAGTCCGATCTGGCACTGACTTCCGCACCCCCGAGTCCTGGGTGGGAGCCCGTGGCTTCTCGGTCCAGTCGGGGCTCTCCTCCTCCCGGTCTGTGCCCGTGAGCACTGCCGCTGTCTGCCTGGGCCCGGGGCGGCGGCGGGTCCGGACAGCAGGTGCCCCCAGCATCCCGTGGCTCGGGACAGTGAGTGAGTGGGAGGGGCCGCCCTTGGTCCGGCCCCCGCCCCGCCTGGGGTCCCTGCCACCTGTGCCCCCTCCCCCACCTTGGGGTGAAGATTCTCAACACGGCCCCTGGCTGGCGGGCAGGTGGTCGCCGGGGGCTTCCCTGCATCGCCCTGCCCCAGCCCTCACGCGGCTGCATTCTGGGGGCGGAGCGGCTGGACCTGGCCCCGGGGCTCTGGGGCGTGGGAGCCCGAGGGTCAGCAGAGTTTCCTGGAGAACTCAGCAGGACACGCAGCGAAGGGAGCGTTCCCCATGCTCTTAACCCAGCCCTGGGCCACCTGTGTTTCCTGGGGCCGATCTTGGGGGGTTGCTGTCTTGGGGCTCGCCGTCAGAGCCCTTGGGGCAATCTCGTGTGAAATCTGGTCCCTGTGTGGAGATTCCACCCTCGGCATCCTGGACACGGGGTCGTCCTGGGAGCTTGCTGGGTGAGGGAGGGGAGGCAGGACAGCCTCATTGCCTGCAGCCACGGTTGGGGGTGTCCACACGGACCCAGGGAGCATTCGGAGTGGAGCAGGCGGCTGGCCCATAGCGTCGCCCGCGTGCACGCTGTTTCCTGTGGAGTTGCCCTGGGGAGCCCCGTGCGCGCAGGCCGGCCTGGGCCCACACGCGTGTCCCCGGCAGGCTCGGGGCTTGTTTGTAAAGAGAGCCTTAGGACCGGTTCCCCCAGACGCTGGAGGTGGAGGTGCTGAAGGCTGCCTGGTGGGACCGAGTGCCCGTTGGACAGATGGGGAAACTGAGGGCTGAGCCGGGCAGGGGCTTGCCCAGGGCTGCGTGGGTCTCAGCGGATGACGTTGGCGAGTGTCGGGAGTGGGTTTCTGGTGGGGAGACGGGTGCGGCTGAAGGCTTACGGGGGCTGTCCACGCATGTGACCGGTGGGGGCCCTGAACGGGCTCACCAGCCTGGGGGCCTGTGCAGGTGGGCTGAGGGACGGGGAAAGACTGGGGCCTGGGTCGGCAGGGCTGAGTCTGTCTAGTTACCGGGTTGAGAGAGACGCTCCATCGGACCCTCTGGTCAGCATCCCCATGACCGAGCTGGCCCCACTGCTGGAAGGACAACGTGCTGTTTGCTCCCAGGCCCCTGCCTCCACGCCGCCTCCAAGGCAGGTGCCCGGGGAGGTGGGAGCCCGACCACAGGGCCCCGTGGGGTCCTCCCCACCAGCCAGCCTGGGCACCATCCAGCTGCGGCCGTGGCTCACTCCCTGGGCCCCCCTTCCCAGTCTGTAAAAGGGGGTGCTCCCGGCTGCCCCCCGGCTGTGGCGTGAGGTTGGGAGGGGGAGGAGTGCACACCACCACGCCTGCATCGCATATGCCCTCGATCCACGCTGCTCTTCTTTTTAGCTATTTTTGTTATTTTTCTTGTCTACCCAAGTCCTCTTTCAAAGAGCCATGGTTTCCTAGGAGGCTGATGATGATGAATGCCAGAAGACAGGAGCATCTTGCCAGCCGCTGTGTGTGGGGGGCCTGCAGACCCACCCCAGGCCCTGGAAGCAGTCCTCCTCTCCCCACGGAGGGATGCCTGTGTCCCTGGGGTGCTGGGGACTCACCGGGACGACCCCCAGGGGCCCCCGCGGCCTCGGGGGTGGCTGGGACCCGGCCAGGCATGGCCCTGTGGGTTGCCCAGAAAACGGCAGGCCTCTGTGTGTCTGACCCCTCGAGAAGGCCCATGAGATGAGCCGGGGGCACGCGGGGTGGGGGGTGCCTTGCAGGCCTTACACGTGCAGGGAGCCTCTTGGTTTTCTCCATGATGAGTGCGTGTCTATCTGAACACAGGCTGGCGCCTGGGGATCCAGGGCTCCTCCCAGTAGTCGGGGGGCTGCTGTGGGGGGTCCACCATTCCTGCCAGCAGCTGCCTCGGACATCCTGCTGCCTCTGTGGGCGTCCAGAGAGCCCTCGGGGTCCCTGCCGCCTGTGTGGGCCCAGCATGCAGGCAGTGCTGTAGGTGATGGGCGGACCCCTCGGCGTGGGGCTCTGACCACTCAGACCACAGAACACGCTCCAGCTGGTCCTCCAGCCTCGGGGTGGAGCTGGAGGTGGGCTGAGTGCCCCCGGGCGTGCCCACCCCTCGGCGTGGGGCTCTGACCACTCAGACCACAGAACCCGCTCCAGCTGGTCCTCCAGCCTCGGGGTGGAGCTGGAGGTGGGCTGAGTGCCCCCGGGCGTGCCTGAGCGCTCCCTCGGCCACAGGCGGCTCGGCTGCAGGCCTGTCTGGAGCGGCCGTCCCCATCGGCCCTGGGCACACAAGCCCCAGGTCCTCGAGTCTGGGATTCAGGGTTTCCCTGAGCCCCGTGCCAGGCGCATGGGGAGCCGGGCCGCACTCAGCCCCGGGGCCCCAGGAGTGTTTCCACCCGTGCATCTGCCTCGCCAACCTTCACTGCCCCAACTGCTGGGGGTGTTCCTGCCGCCTTCCCAGGTTGGGGGGACCACCCAGGGGTCTTGAGAGGAGATCAGCTCCAGCTCCAGGGGACTGCCTGTCCCCCAGTCACTGTCTCCTCCCCGGGCGCCTCTGTTCCCGTGGACCCCGGGGCGGCAGGGGTCACAATCGTGCCATCAGCCCCAGCTGGCGGGTTCCAGGAGTGAAGGTGGCTGATGGCGTGAGGGTGGTCCGACCGCACGGAAAAGCTGGGGAGGTGGATGCATTCTGTCCTGAGGATCAGCGCGTCTCCACTGGCAGGAAAGAGATCCTCCAGGGAGGGGAGCCCGGAGCCGCTGGGCCACGTCCAAGTCCGTGGGGGCTGCGGAGACCATGGCGGTGTTCTTTGGGCGGGGGGCGGGTGGTGGGTCTCAGCATCAGTGAGCACCAGCGAATCTTGTGCCCCTGGGAGCCTGGCGGGACCCACCCACCTCCTCGCGCTGGTTAATTAGTGTCTACAAGGCCCCCAACATCGCCAAGCACTAATCCTTTAAGAACAGAGACAGTCTTCAACGGCAGCTGAGTTCTGAGCAGCATCCATTAAAACTCCTCCTGCGCGGTATGGTGTAGCCTTATTAAGTGGCAAGATTATGCGGGAAAAAAATCGTTACGTGTGATAATGCAAGTTTCCATGTGATTCCTACAGGACATTCATTATCTCCCATTCGGCTCTATTTAAGCTCGATTGCGGGGGAATTAGTGGTATTACTGTTTAAATCTTAACTTTTGTGTTGAGAAGGCACGTTGCGAAGCTTTTGAAATGTATCTTGAAAGCAGTGCCTGGTTTCCCCGGTTTAACAAGGGAGCGAGCACAAGAGATTTCAAAGCCCACTAATCTGTAGATATTTTGGTCGCGTGCCAGCAGATTTTTTTTCTTCATCTAATTAAAAAAAAAAAAGGTGTTGTTTTCCTGAAAGTTACTGAGATAAAGTTGTTTCGGGGAGGGCCGGGGATGTGGGGCGACCCGGCCTTTGAGAACCTGGGCTGGCCTTCCTGTCTGGTCACCGAGGGTTAAGACCTGGTGCTGGGCTTGGGGAACACAGCCGGGGTGGGGAACTGGCCTCGCTGGCTCCGTCCAAAGGCACGTTCTGGACGTGCCTCCACAGATGAGTGGGTAAACAAGGTCTCGGCACACGAGGGAATACTGTACAGCCTTCAAGAAGATGGAATCCCGACGCCTGGTACAACACGGATGAACCTTGAGAGCGCCGTGTGACTCGGGGGAACAAGCCCGACCCAGAAGGACTGGTCACGTCCGATTGCACCGACGTGAGGTCCCTGACCCGTCACTTCCCTGGAGACAGATAGTAGGCAATGGGGGCCCCGGGCTGCAGGCAGGGAGGGGGAAGGATGTTTCATGGAGACAGAGTCTCAGTTGGGGAAGATGAGAAAGTTCTGGAGATGGTCGTACAACAGCGTGAAGGTGCTTAATGCTGGTGAGCTGTATGGTTAAAATGGTAAATTTTCTGTGCGTGCATTTTACCACAATAAAAAAAAAAAATAAGGCATGTTCTCATTTCGGTCAAAGGGCGACAGCCATGTAGTTATATTATCACTTAAAAAAATGTGATGTCCCCTTTTTACAAGGGCAGTTTTAGGGTTGGAGGAGATTTGAGCAGATGGAAAGGGACCCCCGCACGCCTTCCCGCCGCAGGGATGCTGCTCCTCGCCTCACCTGGGGGGAGGTGTCCGTCACGAGTGATGAGCTGACGTCCCCGAGTTATTCTTAACCCGGGCCTGCAGTTCTCCTGGGGCTTCCGTCGTCTTGCTGGTGTGCGCTCCGTGGTCTGGCAGGTGGACGGCGACCCGTGTCCACTGCTGTGTGTCGCCCAGGGTGGTTTCCCCTGCTCCGTCATCTGTCATCTTCTCGTCTGACCACTGGGCTCTGATCACGAGCCATCGGGCTGCAGCTCTTGGGCCCAGCGCCTGCCTCTCTGAGCCCTGGCCATGTCCATGAGCACTCCCTGGGGTCCCCGGGGGCGGGGACGGGAGGGGACTCAGGATCACCCCTCCTCGGTAACCAGGCTGTATCTCTATTGCCTTGCTTTGCAGTGTGGCACTTATGACCCAGGACAGGATACAGCTGAGACGCCAGCATTTTATCTTACAACCGCTTTTTTCTTTAACACTGGAAAGCGGTGCTGACATAACTGTTCCCTGTGAAGGGCCAGTAATAGACCCGCCTCTCAGGAGAGGACGGCCCTCCCCTCTGCTTCTCAACCCAGACGGTCTCCCACCTCCCTCGGACGGACGGGGAGTGAGCCCTCAGGCCGGGATGGGGTCACGCTGTGTTCTGCTCGGGCCTCCACCTGACTGGGTCATCCGGGGGCCTGGTGATGGGCTCATCCCCAGACAGGTGCCCTCAGGGCAGGCCAGCAGGAGTCGGGGATCAGCAGGGGTAGAGGTTAGCGGGGATCAGGGGCAGGGAAGCTCGGCTCTGCTGATGACACAGCCTGTGGACGGGGAGCCTGACGGGCTGGGTGCCCCTCGGAAGTCCAGGGCGGTGGCGTGCCTGGGGCGGCTCCCAGCCCCACATGTGCCAGGACAGCGTGCTCAGCGAGCAGCCGCCAAGGTGTCCGCGGTCCAGGGGAGGGGCCTCGGTGGCCTCCCGGTGGGAAAGCGCTGTGCCGTCCCCTCCCCCGGGCTGGTCTGCTTCGGCCGGGCACTGTGCCCGTCAGGGGGGCCATCCTGTCATCGAGGCTTGCAGCCCTGGTGCCCACCCTCATGGCCAGCGGCAGTCTGCCCCGAGTCCGCAGGTGTTGCCCGAGGCGCCCTGCTCCCCTCTCTGGGTCCAGAACCTCTGCCTGGGGGTGGGGGACACCCACAGCTCCTTGTGCAGGCGGGGCACTCTGCCGGTCATCTGGGCCCTTACCCATGCACGGCCACGTGCGAGGCTTTCCCCTGTCACGTGCTCCTCCTCTTGGGGCGGCCCTGGAGTGCCCCGTCTCCGCCAGACTCCAGACTCCGGTGGAATGAAGCAGCAGTGAGCACATGGTCCACACTGGTGACCGTGGGGCGCCCCCAGGGAGCGGGCGGGCCGGCAAGGGGCCTGGAGGGGCATTGGGGACAGCCTGGAGCTGGGGAGGAGGGGGGTGTGCAGGGACACAGGGTCTCCAGGGCGCGGCAGCCCAGGGAGGGGTCCCAACAGGTGGGGCATAGGGACCCGCCATGTGCTTCAGAGCAGAGGCTGCTTGAAGGCTTTTGCAGATGAGCAAGGCTGTCGGCGGCCTCTGCAGCCACATCTGTGCTTCCCATGAGGCATGTTCACCCTTGGTTTTCGTCCTTTAAAAGTGCATATGTGTACATATACACGTGTGCGTGCATTCACATATCTTTACTGTGGGGTGTGTGTGCGTGTGTGTGTGTCTGAGCAGGTGCTGTATTGACATAGGTAACACTTTTGACTTCGCACACAGTTTGGGAGAAAGGTGCCTCGCGGGCACCTTCCCTGGATACAGGGCATACCTGGGCAGAAGGCCCTGAGCTGACCCAAACCAGCTCCCAGACCCGCCAGCCGCTCTGTATTCCTGGGTGGGAGGCTTCATTTCCTAGAACATAGCTTTTATCATCCGCGGTTTTCACTCTGGCTCTAGGCCTCTCTTGCAGGTCTTCCTGTGGCTGGGCTGCCATCTGAGCAGCCACAGGGGGAACCCCGAAGGGCTGGGGGCGCAGAGGACCCTGGCTCTGGCTCCTGTGTCTGAGGACACGCTGGGTGTGAGGGCTTCCAGGCAGAGGGCTGCAGTCCGTCAGTGGAAAAACGGGTCAGCTGAACACAGGATGTCTGTAAATGGTACTGTTGAGCCATGGGAAAGAATGAGAAGTGTCACACGTTCGGCGTGGACCCACCTGGGAAGCGTGGCCCTCAGTGAGAAAGCCAGACCCCAAGGACATGTGGTGTGTGATTCCGTGCACGTGGAGTTTCCAGAACAGGCCGATTTGGAGACACAAGGGGCCGGTCAGTGGCTGCGGGGGGCTGGGGAGTGACAGGTGAGGGAACGGGGTTTCTTTTGGGGGGATGAAAGTGAAACTGTTAGTCACTCAGTTGTGTCCGACTCTTTGCTGCCCTATGGAGTCCATGACGTCCTCTGTCCCGTGGGATTCTCCAGGCAAGAATACTGGAGTGGGTAGCCATTCCCTTCTACAGGGGATCTTTGACCCAGGGATTGAACCCCGATCGCAGACAGATTCTTTACTGTCTGCACCACCAGGCCTAAAACTGGCGTGGTGGACACACGGCGATTTTCACTGTGACGGCTCAGCCACCCTGATGATCAGCAATGCGCACCCCATGGGGAAGCGGGCCCTTGGCCTTAGTGATGAACGGGCTCCAGATGTCGCTTCGGGAGAATGCATTTTGGGGCAGGGTGTCCTGAGGCTGGGCCCCTCTGCCTCGCAGATACTGGGGTCACTGAAGCCCAGAGGTCACCCAGCTTTGGGGTCCTTGACCGAGTAGAAGGCCCGCGGCCAGGCAGGGTCGTGACACATTGTGGACATGCCTGGTGCATCCCTGGGGCACGTAGGACGGTCCTGCCTCCTCCTGTCTGACCACTGGTGGTGCCAGGACATGGGCTTACTGGGGCACCTGGTCCCATGGGGTGAAGTTGGTCCCTGTTGGGCACCAACAGCCTGTCCACACCCACAGGGTGCCCGCTGGGTGCTCCTCAGTGGCAAGCTGCTCAAGGTTGTCATGGAGACCACATCCAGGGCTGAAGGAGGGTTTGGCTGTGGACTCTTTGAGCCTGGGATGGGTGACTTCTTGGCAGAGGCTTCCTTCTTCTCCCCTACTGTTCCCCTCTGTGCCAACAGTATGCCAGCGCTGTGAGCTGGGGCCTCTCCAGTGGACTCTTCTTGAGCCCCTGCCCTAGGGTGGCACAGGAGTGAGGGGTGGAGAGAAGGCCAGGGCAGGGGACCCGTGAGGAAACAGGCAGGGCTTCAGGAGTGGTGGAGGCAGGCCATCTGGGAGGAGAGAGGCAAGGAGCAGAGCCTGAGGTGGGAGAGGCTCAGTGGCACCTGGCCAGCCCAGGAAGCGCATGTCTGTGAGACTGATGGTAGTGATGATGGTAATGGGGATGATAATGGTGATGGTGGTGGTGATGGTGATGGTGATGATGGTGGTGATGGTCATGATGGTGGTGATGGTGATGGTGATGGTGGTGGTGGTGATGGTGGTGATGGTGGTGGTGATGGTGATGATGGTGATGATGGTGGTGATGGTGATGGTGGTGGTGGTGATGATGGTGGTGATGGTGATGGTGGTGATGATGGTGATGGTGGTGATGGTCATGATGGTGGTGATGGTGATGGTCATGATGGTGGTGATGGTGATGGTCATGATGGTGATGATGGTGGTGATGGTGGTGATGGTGATGATGGTGGTGATGGTGGTGATGGTGGTGATGGTGATGATGGTGGTGATGGTGGTGATGGTCATGATGGTGGTGATGGTGGTGATGGTCATGATGGTGGTGATGGTGGTGATGGTCATGATGGTCATGATGGTGGTGATGGTGATGGTGGTGATGGTGGTGATGGTCATGATGGTGGTGATGGTGGTGATGGTCATGATGGTGGTGATGGTGATGGTGGTGATGGTCATGATGGTGGTGATGATGGTGATGGTCATGATGATGGTGATGGTGGTGATGGTGATGGTGGTGATGGTGATGGTGGTGATGATGGTGATGATGGTGGTGATGGTGATGGTGGTGATGGTGGTGATGGTGGTGATGGTGATGATGGTCATGACGGTCATGATGGTGGTGATGGTAATGATCATTGGACATGAGTTTGAGCAAACTCTGGGAGATAATGGAGGACAGAGGAGCCCGGTGTGCTGCAGTCCATGGGGTCTTAAAGAGATGTGACTGTGAGACGAAACAACAATGGTGATCATGATGATGGTGATGGTGGTGGGAACCAATCTATGTCTAGGTGCCTTTCATCCAGCACCTCCTCTAATCCTAAGAGCCCTGGTAGATTGAAGGCAGGTATTACCTCTGTTTTACAGGTGAGGTATTTGAGGATTTAGAGGTGAAGTACGTTTCCCAAGGTTCAACATGAATAGCTTGGCAGGCCTCAAATGTCAACTTGAGACTGACTGATTCCAAAATTAGACCCTTTCTCACTCCAAGGCACACAGTGGAAATAATTATAATCTGTTTATTTGGCCTGAGTGGCAGGAGAGGCTGCTGGTGTCTGGAGCCCTGAGGGGTCAGTATCTGGATGGGACTGTCCTGGGCCCTGCCCACCGCTGGGGTGAGCATTGCTAACCCTGGGCGGAAGTGCCCACAAGGTCAGGCCCGGGCAGCCGCTAACCCCACAAGGCTCGGGTTCTGGGATCACAGTTCTGGGCAGTGGACTTGGCAGCCTCCCTGCCGAGTAGGATGCTGGGTCTGTATACAGGAGACAGAGCGGGGCGGTGGTTAGGGGAGGCTCAGCCCTGTGGCCGGTGAGTGAGCACAGGCCAGACCTCAGGAGGCCTCAGCACTCTCGTCCTTCACCTAGGGTGAGAAGGTCGGGGAGAACCCTGATCGCCCTCTGCAGACTCAGCCACAGAGCCCTGGGCTCAGCCCCTGGGATGTGTGTGCCCTGTGTCCAAGGTATCTGCCCCAGAAATCCTGCCTCAGGGAGCTGGTCTTGGGACACACGGACAGCTCCCCTGGGACCTGGCGTGGTCGTGTGGGAGTGGGAACCCATCTGAGGGCAGAGGTGGAGGGTCCCCCAGCATCTCTAACACAGAGACCCCCCCTGCCCCCACCCCACTGCGGAGGCAGGAACACAGGTGATACCTTCAAGGCTGAAGAAAAGTGGGTTTATGCCATAGGTGCGACACCCCCAGGGTCACCCCGGAGACCCGTGTTTATAAACATGGATGTGTGTGTGAGACACAGAGCCGGAACACGGGGAGAGCGTGTGCTGAAGAGCCCACCGTGGCGGCTTCCTCAGGTGCCATGAGTATCTCTGAAATCTGTTTTCTCTCTTCTCTGACTTTCTTCTGTTTATGTAAACATCATGTTTCCTTGTAATTGCAAAAACGCAGCAATTAAAAAGTGCCTTAGCTGCTGCCTCTGCTCTGGGGTTTGGCCACCGTGTTCCCAAGGGGGGCGTCACCCCTCACCCTGCATCTTACCTGCACCCACACGGACGCGGACATGTGGGGACGGCCTGATTCTTTCCTGGGCCGTCGAAGCCGCAGATGCAGAAGGTAGAGGGTGGGGAGAGGGGAGGGGAGAGGCTGGGGGAGGGGTGAGTGTCCAGTGTGGGCAGAGTTCCTTTTGGGAAGATGAGGAAGTTCTGGAGAGGATGAAGGTGATGGTCACACGGCAGTGTGAATGCGCTTAATGCCGCTGAGCTGCGCGCTTAAACTTGGTTCCGAAAGAGTCTTGTCATGTGCGTTTTACCGGGATAAGAGCTAACTGACTAAGGAGAGGACAGCCGCCTCCCCAGAGAGTCACACCCCTGAGCCTGCAGGCCCGTGTGCACACTGCCCCTAGCCCCCAGCCTTCCTCCTGCTAGTGGGGTGCGGGGCCCCTCTCAGCTCTGCAGGGCAGTGGGTGCCTGTGGGGTGAGGTGGGTGCTCCCAGCCTTTCACCCCGGAGGCTCCCCGTGGGGTCTGAGTCGACCTTTAGGGCAGGTGCCCCCCTGACCTCCTTGTCCCCGCACCTCGCAGGCACCACTGTGAGGCCCACCGGCCTAAGTCTGGGGTACCCCTGGACCCCCGGACGATGTTCTGTGTGTCCTGGGCTGGGGGTGGGGGCGGAGCGCCCCAGCTGGCAGCACTTACGGAGCGAGGTGCAGCGGAGGGTGCAGGGCTGCAGGCGGCTCGTGCACCCTGGGCAGCGCTGCCTTCCCGAGTGGAGGCTGTGGCCTGACAGTGGAGGACGCTGCACCCCTCCCCACACCCCCCGCGTGCCCAGAGGCTCCAGGAAGGGTGGCCCAGGCCCGGGCATTTCCGCGCTGGACGTGGAGGTCCTGCGGGGTCCAGGGAGCTTGGATCCTCGTCCTCTCTCAGCTCTCTGTGAACACAGAGCCTGCCCCCCAGCCCACCCCACCCTTGGGCGGCTGCCATGCCCTGCAAGGGCAGGACCGGGTGCCCACACCCTGGCAGCCCCGCCGCCACGGCCCGACAGCCCAGGTGCCCCCCGCCCTCCTGACCTTCGGAGGCCGCCCGGAGCAGCCCACCACTGCAGTGGTCACCCCCCGTCCCTTCAGAGCACAGTCTGTCCCACAGAAGCCTGAGGCCTCTTCTCAGACTCTGGGAGTGACCTCTAGGTCTGATGGCAGGCTCCTCCTCCCCTGAGACCCTCTCTGGCAGGAGGCGGGGTTTGGCACGTCTGGTTTCACAGGTCCTTGACGCAGGAACTCAGGTGCTAGCAGCTGATCCACGTTTGGGGCTGGAGTGGGGGGCTTCCTGGTGGAGGTGAAGTCTGGGCTGACTCAGGAGGAGGGCAGAGATCCCAGTAGGCTGGCACAGCGAGGCACTGAGACAGAGGGTCTAGTAGACATCAGGACGGCGTCACTTCTAAACAGGTGGGCCCTGGAGATCTGCTGCCCACTGAGCCTGAAGGACCCCCACCCCGCCATCCTGCAGAAAAGACCACAGAGGGGTCCTCAGGGTCCAGGAAGGAGGGGCACTTGTCGGTGACACGTGTGTGACCCCCGCACGGAGAAGACTTCAGGTGCAATCACTAGAAAAACAAGCCCACCACCAGGAGCGCAGAAGCCCCTTCAGAAAGCCTGCTCCGCTGAGGGCTGTTGGTTTGACGGGCGTTGGGGGCAGCAGCATCGTGGAAGGGGAGCTGACGCTGCAGGCCCCCACCCGGTCCCCCAGAAATGCGGGCAAAGCCACGAGGGCAGACCCTGCCTGCAAGCCTCATGAGATAAGAATTGTTACTCACACCTTGAAATATTTGAAGAACTTAACCAGAACATCTAATGAGGGTGGCTCAGAAGGTAAACAATCTGCCTGCAATGCCAGAGAGCCAGGTCGAATTGCTGGATCAGGAAGATCCCCTGGAGAAGCAAATGGCAACCCCACTCCAGGGTTCTTGCCTGAAGAATCCCTTGGGTAGAAGAGCCTGGCAAGCTACTGTCCACGGGCTCACAAAGAGTCGGACACGACTGAGCAACTGACACTTTCATGAGTTTCAAGTTGCAGCGGCCACAAATAAAGCTCTAGGGACGGGTGGGCTGAGCACCCCAGGCCCGTCCGTGATTTTTCTGGGGCCCCCTCGGCCCCTCAGCCTGCGCTGAGCAGCCCCTGGATGCCCACGGCTGCAGAGTCAGGACATCTGCCATCTCGTTACAGAAAAGCCCTTCGGACCACAGAGCCAAGTCTTCGATGACCCCAGTGTGGAAACGCCGTTTGCTGCCGGAAGGACGGTCCCAGCACCCTCACCTGCCTTGGAGTCTGGGGTCGGGGCGTCCAGGGCAGGCAGAGTGGCATCTCTCTGTAAGGCAGGCATGCGCGTCCTCTATCTGACGTCCAAGGTCGTGGCCGACTGTAGCCGTGGGGGCTGGTGGGGGGACCGGCGCCAGGACCAGCTCGGGCCTGCCCTGACCCGTGCCCGCCCCGGGCCATTGGCCGACTGCTGTACCCTGGGTCCACCCTGCGGGTCCTACTGACAGGGAGGCAGGCAGCTCACGGAGCAGGACGTGTGGCTGGGACGATGGGGGCAGGGGTCCGAGCTCCGTGGGGAGGGGCCCAGGGGCCTGTGGAAGCTGGGGGCTGTCCTCTCTGTTGCTGGAGGCCTCCCTGGCGGTGGCGCCGTCTGTTGCAGGAGCCACAGAGGTTCATACACAGCTGATCTGGGCCCCTGCACGCCCCCACCCTCACCCCCAGCCCTGGCCATTGCTCCTTAGGCTGAGTGACCGTGAGAGCCGCTGGGGGCAGCAGCTTGGCACATGAAGGCCCCTGCAGATCGCTGCTGGGGGGAGCACTTGGTGAGTGATCACCTCCTCCCGGGGGTGCTGTTTCTGCCCATTTCTCAGCTAGGGAAACTGAGGCAGCACCAGGTTTCAAACCCAAGGAGTCCGGCCTGGCGCTTGACCTCCAGGCTGTGTGAAAGCGTCCGCAGCAGAGGGAGCCGCGGCGTTTCTGACGAGGGGCTCAGAGGGGAGCGGGCTTGTCTGCCGGCCTTGGGGCTGCCCCTCCGTGTGGGCACAGAGCGGCCTTCCCAGGTGCCCAGGCCGCAGCGGGCGCCGTGTCCGCTCGGGGCGCCCCATGTCGGCGTTCCCAAACTCACGTCTTCATGTTTACTCTTGCCGCGTCAACTGCATTAGAAAAGGCCGTCATGCGCTTTTGAAGCGAGAGGCCTCGTAAATACTTTATTGGAACAAGCTCAGGATTTACCTGCTTGTAAAGATACCCTGGACGGCTCTGCCCCGCGATGAGTAATTGATCGGCCGGCTTAATGTTCGTCGTTAGCAACCCGGCCGCTCGGGTGCGTGGCAGCGGGCAGAGCTGGGCTGCCTGGTCTCTGTGGCCGTTGGCGGACCCTGGTTGGCGAGGTGGGTGCTCCAGCCCCTTTGCTTGCAAGGCTCCTTCACGTCCATCCTGCCGCCGTCCCGCCCCTGCCCACGAGGGTGGTGGGCTTCGAGTTGTCCGGTTGAGCTGCTCTGCTGATCTTTGCAGAACGAAGCAGAGACGGATGAAGGATGAGCACGTGAGTCAGGACTTCCTGAGGCAGCGACCTGCCTCCAGCCTCAGCGTCCTCACTCCTGGTCAGAGGAGTCCACGGCCCCTCCTCGAGCCAGCCCTGGCACATGCCCTGGGAAACCTAGGTTCTGTGTTGGAGGTGCCCTCTCTCCCACGGTCATGGTCAGGTGCAGCCAGGGGTGCAGGACACAGCGGGACCCCCGAGTCCCAGGCCTAGTTGGGGGACACTGGTGACCTAGGCAGGCGCTCACACAGGGATGGCCAGCCCCAGCGTCCACTTGAGGGGCAGCATCAGGACAGAGACACGGCCTTAGCACCGGCCCAGCCGCACACTGTCTGGCAGAGCCCTCTTCCTTGAAGTCAGATCCCACTTCCCGTGTCTCTGAGCTGTTCATGTCCGAGCCCCAGGGCCCTGGGTGCTGCAGCCTGGGTGTTTGTGGGGCTCAGCACTGCAGGCTCTTATTCAAACCCCCATGTCAGATCCAACAGGAAACGGAGAAAGAAAAGGAAGCAAAGTGAGCCTGGGTTCGGGGCGGCCAGGCTGGAGGACGGGCGGAGACAGGCCCCCCTGCCTGCCTCTGACCCCAGCACCTCTGCCCCAGGACGTTTCCTCCTCTTGCTCTGTGCCTGCGCCAGCTCCAGAGGCTGGATTCTGTCCCATGACTGATGGCTCAGAGCCCCCCAAGAGCAGACGCCGCGGCTGAGCCCCAAACCCAGGTTCCAGACAGGTCTGTCTGATGGGTCCAGACCAGCCTTCCAGCCCTGCCGCAGACGCCCGCCCTTGCTCTTCTGAGTGCCACCTGCTGCAGGGGCCCTCGCCCGCCGCTGCTGCCCGGGAGCGCTGCCCTCGCCTGGCGCTGCACGCGGTCAGTGGGCAGAGGCTGGTGGCGCCTCTGACATCTCTCCACGGAGGACCCGCTGTGGCCGCCTCCTCGGCTCCTGACTTTGCTCTGTTGTTCTTGCAGAGGACAGTTGAATCTGATCCCCAAGTGCGAGTCACGGAGGCTGTGGCCACCCGTGATGGTTGGCGGGCGTTCTCAGCCCTTCGTGTGGGTGTCTTTACAGGGGAGCCGGGGACTCCAGACAGCCAGCCCATGGGATTTGGATCTTGGTCCTGCCAGGTTATTTATCCAGCACCTGTTCTTGGGAGCCCCACACTGTTCCAGCCTTGAGGCCTGGGTCAGAGACGATGGACCCTCAGAGAACCTCACAGTCAGCTGCTTCCCCTTCCTCCCTCATCCACTCATCAACCCATCCGTCTGTCCACCAGCCATCCACCCATCCATCCATCTGTCCATCAATCCATCCACCTGTCCATCCATGCATCCAGCCACCCATCCATCCGTCCATCCAGCCACCCATTCGTCAATCTGTCCATCCGTCCACCCACCCATCTGTCCATCAGCCCCTCATCCATCCACTCATCAATCCATCTGTCCATCAATCCATCAATCCATCATCTATCCGCCCATCCATCCATCCATCCACCCATCCATCCATCCATCCATCCATCCATCCACTCATCAATCCATTCACCCATTCATCCACCCATCCATCCATCTGTCCATCAATCCATCATCTAACCACCCATCTATCCATCCATCCACCCATTCATCAATCTGTCCATCCATCCACCCATCCATCTGTCCATCAATCCCTCATCCATCCACTCATCAATCCATCTGTCCAGCCAGCCATCCATCCACCCATCCATCCATCCACTCATCAATCCATTCACCCATCCATCCATCTGTCCATCAATCCATCATCTAACCACCCATCTATCCATCCATCCACCCATTCATCAATCTGTCCATCCATCCACCCATCCATCTGTCCATCAATCCCTCATCCATCCACTCATCAATCCATCTGTCCAGCCAGCCATCCATCCACCCATCCATCCATCCACTCATCAATCCATTCACCCATTCATCCATCTGTCCATCAATCCATCATCTAACCACCCACCCATCCATCTATCCATCCATCCACCCACTCATCAATCTGTCCATCCATCTACCCATCCATCTGTCCATCAATCCCTCATCCATCCACTCATCAATCCATCTGTCCATCCATTCATCCATCCACCCACCCATCCATTCATCCCTGCTCTGTGCCAACAGCAGTGAGCAGACAGGCTTGCTGAGTGGCAGGCAGGCTCAGCAGCACACCCGTGGGGAGGACTGTGTGGTGGGTGGGGACCTGGGAGCAGGCATAGGTCGAAGGCCACTGGACCCCAGGGCGCAGGCGGGGAGGATGGGCTCCCTGGGGGCCTGTTCCTGGGCTGCCGAGCTGGAGGCCCTGCTGTGACAGCTGCTAAGCGCCCCAGGCCGCACAAGAAGTGAACCCAGCCCCGGGTCCTCAGATTCTCCTGTCTTTGTGGGGCCAGCTGGCCAGGTGCTGCAGAGGCTCCAACCTCTGACCTGAAACATGCATGTGGCTGAGGCCGCCCTGGAGACCCCGATTCTGGAGGCGGCTGGGGGTGGCTGAGCATCCCGATGCATCAGAACCCTGTGGACTCTCCTCAGGTAGCCGAGACTTTGAAGGGGGGCCTCACCCCACAGCAGGGGTGCATCTACAGGCTGCTGAGGCCAGCCTCTGGGGGCGGCTGGGCCCATTTCTCTGTTTCCTCTTCTTGGAAAAGGAGTTTGGCTCTGCCTGGGCCACAGGCTGAGCTGGGGCGCTTGGAGGCCAGCACCCCAAGGAGAAGCTTTGGGTCAGGATGGGAGGGACAGACCCTCTTACGGGGACCTCGTGGCCCGAGTCCTCCCATCACCTGCCAGAAGCCCCCCTGCTCACGGCGGAGGCGGTCCCTGGGAACAGCGATAATGCATCCCAGGAGCAAGGGCAGGGGCGGCAGCATTTGGTCGGGTGGGGCAGGGGGACCTCTCGCAGGGCCTCTTCTCACCAGAGACGAGCTGGATGGTCCCGCTGGGCACCCAGCCCCATCCAGGGAATCGCCCAGCGTGACCCTGTGACTCCACTGGGCTCCAGGTGCCTTGGAGTCCCGGGGTGTCCTGTCTGTGGTGCGGGGCCTGGGGCCAGGAGAGGTCAGAGCCTGCCCGAGGTGAGGGCCCCGGGGGACCAGGGTGGGGACGGGGCCGGAGCCCAGAGGCCCAGCCAAGGTCTCCCCTCATCTGCTGACACAGCAGGTGCCGCTTCTCCGGGGCTGCTCTGGCAGGCCGGTGCTGGGCTCCTGGCTGCAGGGGAGGCCATGGTTCATGGCGTCTCCAGGCTTGGCTCTGACTGGCACAGGGCGCCATGGGGGGCGGGGGAGCAAGACCTCGAGGGGTGGGGCCCCGAGGCAGGGGTCTGCCTGGTTCTCGGGCGTCTCTGGCTTGGGCTGCTCCGATGCAGAGTGATGCTGCGTGCCTTTTATCGACCTTTGTGAAGTCGTAAACTGCAGCGTAATTACCCCATGTTTACGATGCTGTGCCAACAGCGTTCCGGTCCAGCTCGGGCCGGGCCCCTGGGGCCGCAGGGACCCGCCAGCCACGCTCGCCTCATTAACAGACACAACCGCGGGGATAATTGACGGGGAGCCAGCTGGACCAGCCGGGCGCTTTGTAACGGACGTTTCGGGGCTGTGCGCGCTGCCTCAAGGAGAACGGTGGACGTGCTCGGCCCCCTTCACTGTCCGTAAAGGCAGGCAGTGTGCTGGGGAGCGGCAGAAAGTACAGTCTGCCAGGGAGCAGGCTCTCACTCCCTGCTTCTCCGCCTGAAACCAGGCAGCCAGGCCGAGGACCAGCCCAGGGAGCCGTGGACCGGACCCTGGACCGTCCCCCCTTGCCGGTGGGGGGAAGGTTACACACGAGATGTCAGGTAGATCCGGCAAGCTGCGGGAGGGTGGGGCAGACAGGAGCCCTGCAGAGTCTCCAGCCGGGGGCCTGTGCTCAGAATACAGAGGGGTCTCGTGGTCCCCTTAGGGGACATCCGGGAAGGTCAGTCCCCAGACACCCCGCTCTGCTCCCTCACCGGGTCCCTGGAGCCTCAGCCACTTCTGAGGGTCCCCTGAGCCCTGTTGCTGTGGACGAGACCTGCCAGGGAGACTTCCGGGGTGCTGCCCCTCTGCCAGGCCACCTGGCTCCTGGCAGACACGTCCTGCTGACCAGCTCCATCCTTGTTGCCCACCTGTCCTTGGGGGCAGGGCTGGCCACACCCACTCCCCGTGTTTCCAGGAAGGAGCTGGCCGGGAGGAAGTGTCTCCAAGCTGGGCAGGGAGCTCTCCAGGACCCAGATGTGGGGCTCCTCTGCCTCTGACACCCCCAGCAAAACCCGGAGTGGGGGCCATGTGGGCTACACGGACTGGCCCACTCGCCGCGGGCTCTGCCTCCCAGAACCAACATCTGGAGGCCCTTCACCCCAGCCGGCCAGCCTCGCCCACTGGGCCCAGCCCCAGTGGTCCCGGGTCTGGCGACGGTGGTGTGGCCACTGGCCGGGGCCTGTTTGCCGGGGCCTGTTTGCTGGGGCTGCAGACTGAACACACCACACACTTGCTCTCCTGCAGGTGACAAGTGGACATGGGTCTCCCTGAGCCGAAGTCAAGGTGCAGGCAGGGCTGGGTCCCCCCAGAGGCCCAGGAGGGCGTCTGTCCCTTGTGTTTCCCTAGTTCCGTGGCTCATGGCCGCTTCCTGCCTCCAGCGCCTGAGCCCAGCGTCACCTGACCTCCCTCTGTGGTCAGGCTCCCTCCGCCCCCCGAGGGACCCTGCGATGCCACGGGTACCAGCACTACCGCCACACTCGGGACCCTCACTCACATCTCCGCCAGTGAAGGTGATGCTCGCCTGCGTGAGGCTCCAGGGTTTAGGGCATGGGCCTCTCTGGGGCCGTATTTCTCCTGGCTACATGGGGTCATTTGTAACCCCTTTACTGAGTTCTGGGTCTTGCTGTCTGTGGCCCTGGAGCCCGTCGGGCAGCATGACCTTAGCGAGGAGGCCCATGGCAGTGAATGGCTTATGCACATCCTCATCACCCTAACCACTGGGGGTCCACGGCTTTTCCCCAAGGAGTCTGCTCCGACCGACCAGGCTGTGACCCCACATGGGCCCTGCGGGCTCACCAGGGAGTGTGGGGTGGAGGGGTGGGGTCTGCCCCGCTCAGCATCAGGCCAGGAGACAGCGAGAGCACCCACCAGACGTGCCTGGAGGCCCCCGGGGCAACCTGGCTGCTGGCGTCCAGGCTCACATGGCCCCTCCGGTGGAGAGGTCACAGGGCGCCTGGGGGGCTTGTCCAGCTCTGACCTGCAGGCCTCGCCCGCCCCCCTGTGGAGTCTGTCCTGACACAGAGGGTGGGCTGCATGGCCACCAGTGCTCTCCCTGGCCTTCTCGTCCCCTCCCAGCTAGGCGGGGAGGACTGGAAGGTGGGGTGACCAGGTGCACGCCCGCAAGTGTCCTTTCCATGGGGACCCGTGGTTGTGAGCGGGGCAGGCCCCGTGTGGACCCCCATAGGGAGCATAGCTGAGGGGAGCAGGGCTCTGACAGCAAGGAGGGCAGGCCAGGGGCCCGGGAAGGCCGGCGATGCAGGCAGGGAGGGGCCAGTGCCCGGCCTGTGAGTCCTGGCGGGCCTGGTCCCCACCCAGCGTTCTCCAGGGCGGAGCACAGACCCACACGCCCACAGCCGACGGGGCAGACCCGGCCGGGGCCGCCTCTGATGACCCTCCCCTGCCTGACTGAGGGCCCAGAACCAGGAACCCACAGCTGCTGCTGGTGGAGGCGTCCGTCGCCCCACGTGTTGGCTGCAGGGGCATTTTGGGGGCCTCCATCGGCTCCTGCGTTTCCTTCTCGAGGCCCCGTTGGCAGCCGGCTCTGCGATCTCACATCCCAAGGACGTGCATCCTGCCTCTGGGCGCCGCCCTGCCCTCTGCAGGCGGCCGGCTGGCCGTGGTGCAGACAGCAGGGGCGGTCTCCAATGGCCCGCAGTGGCTTCCGCCAGCTCGGGTCACTCAGACCCCTGCAGCTTCTCTGTGAGCCTGGGTGAGCCTGCATGCTGGGGGCTCGGGGCTCAGCCGGGGTGGGACACTGGCTGACTGGAGGGGCCGCCGTGGCACCGCTGGGGGGATCTTGAGTGCAGGCTCTGGTCTCGTTCCCAGAGAACCTGCTTCCCTGCTGGTTCGCAGCCTGCCTTCTTCCCTTCGTATTCCAGGTCCCTCCTGCACCCGCCCTCCTGCAGGTGAAAAGGTCGGGCCCTCGGGGCGCCCGGGCGAGCATCTCAGAAGGACCTGCTGGGCGGGCGTCTGTAAGCAAAGGCCACTCCCAGAGCTGGCGGCCGTGAGGGGACCCTCTCCTCCCCCTTCTCCCCTGGGGTCCTTGCCGTGTCTGGAGTCTGCGGGCAGGCTGGGAGGCACGTGGGGGGCTCCTCGCACAGAAGTTTCCAGAAGGTGCGCCGGCCATGGGAGGGGCCACCACAAACCCTCGTCCCAGCCCATTCGGGTTCTGGGCTTGGGGCGGGACGTGGTTGTGGACAGGAGGGGCGGAGACCAGGGGAGCCGGCTGGGATGGGTCGTCAGCGGGCTGCTGGGGGCTTGCATACGATCGGAGGCTTTGCTGGGAAAGCCTTGATGATGCTTCCCGGCTGTGCTGACGGGAGCGGCCAGGGGCTGATCCGCAGAGCGGGGTGAGCTCGTTCAAAGGTTTGTCTTTAAGCTGGGAGAAGGCGGCTGTCATGCTCTGAGCCCTGAGGCTTGCCTGTCCATCAGCGTGGCCTGTCCCCCGATTACCCCCGCCCTTCCTGATGGGTCCCCGGTGGAGCAGCGCCAGGCAGGGTCACTGGGGCAGGACGGGGCAGGGGTGCTGACCACCTGGTGTGGCCGGGACCGTCGGACTCCCTGCCTCCGAGGCCGGCGGTGGGACAGAGGGTCAGAGGGGAAAGGTCAAGTTGGCGCTGAGTGGCAGCGTGTCCGCCCACCCAGCTGGCACCTGGTCCTCCGTGCTTCTGGGCCGTTGGGAGTGGCTGGCAGCCTCTCCTCTGCAGGCTGGGGTCTGACCGCTGACCCCTGACATGGCCCCCTCTCCTCTGGGCCCCTGCACCGGCGGGGTCAGGGTCTGGAGTTCCCGGGACGGTCAGGCCAGCCCCACAGCCAGCGCCCCGGCACACCTGGACCCTCTCCAAGGGCAGAGCTGCCTCGTCACCCGGGTCCTTCCCTCCTGTCGGGGACCTTCCCCGGGCCGTGGTCTTCCTCGCCACGCGTGTGGTGAGTGGTGAGCCAGCCGGGGGTCAGCTCCGGCCCCACCGGCTGCCTCGCCCGCCCTGGTTTCGGCCTCATGCAGGCACGGGCTGACGTCCGTGATCGCTGAATGCCGTCCTCTCTGAGTGCCCGTCAAGGCGGCCTGAACCTTTGTGCCATCATCCGTCCTGCAGGACACCCTCCAAGATGGATTTTGGTGCAGCCTGGACAAAGCGGCTGACGTGGGTGGGTGGGTGCTCCTGGAATGACCTGGGGGCGGGCGGGCGCTGCTGGGAGGACCCGGCCCAGCCAAGCCACCGCGGAGCCCTCGCCCCTCAGGCCGGCATTGGCTGACCTCTCCATGTGGACCACCCGTCCCCCCAAACCTCCACCAGGTTACACAGCGCTCCCGTCCCTGAGAAGTGACTCCTGCGTTGCAGTTTGGCATCACGGGCCTTTGAACCGTCCAGTGGCTGGGCTTGGGGTCTGGGTGGTGGCCGCCCTGGTTTGGGAACCATCCTGGGGACATCGAGGGCCTGGTGTCCAGCCATCTTGTCTGCTCTGGTGCAGGGACTAAATGAAACCTGGCCAAGTTGACTCACTCGGCCAGAACATCGCAGCGGAGGCTACGCCCCTCAATACCCAGAAGGCAACGACTGTCCACAGCCAGCAGGATCCCGGGAACCAGGAGGCCCGAGGGTGGGGGCCTGGTCCACAGAAATGTTCCCCGGGGTCCCTTCCGAGCCCCAGGCACCCGGCCAGGGCCCCGGGGCTGAGCGTGACGTCTGTGAGCTCTGTCCAGACCTGTGGAGACGGGGCTGCGGACGGCGCTCACCGCCCAGCGGGGCCATCGAGGGCCGGGCACAGCTCTCACCCGTCCGGCCCAGCACCGCGGGGACCAGCCGGGCCGGCAGGGGCGCTGCTGGGCTCCTGGCCCCCGGGGCCCTGTGGGTGGTGGGCGTTCCCAGCCCCCGGTCCTGGGGTCACGTTCAGCTGCCTGGATCACTTAGCCACAGGGCCGTGAGCACCACGGGGTGGGCCCCTCCCGAGCAGGGCTCCCTCCTCGGGCTCAGCCTCCACCGCCCGGCGGCTGTGGTTCATCCTCTCTCTGTCTCTGCGGTGAGGACTGGGCCCCCACACAGACCCCCGCCCTGCAGGTCACGGGGCGTCTGCACCCCTGGCTGGGCAAGGCTGCCTCCCGTGTCGGTGGCCATGATGGGGCTGAGAAGTGACCTGGCCTCTCCTGGGGTGCCTCCCGCTCCTCCATCCCAAGCAGACTGTCCCAGGGGGTCCCCAGCTGCAGGCAGAGACTACAGTGTCCAGGGTAGTGTCCAGTGGCCAGCTCTTTTCCTGGAATGAGGTCCCCACGAGTGTCAGGGGACAAAGCCAGGCTGCAGAACTGCGGGTTTGCACAACCTCCCCACGCGCACCCTGACTGCAGCCTCCGTCCAGGGGCCCAGGGGGGCGCTTCAGGAGGGCAGCCCCGTCCCTGGGGGATGAGCACTCTTTCCTTACGTTTCTCTCTGGCGTCTGGTCTTTGTTAAAGGACTGTGCTGCTGCCTGGCTCCTCGCAAACACTTGTTTCTTTCCATCTTCACAGAAGCAGCCTGCCACCCCTTACACCCCTAGGCACATGCATGAGTACACACAGGCCCTCTCACCCCAGAGCCCCAGAGGGCCTCGGGTCCACGCTGGGCTGGGGGGGAGCAGCTGCAGGAACAGTGGCCGGGGGTTCTCGGAGCTGCCTCCTGCAAGCCCCCCGAGCGCCTCGGGTCTCTCGGAGCCTCTGTGCTGGGCCCGTGTGCTGGTCCTGGCCCACCGTGTCCCTGCCCCCGCGCCCTTCACGTGGGCCGCTTGCTTCCAGCAGTCCTGGCCGCACCCAGGGGAGCCTCAGTGCGTGCTGCCTGCCAGCGTCACCAGGGGTGAGGCAGCAGGGCTCGAGCGTTTCTCCGTGAGGTTCTCCAAGGCTCGGTCAGGGACGAGATCTGAGACCCAGCCCAGCAGGGAGGATGGTCTCAGTGCAGGCTGAGGCCCACGCGAAAGCCCGGAATCCGAGTCCACAGACAGCCAACCCCAAATGTGAAATCGAGGGGTGAAAATGAGGGTGGGAGACCCCGGGGCAGCAGAGGGAGAGCCGGTACAGACGGCGGAGGGTGTGTGCCCGGCTCTGCGCTGGGAATAAATCAATAAACCGGCCCTGTGGTCTCCCGGAGGCGCACGGAGGAGCGTGTGCTCACGGATCCCGGTCAGCCTGTTCCCCTTGGGCTTTCTACACTCAGAGGCGGGTTCCCTGCTTTTGGAGGTTAATGGCATCCCTGAAAATACATCCAGGGGGCCTTGGTCCCTGGGGAGGTGGCTGCCTTTGGGAATAGGGTCTCTGCAGCTGTGGTCAAGCTAAGATGAGGTTGTTAGTGAAGTGAAGTCGCTCAGTCGTGTCCGACTCTTTGCGGCCCCATGGACTGCAACCCACCAGGCTCCTCCGTCCATGGGATTTCCCAGGCAAGAGTACTGGAGTGGGGTGCCATTTCCTTCTCCAGGGGATCTTCCTGACCCAGGGATTGAACCTGGGTCTCCCGCATTGCAAGCAGACGCTTTACCCTCTGAGCCACCAGGGAAGTCCTGACATTGTTAAGTGAACCCTCATCCAGTGCCCAGTGACCTCATGAGTAGAGCAGGATGCCGGGAGGCCTTGTGATGTTGGGGGCAGACGTGGGTCCTCCGGGGTTGCAAGGCAAGGATGGCCCCCAGGCCCCGGGGAGCAGCACGGTCCCCCGCCAGGGCCATCCTGCTGATGCCGCGGCTACATACGCACAGCCCCAGCATGCTGGCAAAAACTCTGGGGGGTCGCCCCCAGCCTGTCACTGCTCTTTACACCAGGTCCCGGACACGGACCGCTGCCCGTGGCCCCACGCTCTGCCTCATCTCCACGTGGCTGCGTGTGCGGAGGAATCAGGGTGGGGCCGTTGGCGGCCTTGACATCCCCTCCCCCAGCTCCATGGGGTGTGGTCCAAGGTCATAGCTCCAGGTCTGGGTGGGGGGTGGGGGGGGTTGATGGTCAGGCTGACGGCCACCTGGGGCTAGGCACACAGACATGGAAACCCTCTCCAGCCGCCAGTGGTGGTCTTGCCCGGCCACCCTCTAACATTGAGGGTCCAGGCCCCAGAGGCATGAGGGGCCCAGGGCAGGGGCTTCCTGTGCTGGGCTGCCGAGGCCAGACCCTGGTCAGGTCACAGCTCTGGTGGTGAGTGTGTGGCTGGTCAGTTTGTTGCTTCGTTAGTTAGCGACCAGGGCTCAGGACCCCAGGAGACGCGGGCCTCTGCCCGCCGCTGACATTGGCCAGAGGTGCCTGGGGCCCGGGTGGGCCACAGTGAGGACCAGGGATACTGGAGCGGCCCCATTGAGCTTAAATAACAGCTGGACAGAGCCCGCACCACGGCCGACCACACAGGGCAGTGTGGGGCTGGCCCGCGAACCTGCGTCCTCTCCTGAGCGCCGTGACCACGCCCTGCAGGCTGTGCCCCGCCTGTCACCAGACGCGCCCTCCTTGTCCTCTCGGGACGCTTCCCTGCTGCCTCTGTGCGTCTGCTGACTGACAAACATGTCTGTCTGTTTTCGCCCCGGTCCTGTTGTTCTCTGTGATTTTGCAGGTAATTAGCTCAAGCATGTTAAACCTGCCACCGCAGCCTCAGCCTCAGGAGGCTGTGCAGTGTTGACCTGAGGACAGGTTCTTCTCAGAAAGGGGGTGTCCCGACAGTCGGGGAGGAGGTGCCCAGGGCCCCGCGTCCCTCCTCCTGCACCTGTGTGGCCCCGTGAGTGCCCACCACGGGCCCTGGGAGGCTGGCTTGGGGTCACAGCGCACGGCCCTTTCCAAGCCCTGGGCCGGGTGATGCAGACACCCCTGGGCCTCCTGGGTGAGGTCACACCCAGGTGCGGCTCCCCCCGGTCAGGGCGGCCCCGGCAGCTCTTGGCTGGCAGAGCTGGTGGCTCTGTCCTGCCAGCTAATGTGATGCTGCCCTGGACCCGGCCCCAGGCCGGGCTGCAGACCTGGAGGTGACCGCAGGGACAAAAGGGCAGGATGGGGGCTGCCGGGAGGAGGGGCCCGGAAGTGACGCAGTGCCTCAGAAGGACCCCCAGGGCTGGGGACACTGCTGCCCGCCCCCAGGGGGCCACCAGCTGGTCGCCTGCAGGGTGGACTCCGCCACCCCGCCCCCACAGGTGGGACCCCTCTCCCGGGCGTCAGCTCCCCGTGGTTCCCTTGTCGTGAGCTACGGCGTGCACCCTGACCTGTCTCCCTGCCGAGCTCGTGAGGTGGACTGGGATCCATAGGAGGCCGTGTCCCCGAGCTGGGAGGGCCCCTCGGGGCTGCGTCCCGCCCACTTTCTCCCATGGTGGTCCCAGGGCCACGCAGAAGGCGGCATACAGTAGGTGCTTGTTATTTACTGATGGAATGAGAGTGAGGCAGAGAGTGGGTGGATGCCCTGGTGGAGGCCGTGGCCATGTGGCGGGGCGGGAGCTGGCCCGTGGGGGGCCCTGGGGGGTCACCAGGAGCTCTGCGGTGCCTGGGGTCGCGGCGGGGATGACCTGGGGCACCGGCGGAGCTCAGGGAGCATGTGTGGCCTCCGTGGGGCGAGCGGCTGGGCCGCCCGTCAGTGTGACCGCTCCGGGCTCGCGGGTCACGGGGCGGGCCCTGCTGCTGGGACACTGGCCACGCCGGCTTCTCAGAGCCACGGCTGCTCTCGCTGGAGGGTGTGTGTCTGTGTGAGTGTGTGCGTGTGTGTGAGTGTGTGTGTGTGCGTGTGTGAGTATGCATGTGTGTGCGTGTGTGTGAGTGAGTGTGAGTGTGAGTGTGAGAATGTGTGTGCTTGTGTGTGTGCGCGTGCGTTTGTGTGTGTGTGTGAGTGTGTGTGTGAGAATGTGTGTGTGCATGTTTGTGTGTGCGTGTGAGTGTGTGTGTGAATGTGTGTGTGCGTGTTTGTGTGTGTGTGTGAGTGCGTGTTTGTGAGTGTGTGTGTGCACGCGCGTCTGTGTGCCTCTTGGCCCTGGCGTGTTCACACCTCAGCCCCACACCCGTGTCCGCTGTCCCGTGTGCACTCGCCTGGCGTGTGGAGTGTATGTGTTTGCACCGTCTGTGTAACTGTGTGTGTGCCCACCAGGGGTGGAGAGGAGACCCTGGGCGGCCTGGCCTGGGGGTTACCACGTGCGGCCGCTCTCCGCAGAGCGGCCAGCGCAGCCCCCAGAGGTCCTGGGAGAGGGTCCAGGCTGGTCCCCCACTCCAGGTCAGCCCAGGCCCCCATCGCCGAGCTCTGCACAGCCCCGCTCCTGACTCAGGACCGGAGGTCAGTCCCTTCCTTCCTTCGTTTCTGGTTGTGACCGAGATGGGCCACAGTTAGTGTCCTGTTGCGAGGGCAGGGCCTCCAGTGCCCCACCGCGTGATCGGTTGGGTCACCGGGGTATCCTGCGTGGTGGGGTTCACAGGGTAGGGCTGACAGCATCATGGGCGGCGGTTCAGACGTCTTTGGGGAGCAGATTCCGTCCCCTCGCTGCTCTGGGTCCTCCCCGTGGGGCGGGCGCCGTGTGGGCACATGTGGGCACCGCGTGGGCTGGTCCCCAGGGCACGTCTGCTCAGCCCACCTGTGCATCTCTTGCAGGTCAGCTGGCCGCCGGCACCTGTGAGATTGTGACGCTGGACCGCGACAGCAGCCAGCCGCGGAGGACGATCGCCCGGCAGACGGCCCGCTGTGCCTGCAGAAAGGGGCAGATTGCGGGCACCACCCGAGCCCGGCCCGCCTGCGTAGACGGTAAGAGCCCAGGGCCCCCGGCGCCTGCCCCGGCCGTCCAGGACGTTCTGCCCAGGCCTCCTGCTCGCTGGACAGGCCTCCTGCTCACCAGACGGGGCCCCCAGCAGGACTGTGGCAGCCGCGCCCTGGGCTGCCTGTGGGCGTGGGGGCTGGGGCACCGTGGTCCCCACGTGGCCCGAGGGCGTTTCTTGGCCGGTCAGGTTTGCTGTGGGTGGAGCAGTTCAAGGTGCTGACGTGCGGTGAGGGGGCCCGAATGCCCGTGTGGTTTCAGTCGCCCTTGGGCCTGGCAGGTGTCAGGCGCCCCAGGCCCAGTGAGGTGAGGCAGGTCCCCTGGGCTCCCGGGACCCTCGACGCACTCGGGAGATGGGCTGGCGGTTCCCCAGAGGCTGAGCCGTCAGGGGTCGAGATGTGTCCTGCTAACATCCTTGCCTTGGGGACCATCCTCGGTCTTCACAGAGAGAGGAGCCCCTCACCTTCCGTCAGGCCCCGACGTGGGTGCACCCCCTGATGCAGGGGATGCCATGGGTGCTGTGCGGGGCGCGAAGCGCTGACCCAGGGGGCCCAGCCGGAGACCTGGGCATTCCGAGGCCAATGCGGTGGCCCAGCAGGGGTCTGCTGACGACACCAGCAGGGGGCGGGGCAGCAGGCGAGCTGGGAGGCCAGGGGCCCCGCCTGCCCCGTGCCTCTGGCGGGGCAGACCCCCTCTTCCGGGTGGGCTGGGGGCTCCTGTGGCCTGCTGTGTTGGTCCGGCTTCCTTCGGGTGGGTGGCCTTGATTCTGCAGGGGGCTGGGGGAGACGTGGTCACAGCAGTCTGTGAGGCCAGCTCCGAGGTATCAGCCGGTCCATCCCGCGGGGGCAGCGGACCCGGAGCTGGACTTGGACCCGGGCTCTTCCGGCTGAGCCCTCGCTCCCCTAGGGCCTCTGCGTGGGCTCTGGGGTCCCGGCCCCCTGGTTCAGTCTCCTGACCCCCCCAGAGTGGTGCCTCCCCCCAGCCCCCTGCTCTGACCCGGGGCATGGGGAGGCCCCCTGGTTCAGTCTCCTGGCCCTACCCGAGTGCTCACTCCACGCCCCCGCCCCACTCTGACCATGCCGCGGGGACGGTGGTGAAGGAGATGGAGAGGGGACAGGCATGCAGACACGGGCCAGCTCTGGGCACCGAGGCCAGAGATTCACCAGCAGTGGGGGCAGTCCTGCGTCGGGAGTGGAGACGCGTCATCCCAGTGGGGGGCTCTCTGAGGATCCGGCGGGTCCCAGGGTGGCCCCCACAGACAGAAAGGCCCCCAAGGAAGGGACCAGCAGAGCCTTGAGCCCCACACCCAGGGACAGGCCGACTGAGGAACCCGCCAGGTCAGCAGCAGCCTCTCTGAGGCCCGGAGCTCTGGCCCCACCGGGCTTCCAGCAGGACAGGGAAGCCCTCGGTGAGGACTCACTGGTCCAGGCCCCGGTGCCCTGTGCGCCTTTGGCTGCCCGGGCCTCACCCGCAGAGCCTGGGGTGTCCAGAAGCTTCCTGGAGGCACGCAGGGCTCTAGGACCACCCCCGCATCCCCAGGCCCCACCCCACTTCCCTCAGGCCTGTGGCCATGGCCGCTGTTCCAGAAGGGCTCCCTGGGCATGTTGGGGGCACCTAGAGGGTCAGGACCCTGTCCGTCGGGGGCGACTGGAGGGTCAGGACCTGCCGTGTCTGGGGCTGGAGAGAGTGGAAGGATGCTGCCGGGGCTGCTGGCACCCTTTGAGAGTCTGGAACCGGTTCTATCTCTAAGAAGCCTGGTCTGTCTTTGTTAAGACCATCAAAACCCATCAGCATCCCGTGGACGGGCTGTGATTGAGCAGCCAGGTGTTCGTGCATGGTGCTAGTAGCATCCTCGCCTTTGGGACCCTTCTCAGAAACAATCACCAGGGCTCTGGAGGGAGGACACACCTGGCTTCCGCAAGGCCGCTACGCCAAGCCTGGACCTGGTCAGCCCCTCGGGTCCCGGGTGGATCGTCGTGACCCCAGCGAGCTGGGCTAAGCCCCCGCATCCTGTGTGTCTGCAGCTCCTGTAACTCGAGGCGGCCGGAGGGCCTTCTGGTGCCTTCTGGCTGACGTTGATGGATTCTTCCCGGCCAGGAGGGAGGCAGGGACGGGGAGGCGCAGGCCTGGCGGGAGCTCACGGCCCCGCTCCCCTCCACTCTGCTCGTTAGCTCTGCGCGCCTACCAGGGAGTCGGGTCGGAACTGATTACTAATTGAATCCGGGTCTGCTCATCCGAAACCGCGTCCGCACCCCTCTCCTGCGAGCTCCCCGCGCCTCAGGAGCCGGGTCCCAGAGACCCAAATTAAACCCGGCCGTTTGCAGTGGAGGCCACGCAAACCAGTTAGCTGGCATTTTTTTGCACAGTGGGCATTTCCAGGCTGCCATCTAATTTAATTTTTGCTTTTCTGTTTGCTTGCTCTGTGTGCATAATAAGTTTCCTCACCTGTGGATTGTGTCGGTGAAGAGGAAACTCACTCTGCATGTGTGTGTGGTGGGGGGTGGCACTGGAGGTCGGTGTGAGCGGGGCTTAAACTGGGAGGGAGGGCTTGTGCTGACCCTCCCCCTACCCCGAGTTCAGTAAACATGGGGCCTTGAAATGCCAGAGCCCAGCTGCCTCCGTTCACTGATTTGTTAGATCATCCATTCATTCACCCACTCACTCACTCAGAGGAGGCGTTTGCACCTGGAGGGAGGGGAGCTGGAAGGGAGATTGACTCTTGGGGTACCCAGGACCTAGTACGTGTGGTGCTGGGGCGCTGGGGTTCAGGCTGTGGGGCCCCAGAGTGCAGCCATCTCTTCCTGCGTGCGACCTCGGCAAAGCTGCATCTCCACAGGAACATGTGAGCAGGGTACTGAAGGATGGATAGGAGCTCACCAGGAGAGCATCTCTGTGTGAAAGGAGAGGCTGGTGGTCAGACGGGCGCTCCCGGCCGTGTCTCACAGCCTGAACTGTTTCCCGACAAACTGAAACCACCCCCTCCCCCGAATCCTGAATCCAGGTGATCCAGTGCCCCCGCCTGGGGTTGCTCCCACTCATGGAACCGTCAGGGAGGGAGGTTCTCAAGCAGACAAAGCCACCGTCCCTGCAGATACAGAGCTGCACCCCCCACCCTCTGGTGGGCGCCTCCTCCCGCAGCCCTGCTGCTCCCGGAGGCTGCGGGGGCCCCGCCCCCCAGCAGGTTCCCCGATGCCCCCGCAGCACCCCTGGGAGGACCGAGGCCGCGTCCCCAAGCAGCACCCCGCCCAGCACACAGCAGGCCGTCCATCCACGAGCAGCCCGCCTCCCTGAACTGGCCTCTTTCCTTATAAAGAGAGGTCCTCCCCGCACCAGCTGAATTCTCCCGAACTCTTTTGAAAGGAATCAAAGCAGGGGAAGCCGCGTGGTGCCCGGGCCAGGCGCGGGCAGGGGGGAGGGCGGAGGTGCTTCCAGAGCTGCGCTGCCTCGGCCGTGCAGGGAGGCGAGGGCAGAGCCTCAGGCGGGCCCGGCGGGGACACCGGAGCCTTGTGGGCGGCGGGGGGCAGGCCTGTTACGAGGGCCACTGCGGCCCTCAGCAGGAGGTTGTAGCCGGGGCTGGCGCGGCCTGGGGAGTGTCCCCAGCCAGGCTGTCCAAAGGCCCTACAGGGGCCCTTGGCCGGGCTGCTGCCCGCCACACCTGCCGGGAGCCCACCTGTCCGCCAGGCACCACGCCCTGTGCTCCCGAGCAGGGGCCGGATGCCTCCAGGCCACGTCGTGGGCCTTTCCTTCCCGGGGAGCCCCGGCCTTGTGCACGCTCACCTGCCGTGCCTGCATGTACCTCCGCGGGTCGGGGTAGAGCGTCACAGCCCCGTGGATGGGAGGGCTGCTGGGGCTCCGAGGCCTGCGCTCGGTGGCTGTTCCAGCCTCGGCCACCACCCGGGCCCGCTGGCACCCTTCCCGGCTGTTTAAAGGCTCAAGGGTCCGGACGTGGCCTCGGGGGCCCTGCACAGTCAGCGTGGCGTGCGGAGGTGGGCTTGGAGGGGTCTGGGCCCAGACGGCTGCTGTGGTTCGGGATCAGGTGAAGACCCAGGAGAAGCTTCCGGATGGAGCCCTAGGAGGCTCCTCGTGGGTACATGCAAGGAGTCAAGGGTCCAGAAATGAACCCTCACGGCACTCTAGCTGCTTTTCAACAAGGGCGCCAAGACCACTCAACGGGGAATGAGACGTCTTTTCAGCAGGCGGCACTGGGACACCCGGATTTGCACATGCAGAAGAATGAAGTCAGCTGCCTGCCCCACGCCACATACGCAGACAACCTCAAGGTGGATTAGAGTCCTCGGTGCTCACGGGCTAAGACGTCAGAACTTGTAGCAGGAAACAGCGAACTCTTTGTGACCTTGGGTTTCGCAAAAGATCCTTACGTAGGACGCCAGGAGCACAAGCAGCAGGGGAAGATCGATTAGATGAGACTTCATCCCAGTGAAAAGCTTTGGGGCATCAGGGGACACCATGGAGAAAGCGAAAAGACAGTCCACGGAACGGTAAAAAACATTTGCAAATTGTGGATCGGATAAGGGACATTTATCCAGAGCATATAAAGAACTCCTACCACTCAAAAATGAGCAAACACTTAACACAATTTTTTGAAAATTGTCAGAGGACCTGAGTAGACAGTTCTTCAAAGAAGATGGACATGAATAGCTAATAAGTCCCTGAAAAGATGCCAGCCATCGTGAGTCAGCAGGAACCTGCACGTCAAACCCACAATGAGACGCCCCGCACACCCCACAGCGTGGCTGCAGTTGGGCCTCAGATGATCGCAAGTGTTGCCAAGGATGTGGGTAATCAGAGCCTCATACACGGTGCCGCGAGGTGACGGGAAGCAGCTGCTTCGGAAGAATGGTCCTGATTAAACAAGAGCTGTCCTGTGAGCTGACAGCCCCACTCTCAGGGGAATCCCAGTTCTTTCTCCAGGAGGAATGAAAACACACCTCCCCTGTGTCGACTGCAGAAGGTACAGCCGTGACGGTTGTGAGTTGAGTTTTATTTGGGGCAAAATGAGGACCGCAGCCTGGGAGACAGGCCCTCAGTTAGCTCCTAGAGACCGTTCGCTCCAGAGAGGTAGAGGGAAAGGTCAGTATTTGTGTGATTTCGGTGAAAGGGGGAGTACATGCGATCAAGCACATATTTTTTGCAGAAGGTTTCTGCTGGTCATGAAGAGCAGGCATCACCAGGAAGGATTACAGTGCTTTTCTAGATACAAGGAGATGCAAGAATTGGGCTCGTAAAGCCTCCTGAAAACACCCTAACCATCCGAGACCTTTTCTGCCAGTCTTTTCCCAGGATGCAGAGCACCCCATTCCTGATCTCCGCCCTGAGCACCTTTCGGGGAGTGCAGAAGGTCAGCAGCTGCAGGTGCTCACAGTTTAATCCTTGTGGAGGTAGATGACAAATGCCCGTTTGTAGCTGGCGGCGCAAAAACTTGTCCACACGCATTCACAGCAGCCTTCGCCACGACGGACAGAAGGCGGAAACAGCCCGCCAGTGGGAAAACTGGTCAGCTGAACACAGGGTGTCCGTAAATGGTGCTGTTGAGCCGTGGGAAAGAATGAGAAGTGTCACACCTTCGGCGTGGACCCGCCTGGGAAGCGTGGCGCTCAGTGAGGAAGCCAGACCCCAAGGGCACGTGGTGTGTGATTCCGCGCACGTGGAGTTTCCAGAATAGGCCAATTCAGAGGCACAAGGGGCTGGTCAGTGGCTGCGGGGGGCTGGGGAATGACAGGTGAGGGAACAGGGTTTCTTTTGGGGGGTTGGGGGGGGTGAAAGTGTTAGTCACTCAGTCGTGTCCGACTCTTTGCTGCCCTGTGGAGTCCATGACGTCCTCCGTCCCGTGGGATTCTCCAGGCAAGAATACTGGAGTGCGTTGCCATTCCCTTCTACAGGGGACCTTGGACCCAGGGATCGAACCTGGATTGCAGATAGATTCTTTACTGTCTGCACCACCAGGCCTAAAACTGGCGTGGTGGACACACGGCTCCGCACACGCTGAGACCGCTGAGGGTGTGTGCTTTTGAGACGGGAACTGTGAGATGTGTGAATCCCCCCACCACACCACACGTGAACAGAGTAGATGAGGAGGGCGAGCTGGGAAGGGGGTGCCTGGCAGACTTGTACCACGGTGCGGGACTGGCACCACCAACATATAGAGAGGCAAGGGTCAGGGGTGAGGACGAGGGCTGGGCTGCAGCCCGGCTGGGTTGGAACTCAGGTTGGAGAAGGTCTGACAGGGGAGGCAAGTGTAGACCACCGTTCCTTAAACTGAAGGCAGGGCCCAGCATCTGTCTTGCAGGATGTGGTAAAAATCACGTATCTGGGAAACAAACTTGCAGAGAGCGTTCAAGTCCAAGTGTGTTCTGTGCTAGAACAGGTCCAGCGGAGCCTGGGTGGCCCCTCCCTGTCACACCGGCCCCCTGAGTGAAGAGCAGTGTGGTCAGTGCCCCCTGATCACGGCCCGTGAAGGGGCAGGAAGCCGGGACGGGGCTAAGATGCTCAGAAGCAAAAGGGAAGCAAACGTGAGGCCACTTAGATGCGGGTGAAGAAGATGGGGAGCCAAGAAAGACAGAGAAGCCGGGGCTGGGAATCTCCAGGAAAAGCCTGGGAGTGGGGCCAGGGCCGCCTCGGGGAGGAGGCAAAGGCCCAGCGGGAGGCCCGTACCTGGGAGGCCGGAGTGACCCCGGGTTCTCCATCAGGCTGGAGCCTTGGCGTTTCAGCCCCCAACCCTCGATCACCTCGCTTCTCCCTGGTGTCCATGCAGGAGTGCTCGGGTGGGGCCCAGAGGCAGAGGCGTGAGGTGAGAGGAGGGGGCATCACGGGGCAGCACAAGCCTGACGGAGGCTGAACCGGGCAGAGGTGGCCGGGAAAATCCAGGAAGGCCTCCTGGAGGAGCTGGGCCCTCTGACCCAGGGAGGCGGCCACGCTCCATGGCCCTGGCTGTGCTCGACTCCCAGAGGTCCTGTGACAGGAGGCGTGCGTGAGTGGCCACCCCACCTCCATGGCCATCCTGGCGCAGACCCCCGACCCGGTCTCTCTGAAGGGGACGTGCAGAGTGGACAGCAGGCCCCCGTCTCGGGGGACAACTGGTGTGTCTTTTAGCACTTAGATAAGTGAGTTATGGTGTGCGTTTAAAGCCTGCATGTGCGTTTTATGCCGCTGTGTGGCCTCCAGCGGGCTGGCTAAGCTCTCTGAGCTGTGGGCAGATGGACAGCAGAGGTGAGCAAAGGCCCAGTCCCGCTGGGCTCCGGCCCCGCCCAGCGCTTCCTCACCGGGGCCGCCTGCCCTCTGGCACCCGTGAGCCCCGCCCCATGCTGTGCCCCGCAGGCTGGCAGTGACCGTGAGGGCCGTCTGCTAAATGCTCAGAAGTGTTGTGAGCTGACTGCCCCACACAGCCATTATCACAAAGCAGGTTATTTACATTTACCTGTACATAAATGATACTAAAAAGAAAGATACCAAAGAAAGATGTTCACCTTAAGACTCTAAAAAGAAAGAACATTCTAAACCCAAATCAAGTAGAAGGAAGAAAATAATAAAAATTAGAATGGAAATAAATGAAATAGAATAGGAAGAAACCCAGTGGACATCAACTAAACCAAAGTTAATTATTTGAAAGGTAAACAAAAATATCAAAATTTTATTTTTAACTAGTCTGATCAGAGAGAGAAAAAGGCTTAAACTGCGAATTGGGAAACAGCTGAACTGCCGACACATTAGGTGACTCGGGTGAAATGGAAGCTCAGATGAAATGGACACCTTCCTGAAAAGACAAAAACTGACTCAAGAGGAAATGGAAAGTCTGTGTAGACAAGACAGTGAGGTAATCACCCAATAGCATCTCAGCAAGAAATGCCCAGGATCAGATGGTGCCACTGCTGAATTCTACCTGCTTCAGACCAGAATTCGTGTCAATTCCTCTCAAACTCTCCCAACAAAAATATAAGCGGAAACACTTCTTGTCTTGCTCCATGAAGCTGGGTTTACCCTGAGAGCAAAAGTGTGAGGGAAAGACTTGATAAGGAGACTGCAGCGGGCGTCTCAGGTGACTCAGTGGTGAAGAATCTGCCTGTCGATACAGGAGACGTGGGTTCAGTCCCTGGGCCAGGCAGATCCCCTGGAGAAGGAAATGACAACCCGCTCCAATGTTCTTGCCTGGAGAATCCCATGGACGGAGGAGCCTGGTGGGCTACAGTCCATGGGGTCACAAAGAGTCAGACACGACTGAGTGACTAAATAACAGACCTTATAGATATATATGCAGAAACCCTCCACAAAAGACTAGCAAACCGCGTCCAAAAGCATAGGGAAAGCATTATACGTCGTGACCACATGTGATTTATCTCAAGGATGCAAGCATGGCTCAACATAACAAACCAGCAGCTGTGGTATTTGGTTTTTTTTTTTTTTTGGTGTAAGCTTATTTCATATTCAAAAAATGAAAATTGCTGATATTTGGTATTGATAGAATAAAGATCAAAAGTCCCATGCCATGCCAATAGTCGCAGAAAAAGCACTTCACAAAATCCAACATCCTTCCAGGATAAAAACACTGAGCAAGCTGGAAACAAAAGGGAATGTCTCACATGACGCAGGGCATCTGTGAAAGCCGTCAGGGGGCTTCACGTTCAGCGGGAAGACTGGGTGCATCTGCCCTCAAATCAGGAGCAAGACTAGGACGTCTGCTCTGTCCGCAGTATCTGGCTTTGTCCTGCAGGCCTCACCGGGGTGGCTGGACAAGAAACGTAAGTAAAAGTCGCCCTGATTGGAAAGGGAGAAGCAAAGCTGTCTATTCACAGACCATGTGACCTTTTACAAAGAAAATCTGAAGGAATCCACACACATACACACACTTAAAAGTAATAAGAGTTTGGCGTGGTCGCAGGGTACAAGGTGAGGTTACAAAACAATGGAATGTGTCTGCAATGAAATACTCTGCAGTGAACACTCTGAAAATGATCTCAGGGAAACAGTTCCATTTACGGGAGCCTCAGAAAGAGTGAAATACTCAAAAATAAATTCAATGGAAGTGCCAGACTCTTGCGCCGAAAGCTATAAAACAGAGCTAATAACGCCGCCTCCCTCATCTTATACATTTTCATCAGCGTTTGAGGATAATCAGCACGTAGAGAAGAAAGATCTTTGCAACATCTTGGAGGAAACTCTCTCCAGGAGCAGGCGACGCTGTGTCCCGGCGAGCGGTGGGAGCCCTGGTGCTCTGATTGTGGGCGCACTTGCCACGCTATTCAGGGAACGGCGCCGGGGTGGGGTCTGCCGCAGTTGACAGATCTGCAGGCCGCCTCCTTGCTGCCCAGCTCCTGCAGCTCAGGGTCATCACAGACCCTCGTCCTCGTGGTGGGAGAGGGGGGCAGGAGAGCCTGGTACCCTGGGCTTGCCCAGGTCCCCAGGGAGCCCCCAGGCCCTGCCCAGGATGCTGGGGGAAGGCCCACAGCCCTGAGGTGTCTGAGTCTCTGTCTCCCCCGGGGAAGGAGGGTGAAGTGGGTCCTCAGCTCTGGAGCCCCCTAACTCTGGATGGACATTCAATCTGGATGTTTTTCAGCACCCCCAAAGCCAAGCTACGGTTGACATGGGGGTGACAAAGCTTTGTAAGCAGTTCCTAAGGCCAGCATGCCCGGGCCTCAGAAGGGTATCAGGTCCTTGCTGGAAGCTTTAAATGAATCACTGGTTTAATTTCCACAAACACCCATGGAGAGAAGCAATGTCCTCCGCCCGCCTTTAAAGACCGAAGACTGGGCCATCTGGGTGATGGAGCTTGCCCTGCGTGGTCAGCCACATTGTGGGGGCACCAGGGTTTCAGAGCCACCAGGGAAGTCGCAATTCCCCCTGGGAAACACCCCAGCAGGGCTGAGCAGGTCCAGTCCTGGGTGCAGAGTAAGAATGGCCCAGGCTGGCGGCCTCATCGAGGACCCGGGGAGATGGGACCAAGGGTTCTGACCTACCCCGAGAGGCTTGGAGGGGGCATGAGACCCCAGGGGAGGGAACCAGGGACTCAGGCTGCAGCGACCAGGGAAGGCTTCCTGGAGGAGGTGACACCAGCACTCATCACGGGGCCGCAGCTCTCAGGAGCAGGCGGGCGTCGGTGGGCAGCACATCCAGGGTGCTCGCCGGCTGCTAGGCCGTGAATACTGTCGTGAACACAGTCTCTGGGAGCCGTGCCCCGCAGAGCCTGTGGCTGAGGGTCCCCCTTCCTTCCTGGCGTGGTGGCTGCAGAGGGAAGAGGCAGTGACCCCGCCTGCTGCCCACGCCTTGCCCACGTGCCCAGCAGAGGGTCACACCAGCGCTCAGCCTGGTGACCGGGGCTGTCCTCAGCCTTGGTCCATCGCCCCTCCCTGGGCCCCTGCCTCGGGGTACCCCAGCCACCGTGAGGCCTTGCCTGGGGTTGACCTTAAGGAGGGGCAGAGTGGAGGCCGCCCAGCCTTCCATCCTAGTCGCATCCAGGCTGAGTCCGAGGGTGGGTCGTGGGAGCTGGACGCCGAGGGTCCCCTCCCTCCCAGGGAGAGTCCCACCCCTCCCAGGGAGGCCAGCCCTTTCCCTGGGAGCCCAGCTTCCATAGAGCAGTGGACCCAGGAGCCGTTCCAGTTACAGGGCAGGACTTGGCCAAGAAGTGCGGGTGTGGGGGCCCCTTTGGGAGGGAGCTGGGCCTGCCCCCCAGCGGCCTGGGCGGAGCCTGGGGGCTCCCTGCGGACCTGGGCAGGGCCCAGTGTCACAGGGATCTCAGCTCAGAGAGGGGTCTGTGCTGACCGGGGAGGACCTGGGCTTGGCCTGGGCAGTTTCGTCTCCCCCCAGCTGTGGGCGGGGGAGCGGGTGGTCTCCAGGGGCCTGGAGGCAGGCTCGGGGAGCTCCCCTGGCTGGTGGGGAGAGGTGCAAGGTCAGCAGGGAGGCAGCTCAGGATGGAGATCTGCCGCTGGCCTGGTAGCCTGACTCCAGGCGGTGACTGCCACTCAGAGCCCGGCGCGGAGGGCTGGGGGCCAGTGTCCCCTTCCTGCCCCCTGCGGCTGGCGGCACAGCAAGGAGGCCCCTGGTCAGCGAGCCACAGACGTGAGTCAAGTTCTCCCTTTAACTGTTCAGTGGCCCGGCAGGACCAGGCCGAGTCGGCCTGTCTGATGGGCGAGAAGGGGCCCGGGGCCTGGGGGTCGGAGGGGCCTCGGGAGGGATGTGGGCCCCCAGGGCAGGCGCCCAGGGCGGGCGGTCCTCTGGGTCGGCCAGAGGGGTCCCGCCTGTGCTTCAGCCGCACTTTGTTTGGCTTTACGCTCACCTTGTTGAGTGTCCTCAGCTGACACTTGAGCAGCTGAGCTGACTCAGCTTTCATCCGGAACACGACGCTCACGTGCTGGGTCCGCAGCTTGGGGGGCAGGGTGCCGCCCCTGAGAGTCAGAGCCGCCGGGCCCCAGGGGGCTTACGTACCCGAGTCCTCACACGTCCTGAGCCCAGCTGCCCGTGTGACCTCCCTTGACGCTCACCTCCACCCTGAGCACCGGGGTCCCTCCCGTGTGGACCTGTGACAACAGCTGGTACCTGGCGGTCAGAGTTCCCCAGGGGGCAGCAAACCAGAGGTGCAGGTGTGTGTGTAAAGAGATGCTTCCCCTTTAACCGTGAGTGCGCCTGGGGAGCCTGAATAGTGGACGGGGTGTCCCAAGGCCAGGGAGCAGTGAGCGCGGCCCCTTCTCCTGCGAGGGCTCCTCTCCAGCACCTAAGGAATCTGTGTCTGTACAGTTACAAATGCATAAGTGTGCCTGGGTAACAAGTGCAGAAAAGATTCCATAACCTTGTGTAGGATTTGGAAGTCCCAAACCAGTGTTTATTCTTTAAAAAAAAAAACAAAACACTTTGAGACGAACACACACACAGGCTTGCACACAACTGGCCAGCCGGGACTGGGTGCTTCTCCCCGACAGCGGTCTTTCCCTCCACCTCCCATCCCTAGCGTCCCGTCCTCTGGAGCCTCCCACGAAAAGAACCAGGCAGGAGGTAGACCTTTGTGTGTGGCTTTGTTCACTCACCATGTCTGTGAGCTTGACCCTGTTGTGTGGAGTAATATTTTGTTATTTTACTGCTGTGTAGAATTTCATTGCATCATTATACCGTAATTTGTCTGTTTCAATGAAGACGGGTGTTTGGGTTATTTTGAATTTTTCATCATTATTGGTACAGCAGCTGTGAACACGTGTGTGTGTCTTGGTAAGGTGCACACTCATATATCGTGGGCATATATACCCAGTGTGTGCACCCAGGACTTGGCAGGGATGCCGGTCACTTATAGTAGGTACAGCCGAAGTGCTTCTCGAAGTGCTTCCCATTGGACCCGCCTCCAGCCACACAGTCAAGCTGCCTCTGCCCTGTGTCCTCGTCAGCACTTGTTCCTGTGGGTCTTTTTACTTCCGCCATCCTCCGGGGTGTAGGTGGTGTCTCGCTTTGGAGCTGACACGCGTCTCTCTGCTGAGCAGTGATGGTGAGCGTGATTCCTCAGGCTTGCTGAGCAGCTGGTTCCCAGCAGCTCTTTTCTTTATTCTGCATCCGACTCCTGCCTTGAGGGCTTGTCCTGCTAACATCTTCTCCCAGCCTGGTGTGGTCAACCGGCTTCCCATGTGTCCACCCACCACGAGGATGGGGGTCTGTGATGTCCCTGAGCTGCAGGAGGGGGGCAGGGTGGAGACGGCCTGCAGATCTGTGGATTGGTGCAGACCCCCACCCAGGACTGTTCCCCGCACAGTGCCACAGGTGTCCAGCAATCGGGGCACGGGTGCTCCCAGGCAATTTCTGGATGAACAGGAATTCCTGTTTTAGGCAGGTCTCTTTTACCAGTCTCTCCTCTTAGGCCATGTGCTTTGCAGGTCGGGGGCTGGTGCCTCATGTCTTTCTACGAGCTCTGCCGTCCACATCACACCTGTGGGTGTGTGAACACTTCTCATTGATGTTTTATGTGGTCTCAGATGGAGCTCAGATTTCAGTTCCAGTGTCACTGCTGAAAAGTTCTAGTCTTTGGAACTCGTGGTAATATTATGTGAAGTTCTAAAACATGATTCTGAAGCAGAGTGGAAGAGCTGGGTCATGCCTCTGATTGTATTGCACCTCGTTAGCTAAACGTCTCTTGCAGTCTGATCACTGGGAGCAGGGGCTCAGGTCACACGTGCGTCCCTGTGTGTCCTCCCCCCTCCCCGCACCCAGAGCGCTCACAAACCCACGGCACCTCTGTGTCCTTCTCCACCTTGATGAGCATCTCAGGGTGAAATCCACGGGAGGGAGTGGTGGGCCCGCCGCTCGTTCCCCAGAGAGTCCTGGCCTGTGGGTCCTCCCATGGGGGTGCAGGGCCAGGCTCTACGGGGTGAGGTGCTGGCCACGTAGAGGGACCCTGGCCTGGCCGTCTTGCACTCTTGGCGTGAAGGCAGGACAGACAGACAGGCAGAGAGCGGGGTCTGGCTTGTTCCTCCATCCTGGGCCGTCGGCCTGGGGCCACGCTGCACCCACTGGCGGGGGACGGTCTCTTCTGGCCGTGTGGTCGGGTGGCTGGCGAGGACCCGGAGCTGGGCGCTCCGGGCTGTGCGCTCCGAGGGGACAGGTCTCTCCTCCCACTGAGGATCGGGCCACGTGTCTTCTTCCACATCATCTGGGCTGGAGCCCGTGTTGTTCCTTCGTCTGTTTTTAATTAATAGGCTTTATTTTTAGAGACGTTTTCGGTTTACTGAACAATAGAGCAACAAGTACAGAGTGTTCCCAGCTCCCCCAAGCCCCCCTTATTGGCATTAAGAATAGTATTGCTAGTGCCTTTGCTCCGGTTGAGGAGCTGGTAGAGAGAGACTGTCATTAACCCAAGTCCACATTTGTATCAGGCGGGTTTTGCCAAATAGTTCATGTCAGGGACCCACGGGGACGGCGTCGGCCACAATGGTCGCTCTGCCCTGGAGCTTGCTGTCGGAGCAAGCTGGGACCCCTCCACACTCTGGGGTCTGTTCCCCAAGACGGGGGTCCCTGTGGCAGGTGGAAGGGAGCTGGCACCCAGGGTACGCCTGCACCTACTGAGATGGGCACCGTCCCCCTGGAGGTCCTCAGGAAGGCAGGTAAGAGGCCACTTCTTCCCTTTGACGCCAGGAAGCCGGGGCGATGGGAGGCAATCAGCTGACCTAGTCTGTGTCCCCGAGGGCAGCCCACCCTCCCAGCTCCCAGGCCCCATGGAGGAGCCAGCCTCTCAGGAGCTGCTGATTCTGGGGCTGAGCTGTCAGGCCAGGGCTGGAGCCGGACACCACGACAGGGGGACCCGGTGCGTCCAGAGACCCTACTGAGCGTCTGCCAGCCCCCCGGGGTGGGTGGTGGGGCCTGGCCCCCTGCCCCTCGCCCAGAGCACCCACTGTGGCCCGTGCCCAGGTGCTGCCAAGCCGGTTTGGGAAAAAGTCTCCAGGCTGCAGAGACCCCTGGGCCAGCTGCTCCTGGAGAAGCTTCTGTCCACACTGGCAGCCTGTCTGTCTGGGAATGCCCACCGGGGCCCTGAGCACTGGGAGCCAGTGGGCAGCAGGGCAGAGCCACTGTGCCCGCCCAGAAGGGCAGGGGTGCCTGGAAGGCGGGTGCATGGGGCAGAAGCTGGTTGCCCCATGAGGAGCTTGGAGGACGGAGCCCCGGACTGGCATCCTGTGTGTGCAGCCGGGTTCCAGTAGTCCAGGGCCCGAGAGGGCCAACTTGGGAGCAAGAATCGCCCCTTCCTGGCCCTGTTAGCGCCCCCAGATGGCGAAATTCTCCAAGAGACATGCCCATACTACAGGAGGAGGGCCCGCAGCCCCCGAGAGTTAGGAGGCGAGAGAAGAGATTGGAAAACTTCTAACACAATTGCGTTTCCTGAAATAGCCGTGCCCGTGCTGGTGACGTGCCTGCCACCGTATTGGTTCTGACACGGGGGCCGCACGTGAGCAGCGTCGTCCCGCTGACCCCCGCCCAGCCCGGCCGCTCTGTCCTGTTGACGCTGTTACCTCGCGGGCTCTGCTGGGAGGGCGACGCTCGTCAGCACGCCAGCACTGCATTATAACTCGCCGCCCGCTTAATTCAATTTCCCTTCTGTTCTGACTCCACTGACAAAAGTAATCGGCTTCTGGCTGCCAGGGCCACAGAGTCTCCTCCGAGAGCTGGGTCTCCAGGTGCCCTGAGGTCCTGGTCTGGGGGCTGCACCCCGTCCTCCTTGACCTTGTCCTTGGGATCGGCCGAGCCCACGGCACCCTGACTCCCAGCCCCAGGAAGTCCCAACTTTAACCTTAATGGATGAACGGAGATGAAGGTCTAATTGGGCGTAGGTTCATCTCCAAAACCCTTGAGAAAGGAGAGTGGGACCCACTGCTCAGCCCCCGGGACCTTACCTGGCCAGAACCCAGAGACCGGTTCAGGCCGCAGGCACTTGGGGTCCCTGACTGAAGCCCAGTCACGTTCCTCCAGGAGATCTAGTCGTTCTGGGAAGGGCGGTGTGCCTCTGTCTCCCTCCTGGTGACCTTCGCCCGGCGCCACCCTGAGCAGAGCAGGCAGGGTGCCCTCAGGCTGACCTGGGTCACGGTCACCGCCCACGAGCCTCAGGTCACCTCTGGAGGGAGCATCCGTGACCTGCCCCAGGCCAGCAGGGTCCCCAAGGCTCCGCCTGGCAGGTTCCTTGGAAACGAACCCACAAGACGGTGTCCTTCTGGCGCCCCTCCCAGGGGTCAGCTGGTACTGCAGCCTCTCTGTCTGAACACGCGCGGTTCAGGGCGCAGGACTGCGGCACCGTCTCGGAGCAGCTGCTGGGGGGTGATGAATCCCTTGCCCTAGGCCACCTCCCCCGCCCCGGTCCTGTCCCCCCCAGCCCCCTCCCCTGGTCCTGCCCCGCCCAGCCCCCTCCCTTGGTCTTGTCCCCCCCCAGCCCCCTCCCCCGGTCCTGTCCCCCCAGCCCCCCTCCCCTGGTCCTGCCCCCCCAGCCCCCTCCCCCAGTCCTGTCCCCGCCCCAGCCCCCTCCCCTGGTCCTGCCCCCAGCCCCCTCCTCCAAGTCCTGTCCCCCCCAGCCCCTCCCTGGTCCTGTCCCCGCCCCAGCCCCCTCCCCCGGTCCTGTTCCCCCCTCAGCCCCCCCTCCTGGTCCTGCCCCCCCAAGCCCCCTCCCCAGTCCTGTTCCGCCCCCAGCCCACTCCCTGGTCCTGCCCCCCAGCCCCCTCCCCCAGTCCCTGTCCCCCAGCCCTCCCCGTCTTGTTCCCCCCAGCCCCCTCCCCTGGTCCTGTCCCACCCAGCCCCTCCCCCGATCCTGTCCCCCCCAGACCCCTCCCCGATCCTGTCCCCCCAGCCCCGCTCCCTGGTCCTGCCCCCCAGCCCCTCCCCGGTTCCTGTCCCCCCCGCCCTCCCCCGGCCTGTCCCCCCAGCCCCCTCCCGCCGGTCCTGGTTCCCGCTCAGGCCCCTCCCTGGTCACTGCCCCCCAGCCCCCTCCCCCGGTCCTGCCCCCCAGCCCCCTCCTCCGATCCTGTCCCCCCCCAGCCCCCTCCACCGGTCCTGTCCCCCCCAGCCCCCTCCCCCGTCCTGTTCCCCCTGCTCAGCCCTCACCCGGTCTGCCCCCCCCAGCCCCCTCCCCGGTGCCTGTCCTCCCCGCCCCTCCCCCGGTCCTGTCCCCAGCCCCTCCCGGTCCTGCCCCCCAGGCCCTCCCCCGTCCTGTCCCCCAGCCCCTCCCCTGGTCCTGTCCCCCCAGCCCCCTCCCCCGGTCCTGTCCCCCCAGCCCCTCCCCCGATCCTGTTCCCCCGCCCCTCCCCTGGTCCTGCCCCCCGCCAGCCCCCTCCCCCGGTCGCTGTCCCCCCAGCCCCCTCCCCCGGTCCTGTCCCCCTGCTCAGCCCCCTCCCCCCATCCTGTCCCCCCCAACCCTCAGCCCCCTCCTCCAGCCCTGTTTCTCCTGGACTTTGCACACGGAGAGTCCCTGCCCACTGGTGACCAAAAGCAGGACCTCACGGAGCTCAGGTTTTCAGCCAGATCTCGCAGACCCCCAGGCAAGCTGCCTCCTGCCCGAGCTGGCCTCTGCGTCCAGTTTGTTGGGAATGCAGGATCCTGACCTCTGGCCCCTGCTCCATCTGCCAGGCTGCCCTGGTCAGCGGCCCAAGCCTGTGCGAGTCAGGCGAAGATGAAGGATGGCCTTGAGGGGTCAGACGCCCCGCCTCTGGCCTTGGACTGTTCATTCATTCCTCTCAGAGGGGGCAGCTCCAGGCTCTGAATGTGCCCTTGGGCCAGCCGCCCTCAACCCCATAATTGGTTGCTAATTGCTGTGCACTTCTCAGGGTGGTCTTCCTTGACTGTGGCTTTTTCGATAAATAAATGCCGTATTGGTTACAGTCCGTTATGCAGGGCGGTGTTGCCTTGCACGGGGCGTCTTGATTCGGCTCGCAGAGATGTCTGGAGCTCTCTTTAATGGAGGGTTTTGCTGGAGGAGGGCTCCGTGGACAGACCACTTAGAAGCTGCTGGGAGACCCGTCCAGTGCACACGTGATAAACACGCCCAAGTGAGCTCTGTCCACCTTCCGTGGCCGCTGTCAGTGCGGATCCAGGAGAGTGCTGGCTGAGGGCAGCCCCCTGTCCCAGTCTGGCCCTGCAGAGGAACCTCGAGAGGCGAGAAGGGAGGGGAGTCTGCCGGGGGCGGCCGGGCCGGGGCAGCACCGCGGTCAAAGCTCCCGGTAGGACGGAGCCGCTTCGGAGCCCCTGGGTAACAACTGTGCAGACTTGCCAGCTCATCAGGAGTAGAGAATGTGGGGCCGGGGCATTGTGTCACGGTCCTGACGGCAAGGAGGCACCTCCCATGCCGAGGGAGGGAGGTTTTACGTGATGGAGACGGTGATTAACAGCAGCTTCTTCGCAGCGGACTTTACGGGCCTCTGGTGACTGTCCTGGGTCATAAATACAACGGGAAAGCACCATTTCCAGAGGCTGGGACAGCTGGTCCTGACTTATCTGTTCAGATGAAAACCCTAAACCCCGGGGAGTCAGACTGTCATCACACATTACCCGTAAAGTAGGGGCCCAGGGAACATCACCTGCTGGCGTCCAGTGTGAAACACCGGAGAGCTTCCGTGTCCCAGGGATGCGGTGAGCCTGGGAGGACCAGAGCCTGCTATTCGGTCACACTGCTTACATCTGGAGGTTGATATGTCTGTGATGCAGAAGCTGGGGGAGCCGTAGCCTTGGTGACATGACCATGACCAAGTCCTCCCCGGCCAGGCTCCCCAAGGAATGAGCCAAGTGGGAGGCAACTCAGCAGGGAGGTGGGCCCGACCTCAAGCTCCTCCCCGCCGTCCGCTCACCGCTGCAGGGCCACCCTCTCGTCCTGAACTGGAGACCTGACCACCCAGGGCACCTCTGGTAAGGCCCCCTTTCTCTTCTCCCGGACCTGAGGTGCTCTGCTGAGGAGCACAGAAGTCTGCAGCTGGACAGGGAGGGGGCTGCCGGGCTCGTGACCACAGCGGGCGGGAGCTCCACTCCTGCAGGGGGCTCAGGATGTCCAGCCCACCCGAGCAGGGGGCACGAGGCCTTCGGGGTCTGTGCTGACTCTGCTCTCAGGGCAGAGCGGCGTCCAGGAAGACCTGCGGCCCGTGGGATGACCCTACGGCACACCCTACACGGGCAGGTGTGTTTGTCAGGGAACCACCCAGGCCCCCAAGTCCCATGAGACCCATAAGTACCCTGGACGCATAGGACCTATGACGGGGGTCCCTCCCCGAGCATCTCTGTGTCCTGGAGCCAGCCGCACCTGCGACTCACCCTTGGCTCCTGCAGCCCTGGCCAGGCTCGCAGGAAGAAAAAGAAGCTGCCTGTTTCCAAGACTCAATGATCTCTGATGACCAGGGGGTGAGCCCAGAGTGTGATGTGGTCCCTTGGGTTCCGTCATCATTCTTGCAGAGTAACCGTGTGTCTCTGAAGAAACTCCTAAGCCTCCTGAGTCTGCTTTCCCATCCATCAAGTGGGTAGAGGGCCCGCTTCAAGGACCAGAAGTGGCACGACTGAGGGGTGGTGATTGTCAGTCTGGGCTCACCTGAAAACTTTCGCCCGTGAATTTCCCTCCCCAGACCTCGACCGCAAACACTCCTGTTCTTCACCTGTGTTTCTGCACTCGGTTATCAGGCCGTGACTGATGGACCCGGGAAGGGTTGGTCTGTGGACCTGTGTTGCCTGCACTGGCCTGTGAAACGACCATCCCCTTGAACACTTATCTTTAGAACTAGCTCTGCGTGTTAATTATTTGTGGTAGGTCATTTGGACAGAAGAAGAAGATGGACATGTTCCTTTCATACCCCCCTGCAAAAAATACTGCTGTTAGCTCTTTTGAAAATGCTTGTATTCCTCGTGTATCAGGGAACAAAACCCACGTGTGGGAGACGCGGCTGCGAGTCAGGTACGTGTCTCCTGCAGAGTGGCTTGTGCTGGGTGCTGTCTTGGCTGGTGCAGAATCGCGGCTCAGGTTCACTTCCTTGCGGGGCTCCCCAGGCTTTGCTCACGTCCACGGGCCGCTCACACCTTCAGTGGCTGGGCGTCCTGTGTCTGTGCCCGCCCACGCCCGGGGCATCCTTCCTCCCCTCCCTCCCAGAGCCTTTTGAAACTTTCCTTGGAATTTCTGCATTCAGAGGCATCCCTGGGTTACAGCCCGTGGTGCCGACACTCGGCGGGCCCTTGGAGACTCCAGATGTGCTGGGGAAGTGTTTGCATGATCTCTGATCACCCCCAGCCCCGCCTCCGCCTTGCTCCTTCCTGTTGCTTGCTCTCAGCGTTGAGAAGCTCAGCTCCCAGGCACGGGGGTGTTTGAGAAGGTCTAGAGACCCGGGCGCTTGCAGCGCCCTCTGTCCTTCCTGCCTTCCCCGCTCACGATGCAGCTTCCAACTCCTGAGGGCGCTGCTGTTGTGACCTTGCTTCCCCGTCGCCAGAGTCCACTCTCCTTTCACATGAGCCGTGTCCATCCATGTGACTCTGAGGGGTCCTTCGAGATGGGCCGACCGTGGTCTCTGCTCTGTGCTGTCTCCAGGGCAGGTTCCCACCTGCTCCTCTCGGTCCTGCCCCCAGCCTGTGGCCACCCTCAGATGTCCGCCTCTTTCTGAGCCGGGAGCACCGGGACACTGCCCAGGTGGACGGCTTGGGGTCCCCTGCGTCCGCAGCAGCCTGTCCCCTAAGTTGGAGAATGGGACAGCTCTCGGGTACCAGGCATTGGGTGGAGGATGGGCGCCCTGTCACTGCCCTGCCAGGACAGCTTTACACGTCCTGGAGGTGGGCTGTCTCCTCCTCGCCAAAGCCCCTGAGCCTCCGAAGGTCTGCTCATGTGTGAGACAGTCGGGGGAGGGACTCAGAAAGATGGGGTGACCGAGGGCCAGCGCTGCTTCAGGCTCTAACGGCCACTGTTTGCAATTCTCCGTGGATGTGCCCACCTCCCCATCTGGCCAGCCCACAGGTCGTTTGAGGGCTTGATGTGGGGCTGGATGTTGCAGTAGATGCTTCGTGGGTACCAGGCGGGGGCTGGGAGGACCGGCCCCTCCCTGGTGAGCTGGCCTCCAGGACTTCGTGGGGACCCAGCCCCCGGGCTCTCACTATAGACTTGTGGTCACGGCTCCCCCTGTTCCCGCTTCCTGGGACGCCGGCCCAGCGGCTGTGAGTGCCGGGGAGTAAACGCAGCTGAACCTCTCGTCGTGTCTATGTCTGCGTCTGCGGCCCCTCCTGCCTGCCACACCCGCCCTCGCCTGAGCCCAAGGTGCAGGGGGGCAGTTTTCAGGCCCGTGGCTCCCCGACTCCAGGGCGCCTTCCCGGCCTTTATGAGCGTGACCTTCCTGTGCATCCTTCCGGTTCCCACAAAGGTCACTGTGGCTTCACGGACTGAAGGGTGTGGCTTGCACACTGCGCCGTCAGCATCAGCGCTGGGGCTGATCCAGGTCAATGCAGTTAGGCGCCGCATCCCAGGCCTTAATCACCGTCTGCCTGAGACGTGGCCCAGCAGAGGGGGCGGGGAGAACCAGGGTCATGAGTGGGGCGGGGGCCTCGGTGCTCTGACCCTGGGCCCCTGGACCTGTCCAGCTTCTGTGGAAGCCTAGGTGGGGGCCTGATCAACCGTCCGACACTGGAAACCTCCCCCCATCACGGGGCTTTTGTGGGGTGCAGGCTTCTGACACGACTAGGGCACAGCGTCGGGGGGCAGAGCCAGAACCTGAGGTCCCTGAGTTGACATCAGAGCCGGACCCTGCATCTTGGCCTCCTGGGTGTCTCTGCCCGTGGCTCACCCCGACTCCTAGATCAGGGACAGGGTGGGGGTCCCCTGCCAGCCTGCTCCCCCGCAGAGACCCCCATGTAGAGAAAGGCTGTGGGAGAGAGGCCTCCACACCCTGCTCCTCGTGCCTGCTGGGCAGTGGCCTTGAGCCCAAGGGAAGTTGGGCTCTGCTAAGGCATCCGCCCTGCTCAGGGCAGGCCCGGCTTGGCGGAGTTTCACGGGGTCCCCTCCATGCTCAGCCTCCGGGGGTGTCAGGACCGCATTTGGGGCTACAGCTGCGAGACGTCCTGGGCATCTGTGCTCACTCACTCAGTCATGTCCGACTATTGGGACCCCGCCAGGCTCCTCTGTCCATGGGATTTTCCAGGCAAGAATACTGGAGTGGGTTGCCGTTTCCTACTCCAAGGGATCTTCCCAACTCAGGGTTCAAACCCCGGTCTCCTGCATTGCAGGCAGATTCTTTACCACTGAGCCTCCAGGGACACTTTCTGGCTTAAGAAAAGTTTGCTGATGATGAAGCCTGTAATACAAGTTTGTTTTATTCCATCAACCCTGAGTGTTCGTGGGAAGGACTGACGCTGAAGCTGAAGCTCCAATACTGTGGCCACCTGATGTGAAGAGCTGACTCATTGGAAAAGACCCTGATGCTGGGAAAGATTGAAGGCGGGAGGAGAAGGGGACGACAGCGGATGAGATGGTTGGATGGCATCACCAACTCAATGGACACGAGTTTGAGTAAACCCCAGAAAACATTGAAGGACATGGAAGCCTGGCGTGCCACAGTTCATGGAGTCACAAAGAGCCAGACACGACTGAGCAGCCAGACAACAATCACAAGATCATAGCAGGGCTTCCCCTGTTTAGCTGGCCTGGGATCCCCCACACCTTGGGGACCCCCGTCTTGCAGGAACCACGTGTGGCTGGGGAGGGCAGGCGGGTTCTGGGCCGAGCCTGGATAGGGCCTCTCGGTTTCCCTGAGGTCCTCCGGCTGGGCCACAGCCTCCAGTGCATTCTTGCTACATATGCCGGGAAAGGAGGAAATGGGTTTGAGGACCTTTGTAACCAAGCCAGTTGAACTTGCAGCCAGGCATGTCAGAGTGATGCCCTCAGAGTGGGGGGTGGATGAACTCTGAGCCTTGGGAAGCCCAACAAGAGTGAGGGGGTGATGGAGCCCCCTTGGGGGAGAACCTGGCCCCTTTGCTCTGACGCTGCTGGGGCACGGGGCTGGGCCGTCCTCTCAGGCGCTGAGCCGGCATCCTGGGGGCCCAAGGCCCGCGCCCACCCTGCACCCACGGGTACCAGCTGCCCGGCACAAGCTCAGGGGTGTGTAGGTGCCCTGTCTGTGGTGGCCCAGGAGGGACAGGAAAGGCGTCGTCCACCTGCTGAGGTGGGGAGGTTGCCCCTGCCTGGCGTCGCGTCTAAACCCGGAAACTAGCGCCTCCTGCTGACTCTCCTGGCAGCGGGGACCCCAGGCGCAGAAGGCTGACCCTGTGCCCACCCTGTGGCCACAGCCAGCAGCTGGTCCTGCCTTTGAACAAGGGCAGCTGCCAGAAGGGGCAGCGATGGACAAGCCCAGCAGAAGCCGGGCACGTTCCTGGAAGCTTGGAAATGAGACACAGGTCAGCCCGGGAGACTCGACTCCCGGGGCCGCAGCGGCCAGGCCCAGCCACGCCTGGTGATGGAAGGATGTGGAATGTTCTGGAAACAGCAGTGCTCCCAGAGCAGCTCCTCCTCCCCCACCCTCTAGGGGTTCTTTCCAGAACCTTCTCTGCACCAGGAGCTCTGCAGGGCCTGTGCCAGGGGGCTGAGCAGGCCGGCCCCACCCTCACGGAGCCCCTTGTGGGGCACAGACTCCCCGAATCCACACTTGGATTTGCGTGTCACTGGCCTCGTGGAGGGTCAGGGCTCCCGAGGAAGGCTCTGGGGCCTGTGGTCAGTGGAGGGGGCAGGAGAGGCCTCTGCCACGGAAGGTCAGGCCTGAGAGGCGTGGGGGGCACCCGCGTGCCGTGGGGGTGGGGGACAGGCTGCAGGCGGGCAGCCAGGGCACGTGGCCCGGGGGTCTCGGTCCCACAGTCAGAGGGGGTCTCCAGCACGGCCCACGGGATGAAAGCCTGACTCACTGAAAAGGCTCTGGAGACAGATACAGGGTGGCTCTGTCCCCAGGAGCCTCGGGGGCCGCAGGAAGGCAGGACAGAGCCCGCTGGCCTGGGCAGGCCTCGAGCCGGCCTCGCCTCTGCAGCGGGATCTGACGGCGTTTGCCCCGAGAGGGAGCGGTGGTCCAGCCCCAGGCAGGGGATGGGAGTCCATTTCCGAGGCTTCGGTCCCACCCACTCCGTTCCCCAGACCCTGACCCTGGCGGAGGCAGACTATAAATAACGCCCAATTTGCAGCTCCGTGGATACCAGGCCGGGAGCCATTCATCCAGCTGCCCAGGTGGCCATCAGCAGTTGCTGGATTCTTGGCTCAGATAAAGGAAGAAAGGCAGAGACAGGGCTTCGCTTCCAGCCCCCCTGCTGCCCAAAGCCGCCTTCCTGCGACCCTGGGCGCTTCACCCCTTCCAGCCGTGGGCTCCCCAAGGTGGTCAAGGCAGCCTGCGCTGAGTGAGGCGGGGCAGCCCTGAACAGTGAGGAGAGCCCGGAACGGGGACCCTGGGGCGGGAGGGGGACACAGCGGCCACAGCCCTAGGAGCGTGATGCATGGGGACCCCCCAGACCCCCGGCCTGCGCCAGCCCCACCTCCCAGGGCGGGCAGGGCGAGGCACGGGGCTCATTTCAGTGAGCCCCCCGGGGCTTCCAGAAGACTCCAGCCCAGCCTGTGAACCCAGAGCCTTTGATTCCAGTATCTCCTGTGGGCGTTGCACTCCCTGGGCCTTTTCTTTCTAATTCAGCAGCTTCGCCCCCACTCCCCACCCCCCCACCCCCGCCCCGGGTGGCTGGCAGGGCCTCACCGTTACCACAGCGCAGCCTCCCGGCTTGGGGGATTTCAGCAAGATTAGGAATGCCAAGCAGAGCCCTCTGCTTGGACCAAAACTGAGCCCAAAGTTATGGGGAGACTTGGGGACGCAGATCAAAGTGGTAACCAAGGAAACCGCATCCGAATGCCCAGGCTGAGTCTGCCCGGCTTCGGAGCCTCTCGGACCGTGAGGGGCTCAAAGCATCGAGTGGATAAACAGACATCAGGAGAGGCTTCCTTCCCGCTCCGTAAATCGAGGTTTATAAATCTTAACACAGGCGAGATGCTTCCAGTGGAGACACCTTTCCCAAATTCTAAGATAAAACGCGTGTGTGGAAGCAGTCTATCCTTCTTGCCAACTTGATCGATCCTGGCGTGGCGTCTGAACACAGCGTCTCCCCGGTGCCTGATCCAACACCCACACCCTCCGGCTCGGGGGCTCCGTGCTGAGTTCACGTGACTCTGGATTCTGGCAGCTTGCCCACAGTTCAGTCCATTTCCTGGGGCCGGGGGGCCTTGTGCTGCTCACTCCTAGGTGTGGGACGTGGAACACGGACGTGGGACGTGGCCTGCCCTGGGTGCCCTGCTCTGCGCCCCAGGAAGGGCATCTGTAGTGGGTTGGGTTCAACACAGAGATGCATTGAAGTTCTAACCCATGGGCCTGTGACTGTGGCCTCAGGTGGCCGTGTAATCAGAGGTGACTGGTTAAGACGGGGTCATCGGGGGGGCTCTGCTCCAGTGCGGGGTCCTTATGGGAGGAGGAGAGGCCGCGTGAAGACAGAGGCTGCAGAGGCAGGCTGCGTGCGGATGGAGGCAAGGACTGCAGGGCTGCAAGCCGCCTCTGGGGCTCCGTCTCCCCACCCCTGCTTTCCCCAGGCCTCAGCCTGCCTTCCTGCGGGGACAGGGAGAGGGGCTCTGACCCCATCAGGGAGGAGATGCTGGAGGATGGGGAGAGCCTTCTGGAGGAAACCTTCCAAGCCTCTGGGACCTCCAGTTCATGGGTGAAAACTCACTGGTTCCCTGTTTACAATTGTCGTTGTTCAGTCGCTAAGTCATGTCCGACTCTTTGCGACCCGATGGAATGCAGCATGCCAGGCTTCCCTGTCCTTCACCATCTCCTGGAGTTTTCTCAGACTCACACCCATTGAGCCGATGACGCCATCCAACCAGCTCATCCTCTGTGGCCCCCTTCTCCTCCTGGCTTCAGTCTTTCCAAGCGTCAGGGTCTCTTCCAATGAGCTGGTCTTCACATCAGGGGGCAGAGAGCCTGGGCAGAGTCTTAGGTGCCCACGGGCTGTCTTGGCTCCTCCTGTCACTGCCGAGTGGCCTTCCCCATGGACCAGAGGAGAGGAGGGAGAGGCAGGAAGTCTGGGACGCCGTGTGTTGGCTACATGTCCGCTGTGCGCGCTGCAGGAGTCAGAGGGAGGCAGGCTAGGGTCAACTCAGCTACTGATGTCCCCCTCCCCGCTTCCCTCTGAAGTTTGCTCCGGGGGGCAGGAGGAAAAGGGGTCCCTGAGCACTGGGTTATCTGGCCTTTCTCAGTAGGCATGACCGTCGGGCAAAGGAAGGCAAGTTCAAGACTTTCATGGTACTGCACACACTAGAGGCTGAGTGGATGGATGGACAGATGGGAGGGTGGATGGATGGACAGATGGGAGGGTGGGTGGGTCGATAAATGGATGGGTGGATGGATAGGCAGATGGATGGGAGGGTGGGTGGATGGATGATGGGTGGATGGATGGATGGATAGATGGATGGGTGGATGGATGGACAGATGGATGGGTGGGTCGATAAATGGATGGGTGGATGGATAGGTAGATGGATGGGAGGATGGATGGACAGATGGATAGGTGGGTGGATGGATGGATAGATGGATGGGTGGATGGATGGACAGATGGGAGGGTGGGTGGGTCAATAAATCGATGGGTAGATGGATAGGTAGATGTATGGAGGGTGGATGGACAAGAGGAGAGATGAGTGGGCAGTGTGGTTTTCTAGATATTTCGTGGGCCTTGTCGTCCATGGAAGATAATAGGTCTGAGTCCTAGTAGGGGCCTGGATTCCCTGGATGCCGGCATTCTCAGCCTCAGCATCTCCCACCATGTCCAGTGTCTCCTGCAGAGGCAGGACGTGTCCCCTGGACTGCAGCCTCATCACTTTCTGGAGACGGGCCCCCAGCACAGCCCCCAGCCCTGTGGCCGCCCTAAACGAGGGCGTGTCCATCTCCGCTCACGGATGTGTGATGTCCCCACACAGCCAGGGCCTGACTCCCCCCTGCTACCCACCAGGAGCCCCGTGGCCTCTGGAACCAGGGGGGACACTCTGCCCGTCACGAGTTAAACTGGAAACCTAGCTGCCTCTCCTGTCTGCTCTCCCAAGGAGCTTCTGTCAGTTCATGGGAATTTGCCCAAGAAAGATGCCCGGAGTATTGTTTTCTTCCCCCTCCAAGTACATTTCTTGATCCTAATGAGATAATGAAGCAGGTAGCTCGCAACAACTGTGGTTTTTCTCTCTCAATCTAATTTGATTACCCAAATCTGGAGAGTTTGCTGCGGGCGTGGGCCGGTGTCCAGTCTTCCAGGGGACTTCTCCGACCTTGCACTCTGGTGCGGACATCACCCAGGCAGCTAATGAATCACGCTAATCAGAGACTTGTCTTGGAAATTAATCCATTCTACTGTAACTATTTAAAGAAAAAATAATTATCGAGAATGTGCTTGCTAAATTACGCTGTCTAGAAGTTGTCGAAAGAAAATTTTTGTCTAATTTTAAAACATAATCTGGGTTTTGCAGATTTTTCTTTGCCGGATGATTAAAAGATTCAGCCTGAGTGACCAGGAGGAGGACTCGCCTTTTCTTCTCAAATCCCCGAGTCTTGGGTGTGGCGTGTGCCAGCCTGGGGAGGCCCAAGACCCTGGCCTCTGTCGCAGACCCCACAGGGAGGGCGGAGCGTTGCCTTGGGGCCTCTGGACCCCGGGCGTCTCCGGGGACAGTGGGTCTCCCTGCCTGCCGGTCGGTCCTGAGCGCAGGCCCGCGTGCTCGAGCTGGGCGAGCCTTGCAGGTGGGCTGAGCGCAGCCTGCGCCAGCGGCCCTGGCCCCCTTGACCTGGGGGGTAGAGGCTGACAGGCCACCTGAGCCCAGGGGTCCCAGCAGCTGAGCTGTGGCCTCTGCCGCCCCGCCTGCTTCTCTGATGGGCTGGTCCCGGTACCGGGGGAGGACAGGGCCCACAGGGACCCCTCTGTGCCCCGCAGCACAGGGGCCTTTAAACCATCACGGGGACCCGTGCTGTCCCTTAAAGACGTGCGCTTGGTGACCACGTGTGGCTGCGTCAGCTCTTTCCACATCCCCGCCCAGGGCACTCTCTGTTTCTCCTCTGCCTCCTTGCGCGGTTTCCAACAGAACCCACGACACCTCCCCTGTGGGCCCACAGACGGTCCACCCCGTGTCCCTCCATCCTGGGGCCAAGGTCCAGTGGCCACCAGGTGGGCCCCAGAGCTGGGGGCTGGAGCAGGCGTGCGCGGGGCCGGCCCTGCAGGGGGGACGGGTTCTCTGCCCAGAACTCCATCCCTCGGGTGCACCCAGGGGGCCCCGGGCCAGGACAGCAGGGTCTCGGGTCCCTTCGGGTTCTGTATCCTTCTCCCACCCCCTCCCACAGCCCTGCCACCCGCCCCCCAGACCTGGCCCTCCCCCGCCAAATGCATCAGGATGCCTGCCACGCTCCCAGCAGGGACGTCTGGACCCACAGAACATGCTGGAGCCAGGTGGGCAGCCGGGGCTTGTGATTCAAGGCGACGGTGCCTTCACAGACCCCCCTTTCCGGCTGTCAGCCGTAATCAACGTGGCGAAGGCCCGGAGCCTATTTTGGGCCCGTTGGCGGCAATCTCGCGTACCCGGTTCCCGCAAGAGGAGTCGGCACAGCCCAGCGCTGGGGGCGGTGGGGGGGTGAAATCAGTCCTCTGAACTGAGGTGGCTGTGAGCTCAGCCCGCTCACAATCGCAGACCCAGCAGACGCCTGCTGTGTGCTCTGATTATCCGGGACCCAGCGGGGCCCTGGAGCACCCAGAAGCTCCTGATATGTGTGGCGTGGACATCATCTGCGTGAACACCGGAAACCCTTGTGGGGTGGCAGGCAGAGCGCAGACCCCAGCGGTCAGCCTGGGAAGCGACTCCCTGTCCTCGGGCCGCTGACCCAGGCCCAGCCGGCCCCAGGCCGGAGCAGCCCGAGCCGGCACCTGGGTCTCTGGAGAGCCCGCCTGGAGGCCCCTGGAGATGCGAGGCCCCTGGGTTTTCTTGTGGGTCCAGCGCAGTGAGAGTCCCTGGACCCCATCCGTCCTCTGCCGTCGGGATGCTTCTGGGAACAGAGCGGGGGACAAGCCACCACCCCAGCCCGGCAGCCCCGGGTGCTATGGGGGGAGGGTGCTCACACACAGGCCTCCCGGATCGCCTGTGACCCCTGCCAGGGCCGCCCCACCGTGCAGAGCCCCGGAGCCCAGGCCTGGGCTGACCCAGCGAGGAGCAGGGACCCCCGTTTCTGCCCACAGCTCTGCGGTCAGGCGGGTGCTGAGAGGGTGCACCTCTGTGGCGAGACTGACTCAGGCCCGAGGCCATCGTAAAGCTGCTCCCGACCCCCTCCTGTGATGGCCGCAGACCCACCTGCCGGATGCGACTCAGTGCCGGCTCCCCCCGGGGACAGGGGACGGAGGACACGGAGAGGCCTCCAGCCTGACCGGCCGCAACTGAGACATCCGAGAAGGTCGTCCGAGGCACGCGCAGGGTCTCATCCACCTGCTGGGCAGCCCGGCCACACATGTCCAGCACCGTGGAGATGCTCAGACCCTCGATCTCGTCATTCCCCTCTCAGGAGTGCGTCCTGAGAAAAGAATTCCAAACAAGGGGGATGTTGTGATGAGGGCCGAGCTGAGCTGCTCTCTCTCGGGAACGGCGTGGCGGACGGTGGGGGGACTGAGCTGGCCTTGGCCGGTGCCTCCGCGGAGCAGGACCGCGGGCCAGCAGAGCTGGGGCGGGGGGAGGTGGGGGCAGGCGGCTGTGTGGGGACCCGTAACCGTGCCTGGGGGCGGGGGTGGGCGTCCTCACTGTGGCTGGGCTGCCCCTGAGAGCGTGGGACGCTGGCACAGACAGCCAGGACCCGGTGCCCCCCGCCCCTGCCAGCCACCCGCCCGCAGGAGCTGGCGCTGTGAGCTGGCCGCTATCTTTGCTGTCCCAGCCTGTGATGACCCTGAGAGCATGGACCGCGGCGGGGCGGGAGGCCGGGGGTGCCCTGGCCAGCTGGTTCTGATTGGCTCTTACGTCAGCTCCATCCTTGCAGCAGCCCCCCAACCCCCACCCCCTAGGCGCCTTCATCCTACGGGCGGTGAGGAAACGGAGGCCCCAGACGGGGCAGGCGGCTCTCCCGCGGGCGCGGCTGTGAGCAGCAGAGCTGGGACTCGGCCCGCGTGGTGGGCGGGAGGGGGTTCGGGCTCTGAACGCCCCGGCCTCCCCTCTGGGCGGGTCACGTTCCTCCTGCCGGCCGGCCCGCCCGGGGAGCCGGTCCTGGCCTTGTCCATGTGGAGTCAGAGAGAGGGGCCCGCGGTCAGGCCGAGCAGACTCCAGTCCCCGCCTCACCCCTCTGGCAGCTCTGTGACCCGGGCACAGGTCCTGACCTCTCTGAGCTCCCGCGTCCCCACACATGATGAGGGAATCGGACAGATCGCCTCCTCGTGAGTGATGGCCAGCCGTCCGTCCACCCGCAAGGGAGCCTGTGCATCCCTGGGAGGAGCAGCAAGCCGGCCCCCTGGTCAGCAGAGCCCGCGAGGCCCCGCAGCTTCATCCGGAGCCCCCAGGAGACCCGGCCTGCTCGGCCCCCAGCTGGGCTCACTGGGTGTGCCTGGGCTTTGACGTTTCAAACGGGAGTTTCTGGAAGGCAGAGGCTGCTTCTGAGTGGGCGAGGGTACAATGGATCTCTCCCAGAAGCGTGCAGGTCCCAGCGGGTGTTACGGTGGCTGGAGTTTTCCTGAGCCCAGGGCCGCCCATCTCCGGGGGGTGCAGGGAGACCAGAGCCCATCGGAAGGCCCAGCTGGGCCTTCTCGTCTCCCCAGGCCGGGTGGGGCCTCCCTGTGCAGGCCTCCAGCCCCCTCCTCGGATTCCTCCTGCCCCGGGAGGGCTGGCCCGACAGTGGCCTGGCAGGGAAGACCCTTAAACAGCGCCCCCCCCCGCACCCTCTAACACCCCCCCTAGGTGCCCTCTAACCTCCAACCCCCCAGGCCTTCCTGCCACAGCTGGTGACCCTCCCAGAAGGGGCCCTCACGTGCTGCCCTGAGGAGCAGAAAGACGGGCCTTCTGGGGACCCTCCAAATATTCCTGCAGCAAAACATCTCGATTCCATCCTCAGGGCCTGTGCCAGCCCCTCCTGTGGTGGACTCTTCTGGAAACCTGTGTACATCTCAGTTATGTCTGACCCCCATGGGCTGTGTGTGTATATAGTTAGTGTCTCTATGCTCATATTAAATGCCAGCCGCCCCTTCCCCCACGTGTGGATGTGGCCTGACCCCTCCATCACCAGCGAGACCTGGGGGACTTTGGGGCCAGGGATGTCGCTGCTAGATGCAGCCTCCCCATCTTGGACAGACGCGGTCCCTTTATGACTGCATCTGAGAGTGTGGCCGGAGATTTCTGGAATCCCACTGGTTTTGTTCTGGATGATGCATTTTTCCGAGCTGTTGAGTAAAGTAAGCAGATTCGTGTGTTAATGGAAATGAAGAAACAGTTTATTCCGAAGGGAACCATGCAATTTATGAGCAGCAAAGGGCGCGGGCGTCGAGCGGAGCAGCATGGTCTCTGTGATCCCGGGCCAATTAGCGCCGCGCGTCCCCGTCCATCTGTCCAGACTCCGGAGGGCGGCACGCTCGTTGCCACAGTTGCTGTCCAAGCAAGCGTGCCAGCCGCCAGACCCGGGTGGCTTCAAGGTCGTCCTGCTTGTCCAGGTCCTTAGTTTTGTGGGAGCGGACGGGGGGAGGGCCAGCAAGTGCGTCTGGAAGGGGTGCGTTTCTGAGCTTCCCTGTCTTTGGAGCTTGTGTGTGCTGTGAGCAGAAGGGGGTTCCAGAATTGCACATGTCCTGGTGGGGAAGGGCAGGGGCTGCAAATCCATGCAGCTCATCCCTGCAAGAGAGCTTCAGGTGTCACACAGGGGCACATCTGTGCACACCACATATGGGTGTGTGCACGCGCACGCACACACACACATATACACAAACACACCCACTGGGGTCAACAGTTGGACACACAGCCTCCATAGGAGGCTCTCATGGCTGGTGAGCTGATTGGTCTGAGGTCCACTCAGACCTTCCTCACATCCTCGAGACCGTGGTCTGGAGGGTTGAGAGCAGTCAAAGGGGGTGCTTGGCCCAGTCGAGGAGCATGCTGGGGAAAGCTCAGGGTCCTCTCTGAGCAGAGTGAGTCCGGGCTCAGGTCCTTCCTGCAGCTTCTGCCTCAGTCCTGGCCCCTCCCACATTTTTTCTGCCTCACGTGGGCTGTCCTTTTTCCTGAGATGGAAAATTCCAGAGTGGTGGCCCTGAAGGGTGGACACTGCCACTCCAAAGCCAGCTGGGACCCCTCACGGGCCCGGTGAGGGCAAGCACTCAGGAGCTGTCTGCAGATAAGACAAAGGCTCAGTCTCATGGGCCTTCCCAGGAGAGATGCTGCTAGTCTCTGCTGGTTAAGCCCAACTCTGGGTGTTCCGCAGGTTCCAGAGAAATGGCACGTGTGAAGCCCCACTAGCTTTTTAGGGTGTAATGCTCTCAAGAAAAGCCCCATCTCTCACGGGCTGGCCACGGATCTGAGTGAATTTGGCCCCAAATTCTGCTGATCCCAGGTGGCTGATCTTCAGAGTGGGGGTTCCAGGGGTGGGAGGTACATTCATCTCTTAAGGAGGAAGGAGCTGGCTCCCCCAGGAGGCTCCGAGGCAGGTGTGCTGGGTCCCTGTGGTCCCCCAGGCGTGGGCACCTGTCCTGAGGGTCCCCGCTTGGGTTCTGCATGGGCCCTGTGCTGCCCTGTCCCTTGAATCTGCGGCACTCCATCTTCTCTTGGAGACGTCCACAGGCCCCTCTGCGGCCCCGTCACCCTGCGGCCCTTGGGGTCTGTCTCTGAGTCCAGGCACGGTTTACCCCCACAGTTTTGGCAAACTGGCCCTTTAGCCGATTGACCGGGACCTGCCTCAGCCAGTCCGTGATGTGTTCACGACCTGCCCCCAGGCCGGGCCACCCGCTTCTCAGCGCCTTGGACACCCCGGGCCCTGCCCTGCTCCCCTCCCAGGCTCCAGGTCCCTCCCTGCCCCAGACGCTGGCCCTCTGTGTCCCAGGAGGTGTGTTCTGTCCTTCACGAGCACCGGGGCTGCAGGGGCAGCTTCCTTCTAGGAAGACGGAGGCTGGGAAGGAGGCTCTGGGCCTGGAATTACCTGGGTATTCACACCGAGGGGGACTCGGAGAGGAGGAGCCAGTCTCGGCCTGCCCCCACACGGCTGCAGGAGGGAAGGGTGACCTTGCAGGCTGACATTCTCACATGCACCCTGTGGACATGAGTGCATGTGCAGAAGTGCTTGTGAGTGCATGTGCAGAAGTGCTTGTGTGTGCATGTGCAGACTGTGCTGTGCAAGCATGTGAGACATGCATGTGCAAGTGCTGCCGGTGCAGACGCATGTGCATGTGCAAACATGTGTACTCATGTGCAAATGTGTGTGGTGTGTGCTAACATGTGTGCAATTGTGTGCACAAGTGCATGTGGTGTGCAAGTGTGTGTGCATGCAGATGTGTGATGTGTAGACATGTGTGTGCAAGCATGTGCAAGTGTTGTGTGTGCAGATGTGTGTTTGCAGATGTGTGTGCTCACACGCAAGCATTTGTGTGTATGCAAATGTGTGCAAGTGTGTCTGCAAGTGCATGTGGGTGTGCATGCAGATGTGTGTGAGTGCAAGTATATGTGCAGTTGTGTGTGCGTTGTGTGCAAACATGTGTGCATGTGCAAATGTGTGTGTGTGAGGCGGAAGGAGAGGAGTGTGACCAGGTCCCCGGGTGCAGCGCCCGTCATAGGCTCTGGTTGGCAGAGCTGGTCCGTCTTGGGCCCCGAGGCCCAGCCTGGACGGACCCACCCTCCCCTGTGCCTCGGAAAGACACTGGGTATGCAGCCACAGGAGACCCACGCCCTGGGCCTGCAGAGGCTGAGGGCCCCCGGTCGTGACACCGGAATGGGCTGTTCTGTGGTGCCCAGCTGTCGTCCACGTCACTCTGCTCGCTGGACCCCCTCCGCCCCAGGGAATGCCCTCCCCAGCTGAGAGCTGCCATGACGTCAGGACCAGAGATGAGGTGGTGACGTGTGGGCATGAAAGGCCCCTTTGTCCCTGGAACACGGTGGCCCAGCCCTGCACCACTGACTCCCCCCACAGGAAGTGGGCTGGGGCTGGCTGAGCCGAGCTCCCAAGGCCGACAGAAGGCCTTGTGTGGTCGGTACTGGCCGGCCAGCGCCCTCAGCGGGGCCAGTGCCCACACGCCAGGCCACCTCGCTGGGTGGGGACGGGGTGGTGGTCAGGGAATCAGTGTGTCTGTTTGTCTTGCAGACACATCCATGTGCCTGCTGCCTGCCAGGCAGGCCCACACGGTGGCCCCGCATGTGTGGTGGGGATGTGTGTGCTCAAGCATCCATGTGTGTGAGTGCAAGCTGTGTCACTTCAGTCGTGTCCGACTCTCTGCAGTCCTGCGGACTGCAGCCCGCCAGGCTCCTCTGTCCATGGGACTCTCCAGACAAGAATCCTGGAGTGGGTTGCCATGCCCTCCCCCAGGGGATCTTCCCCGACACAGGGGTTGAACCCATGTCTCTTGCGTCTCCTGCCTTGACAGGCGAGTTCTTTACCACTAGCACCAGCTGGGAAGCCCCCACATTCATGTGCATGTGTGTGCATGTCTGTGCATGTAGCCGTGCATACGTGAGCTGTTTCCCACATACAGGCGTGTGCATGTGCTCCATCTAGGACCCTGCATCCTTGTGCCGGTTTCCACATGTGCAAGTGTGTGTGTGTGAACATGTGTCCCGGCTCTGTGCCTGCAGCCTGGGCAGGACCTGTGTCCCTCCCCTACCTTAAGGCCCTGGGGCCCCCGCCCCGCAAGCGTTCCTCCCTCCCCCTGACCTTCAAATGTCCCGTCATGTCTGTGGGGCTCCCCCATGACCGTGGGGGCTCTGTGGCCCCATCTCCCAAAGGGGATGCAGGCTTGGGGTAAGCAGCCCCCACGTGAGCTTCAGGCAAGATGAACGGGGCTCATGGCCTTGACCAAGGGCCTGGAGCTGTGCCCACTGCAGCCTGGGGGCGGCCTCCAGGGGACCAGCGGGCGTCCCAGCGCTTGGCTGTGGGGAGGCTGGCTCTGTCTCCCCCAGCATCTGTCCAACGTCTCCAGCACCACGGTCAGCGGCCGAGAGTGGCTTCTGTCCTCACTCGACAGTGAAGGACGTGTGTCTGGGGCGTGGACTGGCCGAGCCCTGGGCCGGCTTCTCCTGTATCCCCACGGTCGCTGAGCTTCCCGGGGAGGACGAAGCCCATGGTGGGTTGAGGGGGGCACCCCGGGCTCAAGGTCCCGGCTGGCACAGCAGGGCAGACTGAACCCATCCCCTCTCCGTCATCTGGTCCTGCAGACCAGCCAGGGCAGCATCGACGTCAGAACCAGGCCTCTGATGTTGCCCCCTGGTCTGCGATGACTGCTTTCTGGATGGCTGTGGCCTCTCCAAGCAGGGCCCGACCCCAGCCTCCTTGCCTCCAGGTCCACATGTCCCTCTTGCAACTGGAGAGCAGGCCTGTTGCCTGAGAAGGCCAAGTTCCTGCTCTGGTCCCTGGGCACACCAGGGGCTGGGTCCCCGCCCCACCCCGCCCCACCCCGCCCCACCCCGCCCTGTGATGGAGGTCTCTGAGCTGGGCACAGTGGTCTGGCAGCGTCTTCCTGGGCGTAGCCCCGGGACACAGAGGGGAGCACAGATTCAGACTTTTCTAACCACACATGAGCCTCTTGTCACCCAGTCTGTCTTGGTTGATCCCAGAGAAACCCTCCCTTCTTTCTCTAATTCGTCTCCATCTTCTCTGTGCTGTGCACGTAGGACTTCAAGGGACTGGCAGGGTGTGTGTTTCAATCTCGTTGCTTCTTCATGGGTTTAAGGTTTGCGCTTGTTGCAATGACAAGGTTTTTGTGTATCTTTTACTGGGCTGGGGACTTCCGCAGGAATGAAGGGCAGACGAGGAGAGGAGGCCCCAGGGGGACGTGCTGGGGAGCGCAGCCGTCTGTCCCCACCGGTCTGGGGGCTCTGAGGGGCAGGAGGTGGTGGGTGGCCTTTGTCATGTGTCTTGGAGCCGTTTCTGGGGCCCCCCACACCCGCTGGGGGAGCAGAGCCCGTCTCCTCCTCCGCAGGAGCTGCCGCTCAGCTGGACTGTTTTTCCGCTCTGACTTCAGCTGGATGAGGGGCTTTTCTGAGCCGTGAGGTCTCCCGGGCCGTCTGTGCTCACACTCAGGCTGCAGTGACAACTGGAGGCCGTGGGGCTCGAGCAGCAGAAATTCCTTTTCTTGCAGCTCCGGAGACGGGAGGCTGTGGTGCAAGGGCCACTGACGGGCCCCTGGCAGGACCTCTTCCTGACTGTGTCCGCACGGGGAAGGTTGGTCTCGCTGAGGTTGCTTCTCTTTTAAGGGCACCAACGCGGTGGGGGGAGGCCCCACCCTTGTGACTTCGTTTAACCTCAGCTGAATGGGATCGCTGAAGATCCCGTCTCCAAGCCCAGCCACCCTGGGGTCACTCTGTGACTGTGGTGGGTCACAGTTCCGTCCATAGCTCGGCCCAGAAAGGAGCTGGTCTCAGGATGACTGACCAGTAACCGTGGACAGTGAGATACCCGGGGTGGGGCCGTGGGGCAGCACAGCCCACAGGGCCCTCCGCTGTGCCCAGGGTGGGCACCACTAATTGGCCCCAGGACGCTCTCCCCTGCGTTCAGGCAGCTCCTGCTCATCTGTCAGAACTGGCACCAAGGGGTCACCTGGGATACCATCCTTGTCTGTCTTCCAGACCACCTCCCAGGGCACCTGTTGTTAAGACTCACCGAATCCTGCTCCCCTGCAGAGGCCCCAAGGCCCAGGCCCCCACGGGGTGAGGCCCCCCAGGCCCCCTGTCGCCTATGCAGGGACAGTCACAGCCGTCAGGGCTGGTGGTATGCCTGGTGGCCTCTGCAAAGAGAAGTGCAGGATGCCTTAAAAGTTCCTAAGACTGTCGAGGCCCAGGAAGAGCAGCGTGGGGCCCTGTGGGCTACGCCCTGCCTGCCCGTGTCTGCAGCCACCAAAGCGATCGCCTCCGGAAGGACGAGGGTCACTTGGTCCTAATTCAGAAACGACCCGCAGTTCCCAGGTTCCTTTAACGACATGTCCATGAATATGATCTGTGTTCTTTCCATCACATAGCTCCTCCTTCCAGGGTTTCCATCAGTGAGGGGTCCCCAGCTGCAGCCCCCCCGCCCACAGCCACAGAAAGGTGGTGGGTTTCCCAGGAAGAGAGAAACATGATGACTGCTGACCGAGTGACCGAGTGACCGACGGCAGAGCTGTCCCCGGACAGCGAGTGGGTGACTGGGAGCCAGGGCAGGGGCGGCGCCTGGCCAGGCCCCCTGATGGGTCCCAGGGGCTGCCCACCCGGCCTTCCCGTCCCTGAGGCTGGGCCTGGGCACCGGGCAGCATGGGAACAGCCCCCCACCCCCGGCTGGCGCTGACCTCTGTCCTCTGTCCACAGCGCGGATCATTAGGACGAAGCAGTGGTGTGACATGCTCCCGTGTCTGGAGGGGGAGGGCTGCGACCTGCTGATCAACCGGTCAGGCTGGACGTGCACGCAGCCCGGCGGGCGGATAAAGACCACCACGGTATGTACGCAGCCCCCGGGCTGGCCTGGGGTGCGGGGCTTCGGGGGGGCCGAGCAGGCGGGCCGGGGTGGACCCCACACCGGCGACAGCGAGAAGGCGGCCCCTGGCTTCCTGACGCAGGGGGGCTGCCAGCTCTGCGGCCACATGGGTCTGTCCCCTGGCTGCTCAGAGCATCAGGGGGTCACTGAGGGCCCGTCGGCCCGAGAGGCCACACAGAGCACCTCCAGGCCACTCAGCCCACACAAGCTTGTGGGGGGGGGTTGTCTTGTTTTGGGGGGATATCCTTCCAGCCCCAGGCTGCAGGAAAGGTTGGAACCCACAGAGGGGCTTCAGACCCCACCTCTGGGCAGATGGCCTTTAAGAGGAAAGAAAGGGGAGCCGTGGGTCTGATGCAGGTGCCCCCCCGGCCCCAGGCAGGCATTTAGAGCAGAGGCTCTGAGAGGGCCCTGTCCCTCCTGGACCCCACTGAGTGGAGTGCTGGGTCCCCTGCTCACTCCCGTGGGCTGGGAGTCTGATAACGGCAGAGCGGTCCCGGGGATGTTTTCTCTGAGATTCCTTTTCCAAGCGAACATTCCCCCAGCACAGGCTGGGACGGTGAGGGCCAGGGGAGCTGGGGAGCCTGGCCGTGACCCACTGGGACCGCTCTGGGGCTCCACAGGCCCAGCACCCTCAGCGAGCCAATTATCACGCCTCATCCGGGCTCGTCCTCCTGAGGTTTCCATAGAAAGCTGAGGGCTGGCGTGGGCTCCAGGCTACGACGCTCACCTCGATGCCGGGGAGCATTAGGTCAGCGAGCCGGGGCCTCATGGAAGCACCTGGAAGTTCTCTGCTGGCATCCCCAGGCAGAGAGGCGGGGGCCGCGGCCCCTCGGGAGTTAGACCAGAAGAAAACCCACCCCTCCCGCTCTCGCGGCCTCCAAGTGAGTCGCAGGGAGTCTCTCTCAGCAGCTCCATCAAGAGACCAGTCTGGGGAGCTGCTCTGCGGGGAGCCGTGGGTCCCTGCCCCATGGCCGGCCCCGAGGTCAGCGCTGAGCTTGAGTTGGGCCCCTTGGGCACCTTCCGAGGTCAGGGCTGTAAAGCTGATGCAGGCCCCCCGCTGTCCCACGGATGCCTTGGCAGCCGCTTGTGATTGCGGGGATTTGGGCCTGTGGGCCCTGTCGGCAGCCTCCCCCTCGCAGGCCTGGGTGGCGGGAGTCTTGAGCAGGGCGGCCCCTCATGAGTGTCGGAGCCGGGCTGCGGCGAGCATCTCTGGGTCTCCGGTTGGAGCCGCACCCGTGAGCTTGTCTGAGCGTCAGCTGCGCTTGTTTATCTGTGTTTAGCATGGAGGCGGGGACTGTCACCACACCCGTGAGGTGTGCCAGGCTCTGCCAGCCCCTTCCCTGAACCTGCCTCGCCGCTCCCGCAGGGGAAGGGGCTCTGAGCTGGGGCTGCTACCTCCCCTAGAGTCCTGGAGGCAGGTGACCTTTCCAAGGTCCCCATCTGCATGCTGAGCCCTTTGTGGGACGGAGCCTTGGGGACAAGCAGACTGGCACCCCCGGGCCACCAGCCCCAGATCCGTGGGGCCGGGGGTCCATGAGTGGGCGCCCGGGCCTGGGCCAGCCCTGGTGCGGGTGAGGCTGTGTTGGGGGTTTTGAATGAACACCGGAAGAGGGGCCGCTGGGGCAGGGCTCCAGAGGCCCTGGGCGCTGCCGCAGGCTCCCTCGCATGCGCCGGGCAGCACCTGTCTGTGTCGTCACGGTGAATCGGGCGCCCCTCTCATCAAGCCCCCACCCCTCCCGGCGCCCTACCGCGGGGTGGGGGGGGGGGTTCTGAGGCTGGCCCCTCCCCGTGGGCACAGCCCGAGTCCTTGATTTACTCCAAGACCTCTGCTGAGAAGGTGCGGACACGCGTTCATTTCCATCCCCCAGGCCTCCGGGCTCAGAACCGTCATCTCGGTTTTACAGCCGTGAAAACTGCAACTGGGAGAGATAGAGATGCCGATGGCCAGGGGTCGGTGGGCCGTGGAGCTGAGGCTTGAATCTGCCAGGTCTGCGGAATTCAAACGCGGCCCTGGCCTTGCGGGAGCCCTGCGTGTCTCCTGGGGCCCGTGTAGCCCCCCTCCCTGGAGGGTGGGGGGCGCCTGGTGCTAGACCCGGGGGGAGCACGCGATCCCACAGCCCAGGCGGAAGGACCCGGCAGGCGGAAGCACCCGGCACGCATGGGGCCGGTCAGGGAGGGGCGCGCACGCGCAGGGACCCTCGACTTCCTGGGGGGCGGCCCTTCACTCTAAGGCACCCCCGCCCACGTGCTGGCCCTGAGTGTCACAGCCCCGCCCAGGAAGTGGGCTCTGGGTCCTTGCACTGGCAGGTGGCACTGAGCGGCTGGGCGATGACCCTAGGGGGTTGGTGGGCTCCGTCGTCTTCCCAAGAGTCTGCAGAGGTGACCTCGGCCTGCGGAGACCTGTTTTCCAAGCTGTCTTAAACGCTTACCTGAGCTCTTGACCCAAAGTGAAAAGTGAAGGTCGCTCAGTCAGGTCCGACTCTTTGCGACCCCATGGACTATACAGTCCATGGAATTCTCCAGGCCAGAATTCTGGAGTGGGTAGCCTTTCCCTTCTCCAGGGATTGAACCCAGGTCTCCCTCATTGCAGGCGGATTCTTTACCAGCTGAGCCACCAGGGAAGCCCAACAATACTGGAGTGGGTAGCCTATCTCTTCTCCAGCGGATCTTCCCGACCCAGGTATCAAACCGGGGTCTCCTGCATTGCAGGCGGATTCTTTACTAACTGAGTTATAAGGGAAGGCCCGAGCTCTTGACCCAAACGCCTTATAGTTGGAGCACATAATCCTCTTCTAAGATCGAATTGAAGGCCTCTTACAGCTGGCAAATTAACGCTGTGGAGTTTCACATTTTACCATAAATTGGTTTTCCATGGCAGGGACTGGGGGGGCGAGGCTCTAGGAGACCTCAGGATTGCTTGGCCACAAGATTGCTAATTCCACCCCAGCAGCCAGGTCCTCAGCCCAGCTCCCTGCAGCCAGGCTGTGTCGACAAGTCGCCAGCCCCCAGTCCCACCTGGTCATGCCCCAGCTTCTTCTCCATGTGGCCGTGGCTGCTCCCTTCTCCGTGTCCCCAGCAAACTGTGAGCAAGCCAAGGGCAGGCACGAGCTTGGGGGTCTCACCATCCCCATCCCCCATTCAGGTCTTACGTAGATGCTTGTGATCAATTGATGAATTGATTAGCAGAACCCAGGCCCCGGGCGCATGCTGATGCCTGCGTTTCCTGGATCACTGCTTTGCAAAGTGCAGGTCATCACCCCATTAGTGGGTCGTGAAATTAATTTAGTGGATCACGACTAGCATTAAAAGAAGGAGGAAGAAATAGAATAAAACTGCTCGGGTGCATCCACGTCTTGAGGGTGACAGCTGCTGGGTGACACGCACACAGGGCCCCTGGGTGAGGTCACGCGGGTACCAGGGCCAGTTGCCATGGAGACCTGGGGACCCGGGTCCTGGGGGTACTCGGGGTGGGGGCAGCCTGGCTCCTGTGGCTCTCCTGTGATCCCTGTTCCAGGGGCTCCCTTCACAACCTGTCTCTGCTCTGTGACGCTGGTCCGCATGGGGCAAAGTGAAATCGCTGGCCCTCCCAAGGTCACAAGCAGCATCCTCTCCTTGGCAACCAAACAGCCTCCGACAGCAGCTGACTGGGCAGGCGGAAGGGGCGGGCGGGGCTGGGGCCGGTGGGCGTGAGCGCCCCGCCCTTTCGTGGCTTCCGCGCGGACGTGAGTGGCGGAAGCAGTGCCTGCGAGCTGGCGGCGCTCAGGACAATGTGACCTGTGCTCCGTCCACCACGTGCGCTGTCTCCGTATTGAAGCTGCGCCTTGGTAGCTGCTCTAAGGAGCGCCTGCTGGACCAGGACAGGCCAGCTGGTTGAATTCGTCTCTCAAATCAGCGATTAAGCTCCGTGTTTTAATCTTGTGGTGCGTGGACACCATGGTTGGGGGGTGAGCGGCATTCTTGGCCGGGGGATTGAGGGGGGTGTGGTCTGAACAGTCTGCTCAGGGCCTTGGATTTCATGGAAACTCCTGACACCAAGAGCACTTTCCCAGGAGGCACCCTGGGCATCCGAATTCCGCCTGAGCCCAGGTGTCCCTGACTCCGGAGTGCATGGTGGTGAGGTGTGGTCAGGTGCCCAGGGGGCTCCCCTAGATGCCAGGAGAGGAGCCCAGTGGCTTCTGGGTCATCACCCTGCATCCCTCATCTTGTCATGAACCGGCCGTCCCTGGGCCAGGCAGCCACGCTCTCCGCCAGAGCACCCTGCACACTGACCCCAAGTCATCCCAGCTCAGACCGATCCTGCTGTCATTCAACCACACCGAGCATCCAGCCTCCACGGCCCTGGTCCAGGACTGAGGAGCTGGCCCAGCACGGGAGAGGGGGAGCCCTTCCGGTCGTCTGTCCTCACCATCCCAATGACAGCCAGCCTTGTTCAGGCCTCCCCCTTGGGCTCAGTTCAGTTCAGTTGACTGAACTGTCCGACTCCTTGTGACCCCATGAACCGCAGCACACCAGGCCTCCCTGTCCATCACCAACTCCTGGAGTTTACTCAAACCCATGTCCATTGACTCCGTGATGCCATCCAGCCATCTCATCCTCTGTCGTCCCCTTCTCCTCCTGCCCCCAATCCCTCCCAGCATCAGGGTCTTTTCCAACGAGTCAACTCTTCACTTGAGGTGGCCGAAGTATTGGAGTTTCAGCTTCAGCATCAGTCCTTCCAAGGAACACCCAGGACTGATCTCCTTCAGGATGGACTGGTTGGATCTCCTTGCAGTCCAAGGAACTCTCAGGAGTCTTCTCCAACACCACAGTTCAAAAACATCAATTCTTCGGCACTCAGCTTTCTCTATAGTCCAACTCTCACATCCATACATGACCACTGGAAAAACCACAGCCTTGACTAGATGGACCTTTGTTGGCAAAGTAATGTCTCTGCCTTTTAATATGCTGTCTAGATTGGTCATAACTTTTCTTCCAAGGAGCAAGCGTCTTTTAATTTCATGGCTGTAGTCACCATCTGCAGTGATTTTGGAGCCCAAAAAATAAAGTCAGCCACTGTTTCCCCATCTATTTTCCATGAAGTGACGGGACTGGATGCCATGATCTTCGTTTTCTGAATGTTGAGCTTTACTCTCTTTACTGGAGAAGGGAATGGCAAACCACTTCAGTATTCTTGCCTTGGGAACCCTTGGGCTCAGCACCCCCTCATCCCAGGACCTCATGTCTCTTTTTTCTGAAGCTCAGAGCATTTGCAAGGGGCCAGTTGGGAGTCCTAGGAAAGCCCAGCATCAACCTGGAAACGTCTGCACCCTTGGATTCAAAATGTACCAACCGAGGGCTCATGTGTGTCTCCTGTGGCCCCCACTGAGGTTCCCGAGAGGGACTGGCTGGGGCCTGTCCGGGGCAGCGGTGGCTCAGGCCTCCCACCTGCCAGGGTCTGTGTGCCACCCCCCGTCAGGGCTGGACTCGCAGGACAAGGAGGCTCCGGGTCCCTGAGCCCTGGACCCCGCGCACAGGGGCTCAGGCCCTCAAAGGGCATTCGGGGGCACTTTGCAGCTGCCCATGCCAGGCTCTCTTCAGCATGATAGCAAAAGGCGCGCTTCCCACTTCCATGCCCTGGAACGCCTGGGTGGACAGGGACGTGGGGTGGGGGCACAGTCCCCAGCTCGGGGCGGGTGGGAGATGGGGCAGCCGCAAAGCCAAGCAGGGCAGGCCCGTGATCTCGGGGACCCAGGGGGCTGAACCCCCGAGGAGCTGCTGGCCGGGCCTGCCCTTGGACCCCCGGCCTCAGGAGCCAGCATGCAGGGCCCCCGCCTGTGGAGTGGAGGCACCAGCCCGGGGGCTGTGTGCCCCGTGGGAGCCTGGACCCCAAAAGGCTCATGCCTGGATGACTCACAGGTGGCCGCCTCTGGGCCCCGGAAGGCCAGCGCTGAGTGAAGAGGAACATCCCGAGATGTGAGACCCACCCGCTCCCAGGGACACAGGCAGGGCGTGGGGCCTCTTTCCAGCAAACCCGGGGTCTCAGCTTCCCACCGCTGCTGTGGCCGGTGACCACGCTGGGTGACCCACGGCCGCAGAGACCTTCCTTCACAGCGTGGAGGCCACAGGTTCAAGGTCAACAGTCCTTCCAATCTTGAGGTTTGCCTGTGGCCCCGGGCTGAGGCCACGTCCCTCCACGAAGGCGCCGGCTCCTCCCTGGGCAGCTGAGCTCCCCTCTTTCCTCCCGTAGAGACGCCAGCATCACATGTGGGGCCCACCCTCCCCAAGGGGTGATTTCATCCCAAAGTCCTTAACTTGCTCCGTCTTAAAGACCCAGTTCCGAAGAAGGTCGTATTCTGACGTTCCGGGAGGACGAAAACTTGGTGGGAGGACTCTCTGCCACCCCCCAGCCAGCCAAGACCAGTGCAGAAGCTTGGGTGCTGAGAGCTGGGGCCCAAGGCCCCCTGTGACGCCCGCATCCATTTGTTCAGTTTCAAGCGGCAGGATCCTCACCAGTGGGAGGAGAGAGAGGACAGACACACAGAAGCTGAAGGCGGGGGCGAAGGGCTCAGAGGAGAAGGAGCACCCAGGCCACGGAGAAGAGGTGGCTCAGACACCAGATGCGTGGTGAGCCAGCCAGGCTCGCGGCCGAGGGCGCTCACCCCCCACCACGCCCGTGGCAGGCTGCGGTTTCCTGGAAGGACGACTTGCTTCGAGAACTGTGAGACTCAGGTCACACACCTGCACACACACACGTGATGAGTGTATCTGTCTTTGCAGACAGCACCTACCTGTATGAGTGTGCGTGTGTAACAGAATTTGGTAAAACTCTGGCAAATGTGTGGGACATAAAATTGAAGAGACCTCATAAAGCCAGGAGGAGAACTTAAAAAAAAAAGAAGTAGGAAGTACGAAAGAAAAAAAAATACATTAGAGGATCGATTCAGGGGGTCTAGAGACTACAAGATCCAAAAATAGAGACAAATGAAGAAGGAATTATCAAAGAAGTGTTTTCTAAAGAAATTCCCAGGACTCAAAGCCTGGGTTTCCAGTGTGCAGGGACTCACCGCCGGCCGGAAATGAGTGAAGAAAGCCCCGTCCCGAGGCGTGTCAGCGTGAAATCTCAAGCCCGTGGAGATGAAAACAGCGTCCTGAAAACTCAGAGGGAAAAAAATAGGTCACTTACAAAGATACAGACATCAGAGTGGATCTGGCTTCTCAGCTGAAGCGCTCGGAGCTGGAAAACAGCAGCCCAGACCTTCCAGAGCGGGGACCCGGTGGATTTCCACGCCAGCCCTGAGTTCACGGGGCGGGGCGGGGGCCGCCAGCCTGGAGTCCGTAACTGGGACGGTCCTCCCGGGCTCAGGAGCCGTGGGCCTGCTCCCCACTCTGGGAGCCCCGTCCTCGGGAGGCTGTGGATGAAGTGGTCCACGGGGATGAGGATGAAGGGAACCCGGGACACCATGCACCCCCAGCACAGGCCACGGCGGCCAGACAGGCCCCAGGAGGGCTCCTCCTGGGAGGACAGTGTGGGCCACCCTGAAGATGCTTCCAGAAAGTTGTGGGTAGACCCCTCATGCACAGGAGTCAGGCAGTGGAACACCTTGAAGATTCCCCAGGAAAACCAGAAGGGAAACCATCCCAGGATGCAGCACAGAGACTTCTGTGGTGCCCAGGAGGAGACCCAGGGGCACCCGGCGGGTGCAAGGGGTGGGGAGGAGAGATGAGCGTCAGGAAGGTCGGGTGGCCTCGTCCTGACCCCTCCTGGCTGCACACAGCAGGCCTGGCCATGCACAGGTAACAAGGACCAAGAGTCACTGAGGACAGAGGCGGCCAGGTGGCGGGTCCTCAGCATCCCTGTGGGGGCGGTGTGGAGGCCCCCGAGCAGGGAAGGTGGCGGCCGTGGTCCTGGAGGGAGCCCAGAGGTCCTGGCAGCTGACATCCACCCTGGGTGGCTGACCGCGCGTTGGGTGAAGGATGTGGTTCAGGGCCTGGGGGCCCTGCACTGTGCCCTTTGCCCCATCCCCAGCCTCCCCGGGGAGCCGTGCCTTCGCGTTCTCCCCAGAGCACAGCTTGACTGGGCTCTGGGTTCCCGTCTGGTCCACAGGGTGCCCCCAACCCTCCCAGGCACCCCCCAGGCCCCTGGGCACCCAGGAGCTCCCACCACCTTTCTGATGCGCTGTGGTGTCTGGGGGTGACCTGCTGCTTTGCTGTCTCCTGTGTGAGTCCTTCCCTCCTTCCCTGGGAAGGGGGCTCCTTCCACGGTCAAGGTGGCAGGGCCTTGTCCCCCCGGGCCAGGACTTTGGGGGCATTGTGGGCGGTGCGTCATTCCCCGGACCGACACCCTGCAGGCCTCAATCCCGTCACAGCTGAAGGCCCTCTCCCGCACCATCTGGCCATCCGTCCACTGTCGGCCCAGGTCAGCCCACCCCGGGCCCCGGGAGCAGTGGACTCTGTCCCCTTCACGGAGGAACACGCGCTTGGCCTGTCTCACAACCCAGGGCTTCCGGGCCTCAGCCTCCCAGCTGGGGGTGGGTCTCCACGGACGGGGCTGTCCCGGCCCAGCCAGGGCTCCTGCAGACGTTTCGTGACGTCAGTTTCCTCTCTGCTCCCAAGCGGGCCGGCCCAGCAGTTAGAAGCGTTTGTCGCTGAGCCTTCCCACTTTGTTGTTGCTCAGTCGCTCAGACTGAGGTCCTGGTGCAGTCTGGTCCTGGTGCCTGACTCTCTGCGGCCCCATGGACTGCAGCACGCCAGGCCTCCCTGTCCATCACCATCTCCCGGAGTTGACTCAAACTCACGTCCATGGAGTCAGTGATGCCACCCAACCCTCTCATCCTCTATCACCACCTTCCCACTGCTCTTCTGAGAATCAATGAAACAAAACTGATTCTGAGCCGGGAGCAAGGTGATTTGTGGCCTTGCTGAGCAGAGGCCACAGTGAGCTGCTTTGGGGCTGTCTTTCCTGTTTCCTTGGGGAAGAGGTGGGCTGTCCTGAATTCCCAGGGTCAGCCAGGCGGGTGTCTGCAGAGGCCCCACTAGCCCTGTGCGCCAAGGGCTCTTCCAGGACCTCCCATCCCTGGGGGCTTCTCGTCTGCCGCCCTCTGCCCAGTGCAGCCCCCGGAGGTAGGTTACTTGGGGAGGGAGGGCCCACGGGCCCCCAGGGTGTGTCTGGCAGGTGGGATTCCTCCTGAGGGTCCTGCTGCACCTAGGCCTGCTTCCTGCCTCTTCTGTTTCCGAGAAACACACGCTGGGATCCTCTGACCTGGTCCTGGGTCCAGATGCCTCACTGCGTCCTGGGTGGTGCTGGAACAGAGAGACGGGGGCAGAGGGGGAGGCTGGGGTCCGTGCAGACCCAGCTGCCCAGCAGGGAGGTCAGGCTGCAGCCCTCCTCGTTGTGCACAAGACACCTTCCCAAGGGCGAGAGGCCTTTGTGCAGGAGGTCTGGGGTTGACCCGTCAAAAGGCAAACAGATGGTGGGTGCCCCGCAGAAGGAACTTGGTACCTGCCCCTCACCGATTCTTCCTTCTGCCAAACAATGAAAAATACCCCGTCGTGACTCCAATCCCTGTCTGCAATCCATTTTGTGTTCATTCGAATCACTGCTATTCATCACAGCGATAATAGCTGGACATTTTAATAGATTCCGTGTGTAAACACAAACGTAGATGGCAGCCCGGCACCATCGCGTCGTGAGCACTGACATTCTTCATGTCCTCCGCGGAAATGCGCCCCCGAACCGAAAAGCGGGTCTGACCAAACCCACCGTGTTTCCTGGGCACTCCTGGCCCGTTCTGAAATAGGGGGCGTTTCCTGCTGGTGGCTCTTTACCGTAATCGTGCTGCGAGCGTCAGTGTTCTTCAGAAGAGTCGTTTGATTTTAAATACTTCAGTGGTGAGGGTTGAAACGAGAGGAAGCATGTCCAGTGGAAAGAGCCAGTGGGCGCTGGACGGGCAGCCGAGTGGGGCTGGGTGCTCCTGACCCCACGGAGCTGACAGGCGGCCTGCCAGAGAGCAGCGGGCCAGGGCGGGGTCAGCCGAGCTCTGCCCGCCCAGCGGGCCCTGGGGTGGCCCCTCCTCGCACCGCACGGGCCTCTGGGTCACGTGATCAGCTCGCAGTGTCGCCAGCTCCTCCCCGCCCCCCCACTGCCCTGCCCGCCTCTGTGGGCTGTGTTGGATGCTGGGGTGCAGCCCTCATGGCCCCCGGATCTAAGGGCGTCAGCATGTGCCCCTCAGGAAACCCTGGAGGGGCCTCTTCAGGGGCTGCAGGGATGATCGGTGCTTGGAACATGAGGTCAAGTGGCTGCTGACCAAACGGATGAGGATACTTTCTGCAGAACCTGGGGCGGGGGTGGGGGGCAATGGGCAATAGCCAAGTACCCGAGTCCCGCCGCTCAGACTCATGTAAGGGTGGGGATCTGAGAATTCCAGAGTCGCAGATCGCAGTGACCCTTAGGGAAGCCTGGCGGCGTGTGTCCCCACAGAGGAACCTGCAGAGAGCCCTCTCGATGATCGGAACAGTGGTTCTAGAGTGAGCAGACATGGCTCCCAGCACGCTGCCCATTTCAGCCAGCCTGCACGCTCGCCATGGTTGCCCAGGGCCTTCCACCTCCCCCTGGCCCTCTTTCCTGGCCAGGAGTGCCCCTGACCTGAGGTCCTGCAAGCATGCAAGTTTTCATCTTGTCCACGTGAGCTTTTGATAAGGATGGATAAAGTTCAGAGTCATCCCCAGGTCCCAGCAGAGCTGCTGGAATTAATACTGTTTGTTGATTCCACGTTTCATGAACTAATTGGGCAGAAATACTGGCAAAGTCATCGAAAACACGTTTTTTTCCTGCTGGTTTACGATGTCCTTGTAACCTTACACGTGGCATTTCATTGCCTAGTGATTTATTTTTTCTTAAAAGACAAAGGTAAGTCTGATCCTTCTTAACTGCTCTGTGAAAAGTCAGATCACATATTCAAGACGGAAGTTAAGTCGGCATGAGCGCAACAGAAGTCGTCAGGGTGCTGACCTTCTTCCTAACCCAGCGCAGCTCCAGTTCCGATGCAGCCAGGCCCCTGGCTTCCCCTCTGCCCGCCCTGGCCTAACCCTCGCGCCCAGGGCCTGGTCGGGTCGCCCCAAACCTCTCCCTGTGGTCATATCGTCCTGCTCTGCCCTCCGCTGCGGCTGGTGTGACCCCCATCCCCACCCGGCTCCGCCTCCCACATGGCAGCTCTGATGGCCTCTGGGCGCTGCAGTGGGCGTGAAATATGGCATTTGGCACAGATCAGCCTTGAAAAATGAAATAGAAGGATTTGTGTCTCAATCTAGATCACTTTAAATGTCAGCTCCCCATTGAACAGGTCCACAGGGTGACGTAGGTGCTGGGCTGGTACCAAGCCTGCCATTGCCATCCCTGCGGTCCTGTCCCCAGGTCGTCTCTCCCCCCGTCATCCCCTGAACCAGAGCGTGATCTCAGGCTCACCTGGACCTGTGTGGGCGCACACCTCACGAGCCCCCCGTCTGTCCAGTCCTGTTCCGCGGCTGAGCCCAGACAGGTCCGTCCCCCCACCCACCTCCTGCAGGCGGGACCCATGTGACGCACAGCCTTGCAGGAGCCACTTTCCCCTCCGTGAGCCTCAGCTTCCCCAGTGTCGGAGGGGAGCACACCCCCGTCCGACCTCACAGGTCCTGGGGTGTGGGGAAAGGGAGATAAAGGAGGAGAAGGCCTCCCCCAGGTGTGGAGCCTGGGGTCTCTTCCTCACGCTTGGACCTCACCTTGGACCTAGAGACCCAACAAGCAGGCAGAAGTGGAGCCTACCCATCAGGGGCAGAGATGGGTGGGGGAAGCTCACTCTGTGAGTACATGGCTGCAGCAGCAGGACTAGAAGATGCCAGCGTGCAGGTGAGCCCCCTGGAAGGGGCATGGTCAGCCAGAAGAGCCTCTCGCCTGGGGCAGGAGAAGCCTGCCCTACACACCAAAGCTGTGACGTCCCCTCAGTCCTTCCTTCTCAAAACTCTACCGTTTAGACAGAAAGTGTGACCTCCCAGGTGGGAACAGGCCCCCCCGGGAGCTGCCTTTGGGGTCCAATGAAGATTTGGGGTCTCTGCACATGGCCCCAACCTTCCGGGCCAGCCTGGGGCAGGCAGGGCCTCCCACGGCCCCAAAAGCTCAGAGAATCAGACTTGCTCTTCCCAAGCCTGCTGACACATTCCCAGGTGGGATCAGCCTCTGCCTGTTTAAAAAGGAATCTTAAAAGCATCACGTCTAAAATATAAACAGAAGGCTGTAAAAGAACGCCAGCTCTCTGTGGAAGGGAATGCTTTCTGGAGACTTAAAGGCAGATTAGCTCTGGAAATAGGCTCTGCAGTAAATGTGAGACTTCTGGGAACCATCTGCTTGTTGGCATCAGACAGATACAAGAGGCTGTGACCTCCGCAACCCAGGAGCAAAGAGCCTGGAGGAAATGACAGCCTGGGATGAAATGCAGGCAAGCACCCAAAAGTTTGCAGGACTAAGTGGCGGCTGAACACAAAGGGGCCCAAGACAGCAGAGTGGACGGAGATGGGTCCAGAAGCTGCAGACGACAGAGGTGTTGCTGCGGAGGGTCAGCACGGGGGCCTGGACCGATCTTACACCAAGAGACACTTCATAAGAGATGGAGGAAATTAAGCCGAAGAGAAAGAACTTGTGAGGACAGAGGACGGAAATCCAGCCTGTGGAAGTGGACGCCCTTGGGGGAAGCCACATGGTGAGATCAAGGCCAAGTGAAGGTGAGAAGAGAGGGTGGTCAAGAACCAGGGAGCCCCCAGTTAAGGCAGAACAAAAGCATCCGGAACTCAACCATCCATGGCAGTATCTGGACTTGGCAGAAGGAAGGGAAACTCTCTAATCTTCCAGTTTGTATTGGCAAAAAAAAAAAAAACAAAAGCAGTAGGAAAAGTCCACGGACCTCCCTCCAAAGGTGTAGACAATCTGCCTCTGAACCTACGAGACCCAGAACCAGAGGGAAGTTCCGAGCACCATCTCCAGGGTTTTGTCGAAAAATAGTTTTATCTGTGTTGTTGTTGTTGTTTAGTCGCTAAGTGACATCCGACTCTTTGCGACCCCACGGACTGCAGCACGCCAGGCTTCCCCATCCTTCACCATCTCCCAGAGTCTGCTCAAACTCATGTCCATTGAGTCGGTGATGCCATCCAACCATCTCGTCCGCTGTCGCTCCCCTTTACTTGTGGGTTCAGTTCTATCTCTGTGGTTTTGGACAAAGGAAGTAAACAGGACAGTTTTAAATCTGTAAGAATTTGGAAAGTGTACACTCACATACCTTTCTTGAAAGAGTCAATAAAAGATGCCCTGGAGCCCATCAAAGAAATGCGAATGAATGGCTGATGACTGTAAAGGTCGTAGGTTGGAAGACCAGTGGGGATTGGACGCCAATTAACTCCACGGAGCTTAGATATAAATTATTCCTATCACAGTGGTTACACGATTGAACACAAAATTGACAACCTATTATTTAATATGCTCCATATGTTGTGAAGAATATTTTTGTGTAATAATAAACTGATTTGTAACTTCTGATTAATTTGACAACAGCTGCAGGGGGGTAACTGCAGAGAAAAAGTCACTGAGTGTTTCTTTGTGGAAAGAAGGAATTTCCATTACTAAGGAAATGGCTTAATCATTAAAAGTGCACTTGACTAACATAAAGGCCACCACTAGTAGAAACAAGAACATGATTTCTTCTAAACCAATGTGGAAGGAAAAGCAAGTAAGACCGTGTGTAAGGAAAAGAACCTTGAAAGGAGCAGAAAGAGAAACTCTGTGGAACTTGCTGCTCAAGGCAGAAATGCCGCTTCAGTGGTGACAATAAATGTAGACGGGTTAGTCTCTTCTGCTAAAAGACAGAGACTATCTAATCAGGTTTCTTTAAAGAGTCAAATATGTGTTGCCTTCTAAGGACACTCCTACAAACAGAAGTTTAAAAGCAAATAATAAAGATGCTAGGCAAATGAAATGGAAAAGAAATCAGTAGGTGAACGTGTATTAGTCACTCAGTCGTGTCTGACTCTTCTGACTTCATGGACTGTAGCCTGCCAGGCTCCTCTGTCCATGGAATTCTCCAGGCAAGAACACTGGAGTGGGTATTTTCCCCATCCAGGGATTGAACCTGCAATCTCCTGCATTGCCGGCAGATTCTTTCCTGTCTGAGCCATCTGGGAATCCAGGTAAAATGATTAAAGTGGACAATATGGTGCCATATATTGATACATATGTGCATGTGATTATTGACACAAAATGATTCACTGCAGTTCAAACTCGTGGAACTGTCACATAAACCTTTGCATACTGATTAAAGTAAGTTTATAGGAAGCAAAATCATGAGAAACGCTGGGCTGGTTGAAGCACAAGCTGGAATCAAGATTGCCAGGAGAAATATCAATAACCTCAGATATGCAGATGACACCACCCTTATGGCAGAAAGTGAAGAACTAAAGAGACTCTTGATGAAAGTGAAAGAGGAGAGTGAAAAAGTTGGCTTAAGGCTCAACATTCAGAAAACTAAGATCATGGCATCTGGTCCCATCACTTCATGGCAAATAGATGGGGAAACAGTGGAAACAGTGGCAGACTTCATTTTTGGGGGCTGCAAAATCACTGCAGATGGTGACTGCAGCCATGAAATAAAAAGATGCTTACTCCTTGGAAGAAAAGTTATGACCAACCTAGATAGCATATTAAAAAGCAGAGACATTACTTTATCAACAAAGGTCCATCTAGTCAAGGCTATGGTTTTCCCAGTGGTCATGTATGGATGTGAGAGTTGGACTATAAAGAAAGCTGAGTGCTGAAGAATTGATGCTTTTGAACTCTGGTGTTGGAGAAGACTCCTGAGAGTTCCTTGGACTGCAAGGAGATCCAACCAGTCCATCCTAAAGGAGATCAGTCCTGGGTGTTCCTTGGAAGGACTGATGTTGAAGCTGAAACTCCAATAATTTGGCCACCTGATGCAAAGAGCTGACCCATTGGAAAAGACCCTGATGCTCGGAAAGATTGAAGGCGGGAGGAGAAGTGGATGACAAAGGATGAGATGGTTGGATGGCATCACTGACTCAATGGACATAAGTTTGAGCAAGCTCCAGAGTTGGTGATGGACAGGGAGGCCTGGTGTGCTGCAGTCCATGGGGTCACAGAGAGTTGGACACGACTAAGTGACTGAACTGAGCTGAACTGAACTGAAAAGGAGGAATGTGCCAGCCTTCTTTTCCAATCACGATAGCATATGTTTGAAACCATACCCCCCAAAATAATCATAACCCGAGCAACCAGGACCTTCCTATAACTTCTTGGTCAAGGATGAAATAAAACCCGAAGCTCCGCCCATGAGTCATGTGCGTGTGAGGTCAGTCTTCCCACTCAATTCCCTGGCAGAGCAGTCCTGGTCTGCTTAACTCAGAGCACGTGACCTTGCTCTCTGAATTTCCATTTCTGCGTTTCCATTTCTGCATCTATAAAAATGGGCAAAATGCTATTCCCTGATCCCTAGGGCTGCTCTGAAAGTGTGAAAATGTTAGTCACTCAGTTGTGTCCAATTCTTTTGGGACTCCTAATGTGACTGCAGCCCACCAGGCGCCTCTGTCCGTGGGATTCTCCAGGCAAGAACACTGGAGTGGGTGGCCATGCCCTCCTGCAAGGAATCTTCCTGACCCAGGGATCGCACCAGGGTCTCCTGCGTTGGCAGGCAGATTCTTTACCATCTGAGCCACCGGGGAAGCCCCACCAGGGCTGCTTTAAGGGTTCAGAAAGTTAGAATATGAACACCGTCATGTGGGGCCGGCACTTACCAGATGATACAGTGTACACATCTGAGTTATTGTTAAATCTCATTTAGAATGTGATGAGAACAGCCCAGTGCACCTGTGGGCACAGGGAAAGATGGGCTTGTCAATACACTGTGGCTTAAATCACTTTGTTTTTAACTCAGAAGAAAAATGAAGAACCCAAGCTATAGAAAAAGCCACCTTCAAAAGGAGAGGAGAAAACCTGTAAAGATGAAAAAGAAATATTAATGATTTTTTTTTAAAGACAGGGAATTGATCATTGCATCTCTGGCAAAACTACAAAAATGCATTTTTACTTCTGTCATGTATAGGTTTTTTAAAAGTTAGAACATAAGCCTGAAAGGAAGAAAGAAAAATCAGCCTGTAATGGGGCCTCAAATTATTCAGGAGTGTGTGCATAGCTGGGCCACTGATCACTACACATGGAAATCTGATTAAATATATCATATTTTGGGGGGCATGGGATTAACAAAAATAACCAAAGGAGTAGGAAATGTTAATGTTTTCCTGGAAAAGTTCCAGATGTTTTAACTGGCATGTTCTTGAAAGCATTCTGCACACAGGTGTCTCTTCCCCCAAATCGGAAAATGCAGTAAATTACCCAGGTCATTTTAGGGGCTGGTAAAACCCTGGTGCCAGAAAGGTCCCCAAAGTTAAAGCTTGCGGAGAGTCGTTTTGTTCAGTAGAGAGTCTTGCGTCTGTGATGTGGGCTGGGTGGTGTGCCAAGCACTGAGCCCCTTCGCCAGTGCCCGAGGCCCTCTGGGACTTAGCGTTGTTTTGGGGTGCACATGCTTCTCGGGGATCCCTGCCCCTGGTGTGAGTGGTGACTGGGTGATTTTATGCTGGCACTGACATAAAATAACAGCAGGCTGATTTCTGCAGGCCTTCAAAAGAACCCAGGGCAGTCCACCACACAGCAGATTTATATGAGATGCAAACACTTCAATATTTCAGAATCAGGTAGGACAACAAGATCTGTCAGGAGATCAAACACAACACGTGTTCTAATTCAGAAGATGCGGGAAAAGACAGCAGTCAAACCCTGTATTTATTCCTCAGAAAAAACATTATAGGAGCGATGCTTGCAGCCCTCTAGGCTAACCTGGAGGAGAAGGTGGGTCCTCCCAGAACCTGGTGTCCCCCTGGAGCCAGGGCTGACGTTGCACTGCAGGTGGACCCCACCCTGTCCTTACTGGGCCGAGGGCCAGTGGCTGTCGTGAGGCTGGCCTACAGTCCCCAAGAACTGGTTACTTTTTGTAAGTTCTGGCAAATGCACTCATAAAACTATTTGATATGAGAAAATGCAATAACTATTACCTACAGAAAGTAAACAGGTACTTCCTAAACTCTAGAGGATCACCTGAATGTCTTGAAAATGAATTAAAAATTTGTTAAATTAGACCAACTAGGAACATAGAAGTTCCTTTACTTGTGTTCAGCTGTAAACTTTCATAGATAGGAACAAGCTCTGGTCTAGATCCAGCTGACTACCACCTGCTGGTCAAATCTGGCCCCCTACCTGTTTTTGTAAATAAAGTTTTATGGGCACACAGCCTGGCTTATTCACCCATATATCACCTAGGGATGTGTTCGCACTGCAATGGCAAAGCTGAGTCTTTGCAGAGAGACCTTACAACCTGTAAAGTTGAAAATATACACTGCCTGGCCCCTGGGAACACGAGTTTGCCAACCCCAGACTTGATTAATAAAGGCGCATCTGCCCTGAGGGCTGGGGCACAGAGTCACAGTCGCTTAGACATGGGTCATTTAGGAGGTGGAAACAGAATGTGAAGTCTGTAGGCAGCTTTAAGGAAGAAGCACGCCCACTGGCTCGTGGGGGAGAGACTGGAAAAAAGCCTATGTGTTCTTACCTCCAAGCAGCTGTGTGCAGAAAGCATAATGGTTTCATTGCAGTTAATAAAGACATGAAAGTGAGAGAGAAGAGCTCTCTGTTAATGGCAGGAGCAAACATAAAATAACTGGGAATAACTCTAGTAAGAAAAATCACATATAAAGATCATGACAAAGCCTCACCATGGGAAACTTACAAAGACTTGCAGAGATGAATAGAAAGATGTCACACACTTTGATCAGGTAGGGATTGTCTAAATATTATGACGTTGTCCTTTCAGACTTGATGTTTAGATTTAATACAATTTCAATCAAATCTCCAATGAAATTTTTCTGGAACACTACAGAATGATTTCATGTCTCATGTCGGGTGGGACTCAGCCACGGTGTGGAACAAGGCTCTGGGACTTGCCCCAGGGTCCACCTCCTGCTGGGGAGGGACATGGGGGTGAAAAAGCTTTGTGAGCTGATCAGCGCTGGGCAGTGCGGCCACAGCTTGGTTCTGCCGCTCACCCGCCTCGTGAGCCCCTAGAGGACTGTGCTTCATGAAGTTCCCAGGATCCACTCACCCGCCTCGTGAGTCCATATGGGACCGTGCTTCATGAAGTTCCTGGGATCCAGTTACCACCCACGAAAGTGTTCCCTCTTCTGATGCTTTTTCTGAGCCGAGGACCAGACCACGTGGCCAACACGTACCCAGATGTTGGTGTCCGTGGACAGGGGTGCCGGGGAAAGGGGCGGCCCCCAACAGTGGATGCTGAGAACACCCACTTTATATTTGGGGGAGATTCAAGTGAGACCCTTACCTCACCCCTCATCCCAAATTAAATTTCCTATGGATTACAGACTAAAATAAGACACCGGAAACCATGAGATGGCTGGAGATGAGGCCAGGTGGGCATCTGAGTTCAGGAGGAAGGACGCTGAAATGGTCCAGCAGCCTGAACTCGAGCAGAGACCAGCAGTGATGACGGCAGACACCCCTGACGCTGTTCTGAGCACATGCCCTGGGGCCCCTGTCCAGGCGGGTGGTCACCGTGGACTGTTGTCACCCCATTTTACAGCTGAGGCCTCTGCAGGTCACCAGAGACCAGGAGGCCGACACTGGGCCCGTCCTCAGGGGCAGCCCCGATGCCCTGAGCTTCTGAAAGTCAAGCTTCCCTCCACGAGAACCGAGGCCGATGGAAGGTGGGCGTGGGGGGCCTGCCCAGTGGGAGCTGGTTCCCAGCCTGGGACAGGGTAGCAGGCAGACGGGGAGGATCGCAGCTCGGGGTGGAAACTTCCTAAAGCCTGAAATGTGGATGGAACATGTGACGAGAGGTTCTCCATCAGGGGTCGGCCGCCACAGCGCCAATGGGCGCGGCTCCCGGGGCCCCTGGGCTGGGTCTGATCTCCTTTAGCTTCATTTTGAAGCTTCACGAAGGATGCTGGGAGGTGTGTGAATTTGCCGGTCTTCCTGGAGAGTGCTGGGCAGTGCATCATCAAGAGAGTCAGAGATGCACGTGTCAGCGCCTTTGGACAACGGTCTGGCAGTTGCTCAGAAAGTTAGATGCATAGACCATGTGACCCAGAACCCCTCTCCTGGGGGCTCCCCGGGGTGGGATGGGGTGGGGGTGTCACTGCTGATGGGTGCACTCTGGGGAATGTTGGCAAGTGCTGCAAGCTGACCGTGGTGATGGCTGCCCGGCTCTGAACGGACCAAACCTAGGAGTTTACCCCGTCAGAGGGCACCTGTGGGCTGTGAGCTGTCCCTCAGTGAAGCTCCTTTTAACAAATGGACGTGGATGGATATTTGAGCCACAAAGGGTTTGGCCGGATCCTCGGCCTGCTCCCCAGACGCCTCTGACTGACAGCAGCCTGGCAGGGCACCCGCACCATCTGCAGACACGTGTGCCCCTGAGGACGCGGCCTGGGTCCAGCAGTGACTCCCCACCTGCTGAAAGCGGACACGCAGGCAGAGTGGAGTCGGGGTTCCACCCTGAGCTCCCCGGGCACACGGGGCCCCACACCCTGTGGACAGTCAGGCACCAGAGAGGCTGCCTGACACCCCTCACAGGCCCCCCGCCATGCCCTGTCATCTCCAGCATCGCCGGGACCTCGGGATGGCGGGGCGGCTGCAAGCAATGGTTGGCCAAATGTGTCGCCCTCTGATGGCGGAGCCAGCGGGGAGGGGGGCAGCAGGGACTTCAGAGTCTGCCTCTGCCTAGGGACAGAGCAGACAGACCAGAGGCCAGAGCTGTCAGACTCCCTTCGGAAAAGCCGCCTGGCGAGCCGGCCCTTCTGGGGGCAGCTGAGCAGGTGGGAAGGTCGAGGACCACCCAGTGCAGAGCTGGAGGGGGCTGGGGTGGGGGCCTACCCACCGTCTCAGCCTGGGGGCCCCATCCAGGGGGCACCCCTGCAGGAGCCGGGCAGCAGCTGAGCAGGATGTTGCCGGGGTCCCGGCCTCCCCCGGGCGGAGCGGAGGTTTCTCCGCCGCCTCCCTCAGGCAGGCCTTGGGGAGACTAGTGCCGGGCACTCACTGCCTACTGGGGAGACGGGCCTGTGGGACCAGTGCGGGGAGAGAGGTCTGCGGGGAGGGGCCCCTGGCGTGTTTTAAGCGCTGGCTCTCGCGTCCGTCTTCTCTGTCTCGTTGTTCCACTGGGACACCCTCGTCAGCACTCAGCCCCTCCCGGCGTTTGCCCCCCGCCCCCCCCCCCACACACACACATCGCTTTGTCCCCCGAGGGCCGGTTCCACTGTGACCGGGGCAGCAGACTCGCCCTGGTAAGCCAGTGCTAAATCAGCTCCTCTGCTCCGACACGCAGGGTCGGCTCTGCCCGGGGCAGGCCGCTGAGCACACAGTTCTCCCGCATTCTCGCCTCGGGCTGGGTGCCGGCCTCCGTCCCGCCCTCCCACCCTTGGCTGGTTCTTGACCAGCCCTGCCAGAGGTGGGGCCTGCCTCCCCGGCCCTGGAAGGCCAGCGGCTTGGGGTGATTGAGGCCACGCAGAGGCTTTGTTAGCCAGAGACCCCAGGAGGGGAGACGCACGGCCGCTGCTGAGCCCGGGAGGGCAGGCGTGGTCACCTGAGTCCTCGCCAGGGGCCGAGGTGTGAGGGTAGCAGGGGAGGGGGCCCTGAGGTCAGACCCGGCTTCTCCCTGTCGGCTGGGCCCCAGACCCGGGCCCCCAGGGTGCTGTGGGGATGTGATGTGCGGAGCGGCCCATCTGAGTCCCCTGATGCAGGGAGGGGTGGCCACCCCACACCGCTCCATAGGCACGAGGGGCAGCGCCTGGAGGCTACAGGGCAGGGACCGAGCTGCCCGCCCCGGCGTTCCCTGCCCCTGCCGGGCCGCCTCCCCTCCCTGGCTTCTCTCGTCAGGGGCACCGTGGAGGCCTGGCCCTTCAGAACCGGCTCTGCGAGGTCCCACAAGACCCCCGCACCCCGCAGCCTCCAGGACAGATTCCCAGGCGCGGGCCGTGCTGCCGCATGTCATCACGGGTGTCCCCGCTGGTCTGGGGCAGTTCATGTGATCTTTGGGGGCTGCGGGCTCCAGGGGATGAAGCCCTTCACTCCCTGCCTGCTCAGGGACCCTAAGTATCAGGAGGCGGCGTGGCTATCACCCTCCTGCTGTCCAGCAGCCCCTGAGGGAGGCACAGGGGGGGCAGGTGGGCCGGGGACAGGCAGCCTTGGGGGCAGCCGCGGGGACCAGTAGCTGCGATCGGGGCAGTCAGACTGGTCCCCAAGGGGCACCCCGCCGCCTCCTGCCAGGCGTCCCCAGGCCGCGAGCTGCCCTGGCCTTTGTCTGCAGCCCCGCCGTTTGCGGTGTCCCGTCTCCGCCCTGTCTGCCCCAGGCACCAGCCACCACTGTGAGTTTTCACCCGGACTTGGGTCTCCAGGTGGCCGCCTCCCTCACGCCCGGGCAGAGGGGGCCACGTCTGAGCATCTGTGCGCCTCTGGGAATGAGCGTGTCCCCTCCCTCCTCGGGCGTCTGGGACCTCCCGGGTTCGGGGCTCAGTGAACGACACCCCTCATGTGTGAGGTCAGGAAACGGTCCCAGAGCCGCAGTCACGCGGCTGGCCGGGTGTGGACGGGACGATGCTCAGCCTTTCCAGAAGCTTCTCCCCAGGCTTTTACTTTCTCTGCGGTAACAGCCTTCGTGGTCAAGCCCTCTTGCACAGCCCACGGTCGTCTCGAGGCCCCGTGGTTTCCGTGTTTCTGCAGTTCATCAGGACGTTTTGCTCAGGGCATTGCGTTCAATCCAGAACCTCGCGCTTCCTGAACAGAAGGCTCATCCAGACCCGGAAGGCAGTGGGAACTTTCAGAGGAACCGAGACTGCAACTCCATGGACTCATGGAGCTGGAGAGCATCCCTGTGTTTTGTGAACAAAGCTTTATAGTCTCCAAACACCGAGAAAAACCAACTCATCACCTCGGAACGCGGGCTTCCCCGGCTGGTGGGAGAGACTCCCCTGGATGGGCACCCCAGCGGGTCCACAGTGCCAGCTCAGACCAGCCCCCAGTGCACAGATGTGGAGGGGACCCCAGGCTGGACCCCCCCAGAGACAGAGAGACCGCTGCCCGAGCTCCTGGCGGATGGAGCCCACGTCCCGCCCAGCCTGGGGTCCCGGTCACTGACCCTGCTTCTACCTGAACAGGTGTGAGGAGGGGGCCCTGGGGCTGAGACCCCCCAGCTCAGGCCTGCCTCCCTTCTCGTTTGTGTCCCCAGAGCTCAGGCATGTGGTCCCCCGGTGTGGGGCAGCCCCCCAGGAGATCCCGGGGCCCCTGGGGGGTGTGGCCTACTGTCTCGAGGCACCTGTCCCCAGGGAAGGATGCTGGGAACCAGAGGACCCACTTTCCAGCAGAGCAGCCTCCCGCCGCCCACAGGGGCCAGCCGGGTGCCGTGAGGACCAGCGCAGGGCCCTGAGCGGGAACCCTGAGACGGGCCTTGGCCGTGAAATCCCTCGCCCAGAAGCGTGGCTCTGGGGCCAGAAGAGCCCTGTCGGCCCCGCTGCAGCTGGTCCCCGGGCTCCCGACCGCCTTCCCGGGCTGCAGACCCGACTCCCCGGCCTCTCTCCCGGTCACTGGGCCTCGGAACCAGCTGGCAGTCCCCACCCATGGGTGCTGCTGGGTGGGCCGGACCTTTTGTCCCAGACGACCACAGCCGCTGAGGATGTCGGGCTGCCCATCCATTCCTGATGGCCATGCCGAGGTCAGGCTGCTGAGCCCAAGCTCTGACCACAAAGGCTGCAGACCTGTGAGCCCCCGCCTGGCTGGTCCGGCTGCAGCCCCTCCCCTTCGGTGGTTCTGGGTCTGCCTCCCTCCCCCACTCAGCGTGGGCCTGGCCGCAGAAGGAAGGGGACACCCTGGGCTCGGGAGGAAGCTGGACAGGCCCCCGTGTCCCTCTGTCCTGGCTTCTGTCTCCAGGCTGGGCCCATGGGGGGGCGCTGGCTGGAGCGGACAGGGGCCTGGTGTCCACACTTCCCCACCCACCTGCCCACCCAGGGGCAGGAAAGGCCAGAGGCCAAGGGGTGTGGGGGAAAGCAGGGACCCCCTGAGGATGGGGGACCCCCTGTGACAAGCCCTAGGATGGTGTGTAGTGACTGGGTCGCTTTAAGCCGTGAGGGCGTCCCGAATGGACTCCCAGCCCTGCTTCCCTCCCGGAAAAGAAAACCTGGGTGTCCACAACACGGCACAGACGAGAGCCGCGGGTGGAGCACGCTGGGCGGCAGGCCCACGGGCACGTGCCGGGGGCTCTTGCCGGCCTGCCCGTGATGAAACACGCGTCCCTGTTCAGATCAGGAAGAAACGCAGGGCCCGGCCAGACAAACTGACATAGATGTGAGCGTGTTCCCCTCCTCTGACCGGCACGAGAAGTGAAGAGGAGTCCTCGACCAAAGCCGGCCTCTTTTCGGTGGGATGACGGGGCGTGGGAGCCTCTGCTGTCTGAGCTCGCAGAAGTGAGAAGCGGCGGCCCAGGCAGCACTGGGAGGGGGGGCGCTGAAACGGCCCTGTCCCTGCTGGTCTGTCCCGCGTGAGCACGGACGTGGCCAGGGGTCGCCGACCCCCCAGACAGGCTGCCGGCCTGCCCCCGGAAAACGCGAGTGTTCATGCCGAGCCCCAGCCTCATCGTCGCTGTAACACAGAGAGTGTGAGCTGTTACAGAGTGCAGAGGAAATGCAGTAACGTTATCAAAATATTTACCTTCGGGTGCAGAAACGTGGGTGGATTTTTATTTTCTGTTTATGCTCCTATGTTTTCCCATTTATCCATGAATAAGAATTTATACAACTTTCTATGTAGAAAAAGTAGGTTCGGTGCTTCCTTTCTTGGTTAGCCCCTCGAGCTAGCCAGTGAGTGACCGGGCTGGACGGTCTCGGTCATGGACGTGACTGGACAGGTCGGGGGGGGCGGCTGCCCTGGGCTGTGCACAGCAGAGTGGAGGGTGGGCTGGACGTGGCCTGCAGAGTCCCGGGCAGGCGAGGGTCACCACCCCTCCAGGACACTGCCCCAAGCACAGCACGCACGGGGCCCTCTGTCCAACGTGGGAGAGCCGGGGGAGGGGTGCTTGCTGCGGATTGGGGTCCGGGTCCCGGGGCTGATAGGCAGCTGGTCAGATGGGGAGAAGCATGCAACCATGACCCTGCGCCGGTCTGGACAGTGACCCCCCAGGACCCTGCTCCAGTCTGGACAGTGACCCCCCAGGACCCTGCTCCAGTCTGGACAGTGACCCCCCAGGACCCTGTGCCGGTCTGGACAGTGACCCCAGGCTGTGTCCCACCCTGGCCCTGCTCCCCGCCCCCCTCCTGGGCTGGGCCTCGTCAGTGGAGACACAGGGGTTCCGAGCCTCTCTCCCGCTGCCCGCCGTCATACCCATCCCCCTCTCCAGCGGCGCCTGGAGCTCCCCTCGGGGGCTACTGTCGCTCTGGACACATGCCCACAGCCCTGGGGTCCCACACCAGTCCTGCTCCTGCAGCCCCTGGAAGGCCCCGTTCTGCCGAGCGGGTGGGCCCGGCGTGGACGTGGACACTGGGTGGGAGGCTGCGGGGGTGCCCCGGGGAAACCCCCACCCCCGTCCTGTGTCCGCTGTCTCACCCGTGACACTCCCACTGCAGAGCAGGGGCTGGGACCCCTCTGCCCTCACGGCCCTGACCTGGCATGTTCTGCCGTGTCCCTGAGACATCGGGGTGCTGTGCACCCCCCAACCAGCATGCTCACCCCAGCTCTGCATCCCTTCAGGGGCTCTGTGGGGGTGAGGCACCCTTGTTTCCAACGCTCTGCTCTGTGCAATTATGCAGCGCCTTCTGTGTACATAGTTAAAGAAACAGGTCGATGCAACCCAGACCCGAGGGCCTGGCCAGCATAGGACGAAGGACACGTCGCTCACACCAGCAGCTGAGAGTTCCAGCATGTTCCCTCGTCACGGCCAAGGGCTGGGGGCAGGGACCCACCCGGAGGAAGGGGGTGTTCCCACCCGGAGGAAGGGGGTGTTCCCAGGGGCTTCTCCTTGTGGCAAGCATAGCTTTCTCCTCCAGTTTGGGTCTGAAAATTAGTTTTTGTCCTCAAGAAAGTCTGCTGGCGTCTTTTGAGCACGTTGTCTGAGTGAGGCCAGCCTCGTGGGGTCCCTGGGTTCCTGCCGTTCCTGACGGGGACCCTTGGTGAGTGTGGAGGCTGACGGCTCTCCTCTCTCTGCTTCTCAGGTCTCCTGACAAACGCAGCCCCAGAGGGGCGCCAGGAGTGGCCCCGGCTCCCTGGAGAGTCCACAGCTCAGCCACAGTCCTCGGCCCGTCGTGGACGCCACCTACCCTCTGCCATCCGCCCACCCTCCGTTTCTCTAGCCCGTCAAGGACAGCCTGCTTCCTCGGCCGCCCGCGCTGAGTCTGTCCGGCCTCCCCCAGGACTCAGGCCGGGGACACACCGCGGGGCCGCGTTGCCGGGCACCCCTGGAGCCTGGCCTGGCCGCCCTCCTGGCCTGGACTTGGAGAAGGAGGAGGACGAGGAGGACGAGACTGAAGCCCCGCCAGCCCGGGAGTGGAGGACAGCGCCGGGTCCCGGGAGGACTGAGTCTCGGACGCAGACGTGGCCTCTCCTCGAGCCCCAGACTGTCCGAATCGCTTTTATTTTCTTATCCTTTCAGTATATTCAATAGACCAAAGAGCAAAATCTATTTTCACGTGGACTCGCCCTCACCATCCGAGTCCCTGGGTTCGACGGGGGGTACACGGGGGCAGAGACGTGCCCAGGCGGCCCCCGCCCCACGAACACTGCGGGCCCTGCCCCCGCCCCGCGCGGCCGGAGGACGCGGCCGGAGGACACGTGGCCTGTGATGTCCCCATGTGGACCCCGCGGGCACGCCTGCTGGGGACCGCAGCCCGCCGCGCACACCTGCTCCTCTGTACTTAGGTGGACCTTCTCCTACTAAAATCACTTTCTGTTTTAACCAGTTCGACGCACCTCTCGCCGCCCCATTCAGATAGCGGGACAATCCAGGATCTGCAAGAGCATGTTGGGTCTCCCATGACTGCTGTCTCATCCGACCGCCCTTTAGCTCCAGAAAGCAAATTAAAGAAAGCGAAAGTAACACTTGTTTGAAAGAGATCATTAAATGTATTTTGCAAAGCCGAAAGTTATATATTTAACAGTTTTTATATGTTGTATATTTGTAGAAAATCCTATTTAACAATTCATGTGGTAGCCCCAGGCGTCCCTGAGAGGCGGGCCGGGACAGGAGCCTCCCAAAGGGTTTGGGGTGGGTGTTGGGGACCTGCACCCCCAGACAGAGGGGCGCCCAGTGTGCGGAGGGGGCAGGACTTGGGGGCAGCGGGCTGAGCACCAGGTCTGGGCGGCACAGGCATGCTGGCCGGTGACACAGAAGGGCCGGTGGCCTTTCTCTTGGTTTGGGTTGGATGGTCCTGCCCCCTGGGCCTCTGTCCTGGGAGTGTCCAGTCCTTGGATCACGCCTGTTCCAACCAATTTTGTTTCCTGTTTTCTTACCCCTCTCACGTTCACAGATCTGGAGGGCAGTTGGCAGCCGAACTTGTCTTCCCCATCGGATGCCCCCTGTGATCTCAGTCTTCATGCCAGAAGGCGGAGACAGTGGGGGTCGGGCCGAGCCCGCATCTCCCATGTCCCTCCTGCGAGGCGGGGTCGCCAGGCCCCACGGATAAGGGACAGTTAGGTTTACCTTCCCCCGGCCGCCCTGTGCCAGCCCCCTTTATCTTCCTGAGTTTCAGCTGAAGTATACTACCTAAGAGTCCAATTAACAGGAGTGTTATGCTAGGTCTATGCTACTAAAAAAAAAAAAGTTATAAAAAATCTATATAGAAGTTGTTCCAGCCACCCATAGACTAAAGATAGGAGAGAAACTCCATTTATTTAAGACCCATTCCAACGTCCATGAGTATTTAGTTACATTCAGTCACCACAGATTCACGGGCACGTGTATCCTGGGGTGAAAGGGATGGCTGGCGGTGGCGTTTCCCATCACAGAGGAGGCGGCCACAGGGTGCTGGCCCCCCAGGCTGGCCCCAGGCTCCTCGACCCGTGGTCACTCCAGGAGTGGGGAGGGAGGCCTGGGGAGGGTCCCCGGCCCAGCGCACCTCTGCCCTGCCTGCCAGCGTCCCCACCACCTCCCCCCTCACCTGTTTCTTTCGACAGTGGGTGTAGACACCTTCTGAGGGCAGAGACTGGGAGTTTGATATGTTGCAGCATTTTTCCCCTTGTTTTACAGTATTCAGTTTTGTGTTGATTCAGCTAAATTATGAAAATAAAGAGAAACTCCTTTGATAAGCATGGCTTTTGTTCGCTGGCCGCGGTGTCCTGGGAGGGGCTTTCGCCAGCGTGGCTGGCAGAGACAGCGTTCAGGGTGCCAGTGCTGACAGGGCCTCCTTCCCGGGAGGCGCCCTGTGACCACGGGCAGGCGAGAGCCCCCCAAGCATTTCTGGCCCCACGGAGGGTCCGGACGCCCAGCCCCGGGCAGGCGAGCAGCACCTGACCAGTAGCTACTGCTTCAGCCCCGGCCAAGCCCGTGGGAAGGCTGACAGCCACCTGCCTTCACCCCTCCCCGGGGTCTGTGAGCCCGGGTCTGCTCATGCCCCCAGGCCCACTGCAGAACCCCGCTCGGGGCTCCAGAAGAAGACCCTTGTCTGAAGGCCCCCCTTTCCAGGGAAATCCGCTCGGATCTCCAAACAGCAGATTTCGATGTGTTCCGAATCGGGGCAGACTGTGACCGTCAGCTTCCAACTGCTCTTGATAAAATTTCAGCTCTGGGACCTGCAGCCTGGCGGGCGGGCAGTGGGCATCTCGAAGTCTGTGCTAGATTTAAGGAGGTTTCACTGGCCTTTGAAGCTGCTCCAGGGAGTGAAGGAGACCCCGCCCTCCCACACGGAGCCGGGCTCATCCCGAGAGGGAGGAAGACGGACAAAATGCAGGCCTGGCTGCCACCACAGGGCCTCCCAGGGGTGTCCTACACTGTCGGGGGCCTGGGCGTCCATGCCAGACAGGGCCTTCCGGGGACAAGAAGCAGCTGGGGGACTTGGCCATCAGAGTCCAAGCGGGCAGGGCAGTGTGGCCGGGAGAGGGACCCGCCCTCTCCTCCTCCCTCTGTGCGCAGGGAGAAATGAGCCGGAAGGGGGCAGGGGGTGTGTAACCTCCCCCACCCAGAGCCACGTGCACCCGTAGCTATTCCAGAGCCTTCTGGGCACAGCAGGGGAAAACAGAATGGTGAGGCCAGAGAAAAGAGAAAGAGCTTCGTAACCACCAGGGTTCGTGAAAACAGCCCCTCATCTCCAAGCGAAGCCTGGTGTAGCTTCCGGATGATCAGGCCGGGGGGCGCTGCAGTGACAGCCGACCTCTCTGAGGCCGACCTTCCCATCAGCAGGACTCTCCCCTCCCGCCACAAGCCAGGGTGCCCCGCGAGCGCGCCTCCGTGATGTGAGGACCCTCGGGCATCCAGAACCCACTGCAAAGCCTTCCACGTGGAAGCAGCGTCTGCCTGTCTCCTTGGCGGCGGCCTCGCTCCCCTGATCTGGCCACGCCTCCCCTCACCTGGCCTCGCCCCTCTGCCCCTGCCACGCCTGCTCTGCCCCACCTTGCCTCCCCTGGCCTGACCACGCCCCCTGTCCAGACCACGCCCCTCTGCCCCGAGCCATGCCCCCCGCCCCAGCCATGCCTCCCCTGATCTGGCCACGCCCCTCTGTCTCGACCACGCCCCTGTCTCGACCACGCCCCAGCCACGCCCCCTCTGCCCTGTCCACCCCAGGCTGGGCCAAGTCTGGCTCTTCCATAACAGCTCTGCATCTGTCGTCTGCTGACTTGAGCTCCTGGCCTCAGTTTCCTGACCCACCAAAGGCAACAGGTCTCCCGGCTGCCCACCTGCATGGTGGGGAAAGGATGTGAGGCCCGCCTCCCCCCGTGGGGGACAGTCACACACTCCCCCCACGGGGCCTGGGCCCAGCTGGGCTGTGACCTGAGGCTGGGCGGGCGTGGACGTTGTCCCGAGAGAAGACTGCTCTCCAGCCCCTGCCGGACAGCGTTGCTGGGGGGCCATGCTCCCCAGGAACACGACCCTGGCCTGCGGAGGCCGCCCGGCTGTGTGTCGGGAGGGGCCGGAGTCTGGGAGGGGGCCCTGGCCCCGCTGCCAGCACAGCCCGGATGCGCCTGCGCTCTGGGCCTCGGGTTTCCCGTTGGTGGAACAGAGCGAGCTGGGCGGAGCTCACCCGGCTCCTGGAGACTGAGGGGGAGCACGCGAATCACCCGGCGCCCGGCGGCCTGAGCGAACAGGAGGGACGGTGCTGGTTTAGGGGTGACTCCGTGAGTCAGGGCCACCAACTGTGACCCATCTCCCAGAACCCTGTGCCACCGCCGCCTATCAGCCTGCAGCTCCGCCTCCTGGAAGGAGTGAAGCAGGCTGCGGGTGATGGGGTCCAGGGGGCACCTGCCTACAGGGGCAGGTGAGGTTCTGGGGCAGGGGCAGGGCAGGGCTTCTTAAGCCGATCCCACCGTGACTGTCTCTACAGCGATCAGGCGCACCCTCCACGGTCAGTTCCTGGACCAGCCAACCAGGACCGCTGTACATGCCTGTGTGGGGAGTGTGTGCACCTGTGTGTGCACGTGTGTTTGTGTGTGTGTGTGTACACGTGCCTGTTCTCATGCTCACCCTCGTGTGCAGAGCACTTCCTAGGTCAGGGGTCCAAGTCACACACCATCACCCAGAGAGGCTGGCGCCCACCAGAGTGTGCATCTGTTGAAACCCCCTGTGGAGGTGAAGCTGCGGAGGTTCCCAGAGGTTCCCAGGGTGCTGGGCTCAGCAAGAAGAGTGGGAGCCACCTCTCGTCCTGCTGGTCTGAGCGGACAGTGGGCCTGGTGTCCCCAGCAGAACCCGTGACAGCGCCCGCGTGCCACCGAGAGGACCCACTTCAGGGCTCAGGAGGCTCCCTGAGTGGCCGGGTCAGCCCAGACCAGAGAGAGGCAACACCGGGGTGCGGACGGGGCTCCTGGCGGAGATGGGGGCTGTGGGTACTCAGGGAGGGCTAGAGAAGGCAGACAGGAGTGGGAGGAAGTGGACTCAGGGGCCCCGGGGCGGGGGGCAAGGAGAGGGGCTAGAACGGGTGTCCGGGTCTCTCAGCACAGCTCCAGGACCTCAGGACAGCAGCCTGACCTCCCAGGACACGTCCCGTGTTTGCCCACCGGCACTCTTCACCCTGCACCGGGACTTGCTAGCTGCCCCCCACTAAGATGCACTCATTCCACGGGGGTTGCTCATACCCTCTGTCCTAACCGGGGAACCCAGCAGCTCCCAGAGCAGGAACCATGTGTGGACCTTCACAGGTGCTGCCCTGCATCCCCAGCTCCGCTGGTCGGGTCAGAGCTCACAGCCCTGGTCTGTTCCAGACATCCATCTGTCCTTCTGTCTCTCAGCCACCCTCCAGACCGCCAGGGCAGGGCCTGATCACCCAACGCACGGGCCGTCACCCCTCCAGTCCTGCCGGGCGCCAGCCTGGGCGTCGGGCTTCCCCCCTGAAGGTGGGGGTGGGACCCCTGGCCTCACTGCCCGGAGGACCCGCGTGCCCCCTTCTGGCTGGTCAGCTGATCTCCCGGTCGTGTGTCCTCTCCATTTAGTCACTGGCTTTCTTAGGGGACGCACTGAATCTTAAAGTCATCTTTTATTTCTTCTTCTGCACCCAGGGTCGTGGAATTGCTTTAAAATAATAACCACACTTATTTTCTGCGTTTATAGATGTCAGCTCATTTATTCCTTCTGCCAGCACCGCAGGGAGGAAGCCCGCCTCCTTCCTGGTGGGGTGCAGGGGCCCCTCTGCTGGGGCGGCACCCAGTGGACCCGCCTGTGATGTCGGTGGCCCTTCATCCCTGGGGGCCCCTCGCCAGGAGAGGGCTTTATTCCAGGGCAAGAGGATCCCAGAAGTTGCCCATCTATGCCTGCTGCACCATCCAGTCCCATGGTAAAGACAGGGAGTGAGCCTGGGAGGCGAGAAAGGAGCCCAACCGTGGAGGTGTCCCCGCCTCACAGCACCTCAGCTCTGCAGAGGGTGAGCGCTAAGGAAAAGTCACTCTCCCCTCGTGGCTCAGATGGTAAAGAATCCGCCTGCAATGCAGGAGACCCAGGTTTGATCCCTGGGTTGGGAAGATCCCCCGGAGAAGGGAATGGCCACCCACTCCAGGACTCTTGTCTGGAAAATCCCATGGACAGAGGAGCCTGGAGGGCTACAGTCCATGGGGTTGCGAAGAGTCGGACACCAGTGAGCAATGAACACTTTCACTCTGAGGCCTGTGGAAACAGTCAAGAAGATTCCACCAAGGACCACTGCAACAGGGGAGGTCAGGTTCCACTCCCAGCAGAGCGGACGGACGGCTGGGGATTTACAGCCAAGGAGCAGAGTGGACAGGAGGCCAGGACTGGACACGGAGGGGTTGGGAGTTCCTGCTGTAGACGTGTCAGCCAAGGTGGGGCCCCCGAGACTGACACGGCAGGACTCTGGCTAAGACGGGCGTGCTGAGGTCGCACGTGAGATCCCAACGCCAGGCTGGCTGAGCGCCAGATTCGGTCAGGGGGAGCGTTTTGGTCGTGAGCCTCTCTGAGCATGGAGATGGTACCTCCCACACCACCCTCCACAGTGCGGCCCTCCCATTTGAGCCTGGCCTCACTTGCAGGAAGACAGACAAGGAAGGAAACGCTCCTGTTGCCAAGGAGATGCTGAGACGCCTGCTGAGCCCGCGATCACTACTGGGCTCCCAACGCTCCGGGGAGAGCAGGGAGGAGGGTCGCCCAGAGGCATGTCCCAGGTGACGCTTGGTCTGACACTGCGCAGACCCTGGCAGGGCCAGTCCTCGGGCCGAGGTTGGCTGCACCCCCTGGAGCAAAGCCTGCCCCTGAGTGACCAGTGACCCAGTGGGAACGTCCAGGCCCAGCCCCACATGCCAAGGATGACCCGGCTGCACCTCCCACCCTGGGCCCCATCAGTGAGGGCTCCCGGGACCTTTCTGAGGGACGAGGCCTCACCCAGCCGGACAGGTGGACGGCCTGGACTCCCTTCTGAGAGACGCAGACGAGCCCAGCCCGCGTGGGGTCCGTGGCCCTGTGCGCCAGCTCCATCTCGTTCCAGAAAAGCCACGTCGTGCCTGGTCAGCTAACGCACTGGGGCCCACAGCCCACCGTGGGACCATCTGACTGGCTCGGGGGGGTGGGGCCACGTCGGGCGGGGCCTAAAGCCCATGCCCGGGACTCCCAGGACATGGAAGGGGGTCCTGCCCCCGTGCAGCCTGGCAGGTGGAAGGAGGAGGCCGGAGGACCTCGGGCTGAGCGCTCAGGAGCGTGAACACAGCACTGCGTCCCAGCATCCACACGGTCCAGGAGCGGCTCAGACCCGCCGTGCGCCCGGGGAGGCCGCTGTCCCCACAGGAGCATCCGTGTTGCTCAGGGGCCCAGGTCCTTGCCTCACCCCAAGCAGGTGCCCGGGACCCACCGGATGCCCCCGCCGCCTCGGGGCCCGTGAACGGTGCCCGGGACCCACCGGATGCCCCCGCCGCCTCGGGGCCCGTGAACGGTGCCCGGGACCCACCGGATGCCCCCACTGCCTCGGGCCTGTGAACCCCGAGGACAAGAGCAGCCCCAGGTGACCTGGGGGCAAAGGGCAGAGCCAGCGATGAGCGCGGGTCCAGCAGGGGTGTCTCCACGCAGGCCACCAGCTGTGTGGAGCCGCCGCCTCCTCCCGCTTTCGCAGGGCTGTGGTCAGCTCCCGGGGCTGAGCGCCCATCAGTAACTGCGGATATGACAGAGCCGCTAATGAAATCGATTTGGTCAAGTTATCAATTTAATGCCTAAAACGGAACCGATCTCATCCCCAAGGCTGGAGGCTGGCTGTCATAAGTCACCCAGAGAGAATGAGCTTCTGACTTGCAAATAATTAAACTTACTTTTCTGCTTGGGGTTCATAAACTTCCCCTTAATTACGACTGTGAGAGCCCCTCAATCATCTGGGGGTGAGCTGCGGCCTGAGGAGGCCCGGCCCTTTGGGGAAATAGTCTGTGTCGCGGGCGTGGGGGGTGCATCCTGGTGGGGGTCAGCCAGGTACAGACACTCAGGCTCCTACGTGTGGGGCTCCCCCAGACCCTGTCAGCCCTGCTTCGGCCCCTTACGTGCAGACACTCTTTTCACAAGAAGACAAGAAACAGGAATGACAGCAAGCATTCTGACTGCCCCCCGGAGACCACGTGGCCACTGGGATCCACGCTCCTGGACTTTGCTCCCATCCAGGGAATTTCTGAACAGTCTCCTTCATCCAGAAAAGATCTCCTTTGCTGTGATCAGGTGACTTGGCTCTGTGTTCTATGGTCAAGGTGAAGTCAAGGTCAAGGCTTGGGGAGGCCGTTCAGGCCCCAGGGTGGTCACCCTCTCTCCAGCCCCCAGGGTGCAGCCGTCAGCCCCAGCGACCCCAGGAGCACAGGCTCGGGGGAGGCGGGCATGTACTCTGTGTCGAGGAGGGGCTGCAGTGTCCTGCAGGGCAGAGCTGAGTACGGAGGGGGCGAGGATCTGTGCGGAGCTCCGAGGGGGCAGCAGGGCTGCTCCTCCCCGTGCTGGTCAGTGCTGTCCCGGAGGCCCTTGCGGTGAGGCTCCAGGGACATACCTGCCTGGAGGAGGGCAATAAAAATGCGAATATTCCACAGCAGTGGGTGAAGGTTGTGCTCAGATGCTAAACTGGGGTGTCTGTTAATGGGATCCTGCTTTGCCAGATGGTCAAAGAGATTTCTGTTTTCCCAGTTAGGTTTTCAGCTGCTGTTTGATCCCAGGATGTGTGTGTGTGTGTGCGTGTGTGTGTATGTATGTCTGTGTGTGTGTGTGAATGTGTGTGTGCCCATGTGTGTGAATGTGTCTCTGTGTGTGTCTGCATGTATGTGTGTGTGTCTCTGTGCGTCTCTGTGTGTGTGCATGCGTGTGTGAATGTCTGTGTGTGTGAATGTCTGTGTGTGTGAATGTGTGTGCCCATGTGTGTGTGTCTATGTGTGTGTGTGTCTATATATGTGTGTGTGTCTCTGTGCGTCTCTGTGTGTGTGTGTGTGAATGTCTGTGTGTGTGCATGTGTGTGTGAATGTGTGCACACACATATATGTCTGTGGGAGTGTCCACAGTGTGTGTCAGAGCCTGGATGTCTGTGTCCGGCCCCAGATGATATCCCTAGGAGGAGGGTCCTGGCTCAGGGGAGCACAGTTTCCTCAGCAACAGGAGGGTGCTCCCGGCCTGGCGCAGTGTGGGGCAGGGCCCAGCCCAGCGTCCTTCTGCACGGACACCCCTCTACTCGGCCACGCGGCCCATCCAGAGAGGTCCCCCAGACACGAGTCCCACAGTCCAGCAGGCACGGGGGAGGGGTGCCCGGGGGCCCAGAAACGTTCGACAGCAGCGTCCGCCCCAGAGCACGGACGCAGCATCAGGGGTGGGCTCCAGATGAACCATGGTTTTCCAGAAAACAGAGAAAACATGTGCAAAGGGAAGATGCTGCAGGGAACAGGAGCACGGAAACCAAGGGCTGTGGCCACGGCTCCCAGCCCCCAGCTCACCTGGGCGCCGCCTGGGCAGGTCCAGCCCTCCCCGGCTCCTGCGGCTCCTGGCTCCCAGGGCTGAGATCCCCTCCCTCCCTCACTCACCTGCGCTTTCACCTCAGCCCACCCAGCGCGGGACGAGCCCGGGGGTGGGGTGGGGGGAACAGAGCAGATGCAGTGCTGGGTCCAGGCTCTGCCGCAGGGGAGGGGAGGGGAGGGAAGACGACCCCCGCAAGCAGACGGGTAAACGTCGTCACCATTGGGCCACGGGGATGTGGGGAGGGCACTGCTGGATGCGGGGGTCAGGGCCCATCACAGCCTAAGTTGTCCTGACTTGGTTGGGATGAAGGCTTGAACCAGAACAGCCTTCTGTTTGGATGGGGGGAACTGGAGGTTTGGAGCTCAGCTCTGCCCTCCTTTCCACTCAGGTGTTTTGAGAGTCGGGTCTAGACCTGCCCTCTGTTCCCTGAGGCTCACACACGCACCACGCCCAGCATCATCCCTACCCACTGCACACGCCTGCAGACCCGGCCCTGGGTGATGCCCTGTCCTATGGCGGCACCCCAGGTGTGACATGACGTGGCCTCTCCTGGCACCAGCCCTGGTCGGCGCCCCCCACCCGCAGGGCACCGGCAGGACACGTGCTGGACAGTCCACGGCCACACCCACAGGGTCACCACCACGCGCTGTGCTGCAGACGCCCCGCGCCCTTGGCAGAAAAAAGGCGCCTATTCAGAGCATCATCTCCTGGGCCCTGTTCAAACATTTCCTCTTCCGTAAGGGGAATGCCAAGCTGCCTGCATGAGGAATTCGAAGAGGAGACCACCCTCCCAGGCCTCGAGAGACAGGCCTCAGCAGATCACTGGCCGGAATCGTGGCGTTTCAAGAAGGAAGAAGGACCGGGGAGGTGGGATGCTGGTTACTGGAGAATGGTAAGGTTGGCAACTCTTTCCAAGAAGCTACAAAACCTGAATCCGGTTCTCCAACACAGTGCTCCGAAGGCACTGAACAGAGGCAGGAAGAAACGGGGAAGAGTTTACTTTCAGAAGATTGCTGCTGATCAGGTGAAAACTGCAACGTCATGGCTTTCTTCCTGGGGCCACTCCCACCCCCAGCTGCGGCAATGAAAACGCACAGCCTCGGAGGGCAAGGCAGCAGGAAGGTGAGGAAAGAGCACTTTGTGAGCAGGGGACACAGATGGGTCCAGACCCAAGACTGCGTATCCAGTTTGCCCGCGTTCCTGGCTGGTCACTAGGCGACAGGGCACCTGGGGCAGAAACGGGAGACAAAGGCTTGTGATGATGTACGGGAAGGCCGTGCCCTTGATAAAAGCCACTCTACGACCTGCACGGTCCAGGCTGCTGCCGGACGAGATGCTCCAGCTTGAGGCATCAGAAGGAGGAACACATGGCGACCAAGGAAGACAGAAGCCGAAGGCCCAGACAGTGGGCGAGCCCCCAAACCTTAGTGGACTCCCCCAAATCCTCAGCTGAACACTAGACCACACGGGTGTGAGACACACGCGTGGAGTCAGGATTTAAAGTGAGCAGAGCGGGAAACCAAGGAACACGAAACGAACCCAGAAGACAAGAGCTCGAAGCAGAAGCATCAGCTGCTCCTCACTTCAGGGAAGACAGATTTCACAGTCTGAGTGCAGGCAAAATAACTGCCAAGTGTAACGCAAAGCAACAACCCTCAAAAAATAGCGCGTTTCAGAGTGCCCACAACATACCACTTTGAGCTTTCCACCTAAATTTATCAGATGTGCCAAGAAGCAGGGATGTGTGATTTGTAGTCAGGAAAAAGTTTACACATAGACATCATCTCAGAACCAGCCTACTGCTGGATTTATCAGAGACTTCCAAGAGCTCTTATGAAGATGCTCGAATAATTAAAGGACAATGTGGTATCAGGGCACGTTCCTTGTGGCTCAGCTGGTAAAGAATCTGCCTGCCAATGCAGCAGAGGCAAGAGACAAGGGTTCGATCCCTGGTTGGGAAGATCCCCTGGAGGAGGAAACGACAACCCACTCCAGTGTTCGTGCCTGAGAAAATCTCATGGACAAAGGAGCCTGGGGCCTCAAAGAGCTGGACATGACCGAGCGTGGACGCCATGCCATGCCATGTGGTACTGACTGGTAGAGAGGCAGAGAAGGCCAACAAAGGAAGCTACAGCCACATGGAATGGTGGTTCTGGGGCTGAAAAGTGCAATGTTAGGAAGCAAATTGAAAAATTGACCAGATGGGCTCAATAGCAGCTGGCAGCCAGCAGAGGAGCAAGCCAGTGAGCCTGGAGATGGGCCGGTAAAAGTGAGGCAATCTGAAAAATGGACAGAAACTATAGAAGGAAAATGGGAAGGCTTCAGAGACCTTAGGGGATGATGTGAAACTGTCCAAGAGAGGTGGAATTAGTTCCTGGAATGAGAGGAGGAAATGTGGTGTAGAAGATGCATTTGTAGGAATGCTGGCCAAGGCCTCCCAAATCTGGAGAAAACATGAACACGCAGATCCTTCAGGTCAACACCCCAAAGTGGAGCAAACACAAGAAACCGCAGTGACGCACATGTTAGTCAAAGCTCTGAAAGACAAAGACTAAGAGACGTCCTTGAAAACAGCAAGAGAGAGCAAGCCATTTCACAGAGCCGACAGTGCTAGGACTCGTGGCTGACATCCTGTCAGAGGCCAGGGAGGCCACGGACAGAGGAATGGGTAAAGAAGGTGTTACGCATGCATATGTATACAAGGGGATATTACTCAGCCATGAAAAATAATGAAATAATTCCATTTGCAGCAATATGCATGGACTCAGATTATCGTAATAAGTGAAGTAAGTCAGAGAAAGACAGATATCGTATGATGTCACTTATATGTGGGATCTAAAATATGACAGAAATGGACTAATTTACAAAACGAAAACAGACCCACAGACATAGAAAACAAACGTATGGTTACCAGAGGGCAAGGGGGTGAGGGAGGGGGTCAGTTAGGAGGCTGGGGTGTTCGTATACACACTCCTACGTGCAAAATAGATAACCAACGAGGACCTACTGACACCACAGGGGACTATACTCAATATTTTGCAGTAACCTATAAGGGAAAAGAATCTGAAACAGGATAGATTTATAAACATGTAAGTATTTATGTTATAACAGAATAACTTTTCTGCACGCCTGAAGCTAGCAACACTGAAAACCAGCCATAATTCCATTCTTTTAAAAAGCAAACAGAAAACCAATGTGGAGGTCAGACACTGCAGAGTCATGTCGCAAGAGTCTAGGAGAAAAAAAATCTACCAAACAAAGAATCTACTTCTAGATAAACTACCCCTCAAAATAGAATGTGAAATAAAGACATTTCCAGTAAAATAAGGCCAAGAAAATTCCTTGCCAGTAGCCTTGCAGTGCAACAAATGGTCAGGTATCATATAAATACAAACAAGTGTAATGTGTACACAATTTCATAATTTCTTCAAAATACATTTTGTTGGGTTTCAAATGTACAGAGGTTTTATTTGTCTTGTACAAAGGCATATAGCCCAAAAGATGATGGTTGCAGATAGAAAATATTCTGTTACAAAGTTCCTATTTTTTCAGAAGTCACTTAATATTAATCTTAAATTAGGTATGATAACATAGTATAATCCACTGTGCAACTGCTAAAAGCAGAGTTTCACCTAGAAAGTCGGAAGTGGAAGGGAAGCGGTGAGCCCAGGAAGGCAGGCAGGGGAGGCTGTAGAAAGAAACACGAGCTGAGAACATGGAAAAGACAGTGAGCTGCTCCCAAACCCAAGCACAGCAGCAGCTACATGTAAATAGAATAAACTCCAATGAAAAGTCAAGATAGGACAGATGGGGTGAAACAATAAGAACAAAATATGTGCTTTATGCAGACAAACCCTAACACGAAAACACACACAGTGAAAGAATGGACAACGTGTACCATCCAGACAACAGGCGTGAGAAGTCGGGAGGGGATTTGTGAGCAATAATAGACGAGATGGAGTCTAATAATGACAAAGTGTCCGCATATCAGGAAAATAAAATAATTATAGATGTATATGTGCCTGAAAATGAATACATAGTACATGAAACAAAATGGACAGAACTGCAAGGAAATTCAGAGACCATAGCCATTAGAAACGGAGATATCATTATTCCGCCATCAGTAACCGATGAAAGAAACACAAAATCAGTAAGGCCATGGATGACTCAGATAAGATCAGCCAGTACCTAATTACACTAATAGAACATTCCACCAACAGAATGGCCCCTGCAAGTGCCGGGACCCCTGGTAGGGCTGTGTACCTGTATTTTCTCAAATTACTAAACTCTGTTCAAAAGTAGTTGTACATGTCTGATCAGACTTTTTTAACTTTAGACATTCTAATGAACTAACTTTACTCATACTCTCTTCAAGACACATGGAAGATGATCCAAGACAGACCAAGTGTTGGACAAAAAGCAAATCTCAAAAAATTTCAAGAAACGAAAATCATATAATACATGCTTTCCGACCACAACTGAATTAAGTTAGAAATCAATCAGAAAACAATATCGGGAAAATTCCCCAATACTTGGAAATACCTTCTAAACAATCCAGGAGGTAAGAAAAACTGTGAACTTAACATGTTTAATTAAATTAATTTAAACATTTTGACTTGAATAAAAATAAAAACACACTACACTGAAAATCTCCTCAGTGTAGCCAGATTATATTAGGAAGGGGGAAGGTCTGAAGCGATTGACATCAGCTTTCTCATTAAGAAACCAGAGAAAACTCCATGAGGGTCTCCCCAGGTGGCCCTTGTGGTAAAGAACCCGCCTGCCAATGCAGGAGACCTAAGAGATGCAGGTTGAATCCCTGGGTTGGGAAGATCCCCTGGAGGAGGGCATGGCAACCCACTCCAGTATTCTTGCCTGGGAAATCCCATGGACAGAGGAGGCTGGCTGGTTACAGTCTCTGGGGTTGGAAAGAGTCAGACAAACTGAAGCAACTTAGCATGCACGCACGCGAGCAAACTCCATGTACGTGGGAAGAAGGTGATACAGGTGAGGCAGAGATCAGTGAAACAGGAAGTGAGTAAGTAATAGGGAAGAGCAAGGAAACCAAATGGTGGCATTTTAAAAAGCAGCTTTACAGAGTTGTGAAAGTGAAAGTCGCTCAGTCGTGTCCGGTTCTTTGCAACTCCATGGACTATATACACTTCTTGGAATTCTCCAGGCCAGAATACTGGAGTGGGTAGCCTTTCCCTTCTCCAGGGGATCTTCCCAACCCAGGGCTTAAACCCAGGTCTCCTGCATTGCAGGCAGATTCTTTACCAGCTGAGCTATCAGGGAAGCCCACACAGAGTTATGATGGATGTGCAATTAAGTGCACATATTTTAAGCATACAACTGTGGAACATGTCAGCGTTTTGACATGTATGCACACCATTGAAACCATCGCCCCATCTCAGTCTGCTGTGGCCGTGGTAAGAACAAACCACAGGCAGAGTAGCTTCAATGATGGGGGAGGAGGTTCATCTCTCACCATCCTGGAGGCTGAAAAGTCCAAGATGGAGGTGCCGGCTGGTTGGGCTCCTGGGGAGGGTGTTCCCCCTGGGTTAAAGGTGGCTGCCTCTGTGAACTCACAGGGTGGCAGGGAAGCGGGGAGGGAGGCAAAGAGGGAGAGATGGAGGGAGACAGGGAGACAGGATGTCTCTTCCTAGAAGGTCACCGATCCCCCAGGACCAGGGCCCCACCCTCCCGACTTCATCCAACCCTAAATACCTCCCAAAGGCTCCACCTCCAAGGACCACCACGTTGGGGGTTGGGGATTCAGCATAGCGGTTTTGAGGGGGCACGATTCAGCTCCCAGCACCCACAGTCAATGTAAGGGACGTGCCCACCAGACCCAAAGCCGCCTCTGGTCCTGCCTCAACCCCGCCCTCACGAACCCCTCTATTTTCTGCTTCACTGATCTGGGCTCCTGTCTCTCCTTGTCTTCCGCCTGCTCTGGGCTTGCTGCACTCCTGTTTCTGCCTTATTGACGTGAACGTCTGCGTGTCTGGTCCTGGATTTCCTTCTTCTCCAATGTAAACATTTAAAGCTGTGAATCTCCCTCCCAGAGTTGGTTCTGCTGCATCGCACATGTGTGGGTCTGCTGTGTTTTCATTATCATTCTGTTCAGAGTATTTCTCTAATTTGCTTGGTTATTTATTTTCGACCCATGGATTGTTCAGAAATGGGTTATTTAACTTCTAAATATTGGGGGATTTTCTAGATATTTTAGGGTTACTGAGGTCTAAATTAGTTGCATTGTGGTCAAAGAAAGTATTCTGTATGATTTCAGCCCTTTGAAATGGAGCCTGTTTGATGGCCCATTGTATGATCTATCGTAGTGAATGTACTGTATTGATTTGAAATAAATGTGTATTTTGTAAGTGTCACATTTGTGCCCTGTAAATATCAACTGTTGTAAATACCACATATCCAAATATAAACTTTTTAAATTCGCTCTGTCTAGTTCTACCAAAAATATTAGAATATTAATGAGACGTGCATTGAACTTAATGATTATGGCATTTTATAGGTATTGAGACTTTACATAAATGAATATAGTGTTTATTTAAATATTTATTTAGAGCTTCTGATTGTCTTTCATTGTCATTGTGATATTTTCTCCTTAACAGGTTTTCATCTACTAAGCGTTCATTCCTCTAGGTTTTGCAGAGAGCAACTTTGAGAAGCTTATTTTGAATAACACGTCTGTGATGCCACAAAATTGCCTGGCAGTACTGTCACATTTTCCCTTTTAAATCTTTTCCTATTTATCTTGTTTTACTCCACCAAATTGAAATACTCTTAACTTGTCCCACATTTTAAAGGGAGTGTGTCTAGAAGTTTTATACTGAAGCATGATGTCTGTGGTCCGTTTTTATAGATAACCTATATCAACTTAAGGAAGTCCTCTCCTATTCATAGCTTTTTCAGAGCTTTTATCAAAAATGAAGTTAAATTTTTTAAATGCACTTTCTTGCCTCTGTTCCCATAACTGCATGTTTTTAAGTGGTGAGTTATACATGTGGTATTAATGCATCCTTTTATTCCTAAGAAAACTCAGTTTGATCATGAGTAATTTTTAATGGATTACCACATTTGAATTGTTAACACTTTGATTTTTAAATCTATGTTCATAAATTATATTGACCTACGTTACTCTTATACTGTCCTTCACTGACTTGGGATCAAGATACCTCATAAAAAGAGTTCTTTCATTTTTTATTGTCTGGATGATTCTTTATGAAATTGGAATGACTTCTGTTCATTGACTATTTGGTAGAATTCACCCATAAAACTATCTGTGCCTGTTTTTAAATGGAAAATATAGGCTAGATGGCCTTTAAAATACCCGTGCAGTTTCTTTAGCTCTTATAGGTCTTTTCAGGCTTGCTGTTTCTTTGGGGGTCATTTTTGGGAAGTTATAGTTTATCAGACACTTTTCAGGTTGACTTTAGTTTGCACATTTATTAGGACAGACGTGTTTCTAGAGTTCTCTCATCTTTAATGTCTTTACTGTGAGATGTATCACATCACTCACTCAACGATGCAGGCGAACAGCAGTAACCCAGTAAACACGCATCCTTCCAGCATTTCCAGGAAGAGTCGGGGCCTCCCCAGGCCTGACGAAGCCGCCACCACCTAGCCCCAATCTTTTCTTCTTCCGCCCTCTCCCCAGAGCCATCATCTCCCTGACTCTGTGGAAATCACATTCTTACATTTTTAAGAGTTGGTAAGCTAAGAACATATCCTGGTTTATAGTGAGAGCAGCAGTCAGGGAGCTGAGTGTAAAGGTCAGAGAACCGTGGCCACCGCTCAGGGGAGGCACCCGGGGAAAACACGCTCAGCAGAGTGTCGGGGAGCCTGGCACCCCGGCGGGTCAGTGCGGCCTGTGCAGAGTGCCCCAAGCAGGCCGTGAACGAGGCGGGGACCCTGGGCTCGCCGCGCGGGGCCCCTGCAGAGGCTGTAGTGCGGACCAGGAGCTGGTGTCTGGGAGGAGCACGGCCAGAGCCACAGCGGTGCTCACGGCTCCCACCCTCCTCCACTCCCGGGATGAGCCCCGAGCAGCCCCGTCTGTGCAGTGGGGTGCACGCCCTCAGATGGCAGAATCCCGGGAGGAGGTGAGCCACGCACACGGCCAAGGAATGGCACAGAGAAGGACCCGGGTCAGCAGTTCAGGGGCACAGAGTGTGGGTCCGACGCTGGCATGGTCGGAGTGAGGCCCCCGAGTGGGCCTGCAAGTGCGCGTTGACAGGGATGCCCTCCGATCCGGGCGTGGTGACCTCTGCGTCTGGGGGACGGCCGTCCACAGAGGCCTTCACCTGCCTCCCGAGGGTGGCGGCCACACTCTGCCCTGCATGTCCGCTGGCCTGAGCCCTCAGTGGGCTCCTGCGATCAGCCAGGTGCTCACAACCTCCCGAGCCTCCCAAGAAAGCACTCTAGGGAAGCAGTGGTTTTAGAGTCTTCTTGCCAAAGTGGTTTTTATCTTTTTCTACATATTTTATTTTGTTGTTGACTATTAAAACATACTGAAGGGTTTGGCTGGGTAAAGAATTCTGGTTAGAAACTGTTTCCTTCTGACTCAAAGGAGGCACATCACTGTCTTTTGCATTCCTGTTGTGTTGTTGAGAAACCCCAAGTCTTGTTGATTCCACCCTCTGAGCCAACTTTTCTGCAAGTAAGGTTACAGCGTGGTCTCTGCTCTGCTGCCAGCCTCACGTGAGGAGCCTTTCATTTCTGTGCTAGATGTCTACAGGGCCTTTCCAATCCATCAACCCACGCCCTTCATTTCTGAGACATTTTCTTGATTTTTGTTGTTGTTGATTTAACCTCTTCTATTTGCTTAGTATACTTTTACTTTTCTCGTCTACAACGTCTATCATTGGGCTGTTGGACCTTCTGAACTGACCGTCTAATTTGACTTCTTCATTTTCCCTTGCTTTCCTTTTACCTCTGCTTTCTTTTTTTGTGACTTTGTCTCACTGTGAGATCGCTTCAATTTTATCTTGCAGACTTTCTCTAGAGTTTTTCATTTTGACCGCCATGTTTTTAATTTCCAATCACTATTTTGTTACTGTTCTCTGAATTTCCTCGTGTGTTATAGATAGCACGCTGTTCTTGTTTTATTATTGCAATATTTTTCTTATTTCTCTGGGGTATACGACGACTTTGGGGAAGGTTTCTGCTCTCTGAAAAGCCCTTGTTTCCTCCCAGCAGCGTGGCCTGTCTGTAGCTCTGGCCGCTATCTCCCACGCTGGAACCTTTTCCTCCACTCGACACTCCTGGGCTGATGACTCACGGTGCGGCGTGTTTGGGAGCTTTACAGGGTCAACTCATGGAATCTGGATTTTGCTACAAGGACACACAGATGGCCCATTCTCGTCACCTTGGAGACTCAAGGTGCATTTAGATGTTTTCTCTTTGGTTGGCTGATCCCCCAGAAGACTATCTTCTCATCTCTTACCTAAAAGGTGAAGGCTTCCTGCCAGATTATATCTTAGTCTTGCATGCAGTAACCACGTCTCAGTTTTGCCAAAGGTGGGAACTACATCTCCAGACTCCAGCAGAGGTAGAGGAGGGGCCGTGGGGTGGCGGAGGAAAGCTAGGAGCCGACTTGCTCTCCAAACAGAGGTGGTGCTGGTGCCACAGGTCCTGGGCATCTTCCCTCCCTTCCTTCCTCCTTCCTTGTGAATTCTCTGGGATACATCTGTTTGGTTCCCCACATTCCCCATGCACTGCTTGGAATACAGATTTCTCAGACTCACTCAATTAGCTATTTTTCACTGGTCTAGTTCTTGGCCTCAAATTTTTTATTCCTTCTACCCCCATCTTTTTAGAACTTCAGAAAAGATTTTCAGGTTAAAAAGTCATTTTATTAATGTTCTGGGGAAGTTGCAAAAACAGATGGAATATGCACTCTACCATCTTAATCTCTAAATGATCTTATCTTTGAAGAGATAATATGGTCATGCTAGAATTACAGTTATCCTCTTTTACATCCCTAGTATTGGTTTATTTGTCCTCAAAATGCAATGGACTTTTAGTTTTTGGAAGTTTTTTCTGGATAAATTTCTTGGAAGTTGTCAATATCGACACATTTTTCTTTAAAAGTCTAACTTTTAAGGTTGAAGATGTTAAATACCTTTAGTTTGGTTTCAATTTTATCAATTTCTACTCTTTTTTATTACTTTCATTCTATATTTTTTTGATATTTACATTGTTGATTTTGTTTTTGTTATTTTTCCTAACTTCTTAAGTTACCTTAAGTTATTTTTGGTCATTCTTCCTTCCAAAAGTAAGAGTTTAAGGTTGTAAACTTTTCTTTAGTTTTGCATCAGCTGTGTCTAACATTTTTGATCATAGAGTCTTTTATTATTTAGAAAAGTCTGTTGTATACTTTACATTGCTATTTCTCCTTTAAACCACAAGTATTTAACCTTTTTTTAATACACGGGATCTTTAATTGAAAATTTATTTGAGATAGAGATTTGCATGCAGGTAGAAGAAATAATAGGGAGACAATCTCATGCAATTTTGCCCTGTTTTCACCAACCCAAGTATCATGTAAAATTATAGTATGGCGTTTCGCTGAAGTGGCACAACTCACGGATCTTGTTCAGATTTCCCCACTTTTCCTTGGACTTGCGTGTGTGTGTGTGTGTGTGTGTGTGTGTGTGTGCGTGGTAAGGCAGGTACCTGTGTACTGTGCGTGAATCCAGCCCTGTACAATGTTATCCTCATGAATCTAGCAGCAGTCATGACACCCAACAGTTCTCACACCCAGCACCCTTCTAAGCACATTCCCCTCCCCCTCACCTTCCCCACACCCCACCTTCCAGCAAACACTAGTCCATCTTCCAGTCCTAAAATTTCATCATTTAAAAATGTCGTGTAACGAGAACCGTGTGCCATGCAGCCGTGGGCCTTTTCTCTTTGCTCCACGTAATTCCCTGCAGCTCCATGCCAGGGTGCAGGTAGTCAGCTTCATTGCTGACCAGTGCTCCATGGAGCAGGGCGGGGGGCGCAGCTTGAGTAACCGTTCTAAACATATGGGTATTTTAAGTTATTTTTTGTCAGTGACTTGCCATATAATTATGTTCACAAAGTATGTTCTGTTTCATGGTAAAATTGGTTTGGTTTTGAAATGCACTGATTTATAGTCTAATCCAGGTCAGTTTCCGTAAGCATCCTGCGTATACTTAAAGGAAAGTCAGTCCTGCAAGTCTGAGGTGCGTTCTCCTACAGTCTGTATTTTCACGTGATCTCCTTGCTAATTATTGGTAATTGTGTTGCTTTGATCTTTCATATACTCATATTTTTGCTTTCCTGGTTTACTGTGAAAGCTCTGTTACAGTCTTGCAGAATGGTGGTGGGCGCGTCTACGTGCGCTTGCAGTTCTATTAACTGGGCACGCTGAAATCTGGAGTTTTATTGTGTGCAGGCCTATTTGGGCTTGTGCATGTGCCCCTGATGAATTAGGCTCTTCGTGGTCAAGTCCCCCTCCTCATCTGCAGTAACTCCTCTTCCACATCCGACACTAGCTGCTCCAGGACACTGTCGTTTCATCCGCCTCCAAGTCTCTGTCCCTTCTCGGGCTTGCACAATGCCTCCTTATGTTGTGGGCGTGTCTGTTGTGTTTGCCATATGACTGCTTTTCTTAAATTGGCTATAATTAATTATATTGGAATATTTTTACATGTGTGGGTTTCTCTTGTGGCTCAGCTGGTAAAGAATCTGCCTGCAATGCGGGAGGCCTGGGTTCAATCCCTGGGTTGGGAAGATCCCCTGGAGAAGGGAAAGGCTACCCACTCCAGTACAATGAGTACTGTGTTATTTTTTTACCTTCTCTGAATTTCTTTACTTTTTTCCCTCTCCCTTCTTTCCTTGTGCTGAAAGCAGGCTGTGTGTGGACATGTCATGTAGGAAGAGCCAGCTCTATGGAACAAGGGACCAGGAGAGGGAGAGCTGCTGAAAGGTGGAAGAAGCCAGCGGTGGGTGAAGCCGGCCCCGTGGACAGGAGCAGCGACCTGCTGTCGGGGCCACGGCAGCTCCAGGGGCGCTGAGGGGACCTCCGGGGAGAGGGCTGTGTGCCTGGTCCCCTTGGCCTCTCGTGTTACCTGCTTGTCGACCAAACTCAACTGCAAGCCAGTGGGATCAGGAGCTGGGGTGGGGGGTGGGAGTCAAGATAAGATGGCTTCACAATTACTCTTATTAATTCTAGTTGTCAACTTACAGGGCTTCCCAGTGGTGCAGGGGTAAAGAATCCTCCTGCCACTGCAGGAAACACAGGGGATGCAGGTTCCATCCCTGGGTTGGGAACATCTACTGGAGGAGGAAAAGGCAACCTGCTCCAACAGTCTTGCCTGGAAAGTTCTGTGGACAGAGGAGCCTGGTGGGCTACAGTCCATGGGGTCACAAGGAGTCAGACACAACTGAGCACGCACGCGCAACTTCATTCACTTGAATGTGATAATGATACTTGGGTTGCTTGATTAATGAGCTTTAAACCACTGACCTGTGCGGAGCAGGATGGTAAGGTCACTGCTGATCCAGCGCCCAGCCTGCTTTCCCCACCACTGGCTCTTTAGTTCATATCATTATTTTCGCAGTGTTATAGCCTATAATATTTAATCCTAATTCCATAGCCATCATTTCTACCCTTGCTTTAGACTGCATATTAAGTTTATAAGATTTCATAGTGAGCTCCACACCAGTTCACTTGTTACAGCTTTTGAACAGGATGGCTCGGAGCAGACTGCTTTGGCCTCTAGTGAATTCTTCAAGAAGGCAATGGGACTTCTCTGTACAACAAAAGGTCTCTCTTTATTTTGCACTCAAATAATAGTTGAGCTGGGCATAAAATTATCAAGTGGCATTTTCTTTTCATAAATCTATGAACTTCAATCTGGCTTTTCCAATATCAAAAGTTCGTATGGAAAAGTCCTGAGGTGGACCAACATCTTCCCCTAATATTTGATTAAATTTTGGAGAGAGAGGTGGGTTTTCACAGTATTGTTTCTATATCTTTCAAGTCCAGGAATTTTACCTCCTCTTCTTTAAGGCAAGCATTTATATACAGATAGCAATCTTATTTTTCTTTTATGGCCATCACATTCTCCCTTGTATTTGAAAACTTACCCAAATTGTGTCATTTTGCTCATAGCTTCCACACTCACTTCCGCCTACCCCCAGCTATGGTAGTCCATCATCATGAACAGATAAATGCCATGTGCATGTGTATGCATGTGCAAATGTATGTGTGCTTGTGTGCACACACGTACATGTATGTGTACCTGTATGTGTGTATGTGTGTGCACACGTGCGTGCATGTATGTTTTCATAAGCGCTTGTATGTGCATGCATCTGTAGGTGTGTGCGTGTGTGTATTGTACGTGTGCACACATGTATTTGTATGTGAGTGTGTGCATGTGAGTGTGTGCACGCACACGGGCACACTTGTAGCATATTGCCTGGCGTTGGTCTACACTGCCTTCCATCCAGGCCATCAGTGCTTTCAGAGCCACTCCTCACGGGCAGGATGCCTTTCTTCCAGCGTGCGTTGGACTAACCGCCTCCTGCAAAGATGGCAGTGCTTTTCCTTGTCCATCTCAGTTATGTGGCCCCTCACAGTGTCGGAGTTTTAGGGAAGCCCGTGCAGTGCCCAGGTGCCTCTTTGCCCATGTCCCAGGGCACGTGCCCCCCAGAGTGCTGGCTGCTTCAGAGCAGGCTCGCGCTGTGTGGGCCCCTGGTCTGCGGAAGCAGGAGGGCCGGGCCTGCCTTACTACACCTCCTGGGGACTAGATCACATACTGAAATCCAGAGACCAGTGTAGGAGGCCGTGTTCCCACTTCCCCTCCTCCCCGTTTCCATCTGCCTCATGCGGGGAGTCAGCCCATTGGTGTGGTGAGTCCCAGCCAGGCTGCTCTGTCTCGGGCCACAGGCTCTGAGCAGAACCTCCCAGAACTCAGCCCTGAGGAGGGAGGGCCCAGGGCTGCTCTGTCCACCATGTCCTGATGCTGAGGGGGCAGCCCAACTGCAGGGACCCAAGGGCCCCCCGCCCCCACGCTGAAGCTGATGCTGCTGTCCAGCGGCCAAGGCGTGTGGGGAGCACCGCGGAGGAGGGCGTGGGAGAGGCCTCCCGGGGGAGGTGCGGAGTCCCTGCAAAGGGCCCCAGGGCCTCGGGAGGGAGTGCTGTGGTCACGGGCGAGGAGCCCAGACAAGAGGCCTCTGTGGGGTGCCCCATGCCCGGGGACAGTGGGGGCCGAGTGCAGGGGCATGGGGTCCCGGCCGGGGTCAGAGCTGAGGCCAAGTTCCCACAGAGCTGCGTCCCAGGGGCCAGGACGTGGGGTGGGGGGTGTGCAGGCTGGGCCACGCCGCAGGACGCACATGTCGGGGAGCCTCCCTGCTCCCACTGACCAGTGCCCTGCACCAGCAATGAAAGGCCCAGGAAGGTGAGGCTCGGGGAGCTGCTCCCCGGCCGGGACAGTGTGGACAAGGGGGTTACCCGTCATCTCCGCAGCGAGGCGCCCACTCTCCGTGCGACGGTGGCTGATGTAGCATCTTAAACTGGGCCATGGGCCTTTATTTTCCTGTAAATGGACTTTGCAAGACTTCTCTGAGCGGACTTTCTCGAGAGGTAACTGAACATCAGCCAATCATCTGTCTCAGCTTTGCTCCCGGCCCGTCAGGCCCCCTCCTCTCACCTCTGGAGGCTCTGCTGTCGGTGCGGTGGGTGCACGCCCCAACCTGGGCTGGCGCAGGGCACCCCAGCACCCCTCCTCACTCAGAACACACTGGAAATGGCTGGCCTCACCAGGGGAGAGGGGACACTGGCCGCCACGCGTGGAATGGCCGGTGGGACGGGCCTCTTGTTTAATCTGGGTAACTGCCTCCCAGGCAGCTGCTGGTTTTCAGAGGAGACGCAGAGGGCTGATGACCCATGAGGGCCACACGGCCGGCCGGGCGCTGTGGTGTCACCCAGTCTGGGGACACCAGCAGAGGCTGGAGCTCACAGCTTCCCCACCTTGTACTCTGGCAGAACTCCCCTGGGGCCTCCTTGCCGAGGAGTCAGGGGTCATCATAGAAGCAGAACCAGTGGGATGTGCTGTGGTGCGTGCTAAGTCGTGCCCGATTCTTTGCGGACCCAAAGAATCGGCAGACCGTAGCCCACCAGGCTCTTCTGTCCATGGGATTCTCTAGGCAAAAACACTGGAGCGGGTGGCCATTTCCTCCTCCAAGGGCTCTTCCCCACCCAGGGATCGAACTCACATCTCCTGCATTGGCAGGTGGATTCTTTACCTACTGAGGCACCTGGGAAGCCTCTAAACAGAAGAGATTTATTGTAGGAATCCGTGTCCATGGTGATGGAGACCGAGAAGCCCCACAAGCTGCCTGCAGGCTGGGGCCCCAGGACAGCCAGTGAGCAGATCCCAGCTGAATCTGAGGCCTGAGATAAGGAAGGGTCAGCCAGTCCTTTGAGTCCCAGTGTGAATTTCAAAGCACTAGAGCCCAGAGCAACAATGTCCTCGACGTCTCTGGACAGGAGCAGCTGGACATCGGGTTTGCAGAGAGAGAGAGCTTGCACCTCCTCTCCCTTCTGTGCCATCCTGGGGTCGAGGGATTGTACGACTCCCCACCCACCCAACACACACACCCTTGAGGAGACCGGACTTATTCTGTCCACAGAACCCTCTAAGACATACCCAGATCTGCGTCCAACCAGCTGTCGGGGCCCCCACGGCCAGTCGAGCGGACACATAAAGCTAACCCTCACTGTGACAAAGTGTCCGGGGACACACCTGAGGAGGAGGGGGAAAGGATGGACCATTTTGGAGCCACCATGGAGACAGGAGCCAGGCTGAGCTTGGAAGGGGGAGATGAGGAGGCTGCTTTAGTTTCCTAGAGCCCGGGTGGTTCCGACAGCAGGCGTTTACTTCCTCGTCTCCTGGAGGGTGGAAGTCCAAGGCTCCTGCCGAAGCCTCTCCCCTCGGTAGACGTGGTTTTCTCCCCATGTCCTCGTGTGGTCATCGACCTGAGTGTCTGCGTCCTGGTCTCTTCTTACAAGGACTCTGGTCATATTGGACTGAGGCCCACCATCGTGATCTCCTTGTACCATCATCTTAAAGACTCATGTCCACATACACTCACATGCTGAGGTCCCCGCAGTGGGGGTTTCAACACTTGAATTTTTGGGGGGGACACAGACGGTCAGTGTGAAGAGCTGGCCTGTATGTGGACGCTGCTGCCTCAGGGTGTCTGGGGGCCCAGGAGTCAAGTCCACTCGCTAGACCCTGAGCTAAATTCCGGCTCCAGATCTTCAGACACGGGACCATGACCCTGACCCGCGGCTTCACATTTTAACTCACTGGTCAGGGCTCTGCCTGGAGACCCTGAAGCCCCGTGAGAGCAGAGTCACCCCACAGAGGCCGGGACAGAGTGGGAGGCAGACGCGCTGGGGCTTAGGGAGAAGGCTCCCGGTGACCACAGCGCTGGGGGCGGGCCTTTCGAGGAACGTCGGCTCCATGTGCGGGGCCGCTGTCCATCTGCTTTTTGTGCGGCTTTATTATTTTCCAAAGCAAGAATGCTTCCATCTCTCTGAGAATAGCGGTCCTAGCAAACCCATCTGGACGTGACTTCTTTAACCCCCTCTGCCCACGAGGCAGCACAGTGAGGAGCCCGGGCCCAGAGAGGAGGCGCTGTTTGTCCAGCATCACGTGGGCCGTGGGCGGAATCGCTGTCCCTCTGACCGCAGAGTTCAAGCTTTCCGCACAAGACTGTACAGCCTCCTCTCTCTCAACGTGATTCCAAAATAATGTAACTATTCAAGCAATGTTTGTAAATCTCTAAGCAATCTCTAAAACGCAGAGGGGGAAATAGAGACTGGCCTCGTCCAGCCCCACTGGGAGCCGGGCTGGCCTTTCCAAGGGCAGTAGGGGCCGCGTCTAGCGTGTGAGCCTGGAGACCCCGGGCCGCCGGGCCCACACGGAAGCCCTTGCCAGGGGGCAGCGCTGGGTCTCATTGCTCCTTACAGCCTCGAGGGACAAGCCAGAGGCTTAACAGCAGAGTGAGACATCACTCATGGTGAAAAGGAATTAGCCACAAATCTGGGAAAAGCAGGGATTAATCTCAAAACCGTCACGCTGAGCGGAAGACGCAGGGTACTGAACGAATACGTGCACGCGCTTCTGTTTTCACAAAGTCCCCCCAAAGGCAAAATCACGCTCGCATTTCAGAGCTGTAGACACGGGTGGTGAAACCATAAAGGAAAGCAAGGAAGTTACGTCCACGACGTTGAGGAGTTTGCTTGACCTGAGGGCAGGAAGGAGGCCGGCCTGGGGATGGGAGGGTAGGCCTGTGATGGGGGGTTCCTGGGGACGGAGGTGGAGGGGTAAGCGAGGAGTCTGACCCGCCCTCCACGTCAGGTCGGTGGCTCTGGACCAGCTCCTGATCCCCGGCGGAGCGTCCTCCTCCGTCAGCCCAGTTCAGGGTTGTCGTGGCAACCAGAGGAGCCGCTGGATTCGGAGATGGGTGGTTGCGGTCTGGTGTCTATTGAACTGTGCCCCCCAGAAAGCACTGAAGTCCTGACGCCCACCTACCCTGGGAGCTTGGCCTTGTTTGGTCTTCGTGGTCGGGGTCAAGTTAAGAGCTGGCCCTGCTGAGAAGGCCCTGACAATGACCAGGGTCCCCGTGGGAGACGCAGAGAAGCGGACACCGGGAGTGGCTGTGTGCAGACAGGGACAGGGAGGGCGACACGCTGCAGGCCGAGGGCCAGCTGCAGCCTCCCGGAGCCAGGAGCTGGAAGAGGCAGGAAGGACCCTCCCCGAGCCTCCAGCAGAAGCTGACCTGCCCCCACCTTGAGACCCCCGCCCTCCAGAGCCTGGACGAACACGTCCCCACTGTCACAAGCCGCCCGGGTTGTGACAAATGCCCGGCAGCCCGTGGAGACTAACTCCACCTCGCCTTCCGCTCCTTGTGGACACGGCTTTGTCTTGCTGTCACCGTGAGTTCAGCCCCAGCTTCATCCAGGTTGGCACTTGCCATCTACCTCGCCAAGGATCAAAACGTGAGCTGCTGCAGCTGCCGACCTTCAACAGCCCCAGAAAGGAGCTCAGGGCGGAGATCAGGAACGAGGCCTTCAGAACAGGTCTTCGGATAGTTAGACATTTTCAGGAGATTTTATGAGCCTGACCCTTGCATCTCCTCGTATCTAGAAAGGCACTAAAATCCTTCATGGAGACATCTGTTCCTCGTGACCAGCAGAAAAGCGAAGTCAGTCATGTCTGACCACCAGGCTCCTCCGTCTATGGGATTTCCCAAGCAAGAATACTGGAACGGGTTGCCATTTCCTTCTCCAAGGGATCTTCCCGACCCAAGGATCAAACTGGGATCTCCTGCTTGGCAGGCACTTTACCGTCTGAGCCCCCAGGGAAGCCCTGCTGACTAGCAGAAACATTTGGCAAAAAAAAAAAACATGTGCTGAATTGCATGTGTTCCTTTTTCACCAAAATCACACCTGTACTGGCCTCCCACCCCCCGCCCCGGCTCTTTGGAGCAGTTTCTCAGAGCTCTGGGGTGCTGTCTCCAGGGCTATAGTCATCACTTTGAAAGTGAAAGTCGCTCAGTCCTGTCTGACTCTTTGTGACCCCGTAGCCTACACAGGGCATGAATTCTCTAGGCCAGAATACTGGAGTGGGTAGCCTTTCCCTTCTCCAGAGGGTCTTCCCGGCCCAGGGATCGAACCAGGGTCTCCTGCATTGCAGGCAGATTCTTTACCTACTGAGCCACCAGGCAAGCTCTCAGAAAGATAGTTTTAAATAGCATGCATGCCTGCTCTTTAAAACGTGGGCCCGGGAATCCCTTCAGAGACAGCAGCCCCCCCTCAGTCTTGCTGACCTGGCCCCTTCCTGTTGGGACGATTGACGCTGCCTTGAATATATCCATGTACGACCCTCAAACTCATTTAGAAATTCCCTTACCGAAACCGTGGGCAGGACTTTGTTAGGCGACGGTGTAAACGCCCTGTGCACATTCGCACTTGCTGCCCACGGCCAGATCCCTCTTGGGAAACCGGGACCCCTTCAGAAGCCCACCAACTCGGAGAAGGCCCCTTTCCCACAGGCTGCCCACACCAGGGGTGACCTCCTCTCTAATCTCTGCCAGTTTGCTAAACAAAAACGGTATCAATGGCTTTGTCGCTTGCATTTGCATGCCTTTGATGACTATTGAGTTTGAACATCTTTTCATATGTTTATTGGCCATTTATGTAAATAAGTCCTTAACATTTATGGAGCCTTTAAAAAATGCCAGCCGGCCTCCTCCACCAGGGGCTCAAAGACCTGGTCCTGGGCAGGGGGAGGGCGGGGGAGGCACCACCCTAGGCAGGGCCCTTCCTCCAGCTTCAAGGGGTCCAGTCCTCCAGCTTCAGGGGGAGCCAGTCCTCCAGCTTCAGGGGGGTCCAGTCCTCCAGCTTCAGGGGGGTCCAGTGCTCCAGCTTCAGGGGGGTCCAGTCCTCCAGCTTCAGGGGGGTCCAGTCCTCCAGCTTCAGGGGGAGCCAGTCCTCCAGCTTCAGGGGGGTTCAGTGCTCCAGCTTCAGGGGGAGCCAGTCCTCCAGCTTCAGGGGGAGCCAGTCTTCCAGCTTCAGGGGGGTCCAGGCCTCCAGCTTCAGGGGGGTCCAGTCCTCCAGCTTCAGGGGGAGCCAGTCCTCCAGCTTCAGGGGGAGCCAGTGCTCCAGCTTCAGGGGGGTCCAGTCCTCCAGCTTCAGGGGGAGCCAGTCCTCCAGCTTCAGAGGGGTCCAGTCCTCCAGCTTCAGGGGGAGCCAGTCCTCCAGCTTCAGAGGGGTCCAGTCCTCCAGCTTCAGAGGGGTCCAGTCCTCCAGCTTCAGGGGGGTCCAGTCCTCCAGCTTCAGGGGGAGCCAGTCCTCCAGCTTCAGGGGGAGCCAGTCCTCCAGCTTCAGGGGGAGCCAGTCCTCCAGCTTCAGGGGGAGCCAGTCCTCCAGCTTCAGGGGGGTCCAGTCCTCCAGCTTCAGGGGGAGCCAGTCCTCCAGCTTCAGGGGGGTCCAGTCCTCCAGCTTCAGGGGGAGCCAGTCCTCCAGCTTCAGGGGGAGCCAGTCCTCCAGCTTCAGGGGGGTCCAGCCACCGATCAAAGACGCCCCTGCCGGCTCTGCCAGCTCCCTGCACCCCAGCCTCCCCCACAGACCCCCCCGCCCTCCCCCCAGTGCCCTGGGCTCCGCGGTCTCGGTCCGAGGGCGGATGACAGGAGCTTGGCAAGGCCTCAGCTCAGAGAGATTTGCATGTTAACAGGGAACTCTGCTTCAGGCTAATGATTTGAAAACCTAACCTGCGCTCTGGGGGCTCAGCTCTGGAGCCTTTAAAAGCTAAATCAACTGTAACCGACAGGCGTAGTGGTCAATGCTTCCCAGCTGCCTGGCCTCCTCCACTGGGGGTGGGTCGGCGAGGGAATGGCTCCCAGGCAAAAAGTCATAGACATGCCCTGCCCCTGGGGCCCCGCCTTGCCCCCCAGGTCAAGGGGAGCCCCCAGTCCTAGAGGTGAGCCGTGTGGAGACTGGGCCCAGGCCGGCTTCTGACCATCAGGACCCCTGCCCTGCCTCTGGCCTCTCCAAACCCCCCTCGGAATGACCTCCGCCCCCCTCAGCCATCCCAAGGTCAGCTCTGCTCCGAGTAGCCTTCCTCAACTTAACTGGCTCCCCTTCCTACTCCATCCCACCAGCTAAATCATTCTACATTTTACGTTTTATTTTCTGATTAGTCGCATAGAGCTCATTAAATGGGAGATAGAACGTTTCATAAAATATGTAGCGGGACCTTGGATGATTAATGCCAAAATTAAAAAAATAATCATCAGGTGATGAGAGGCATTGTCGGTCCATAAAACTCACGGAGCGTCCGAGGACAGTGGGTTTACGGCCACAGGGGTAGAGGGCAGGGCCTGGCTCTGGCGCTGACCCGTCCCATCCCCTGCAACCTCAGCCGTCCTGCAGGGCCCGCTGCTGGAGAAGCCTGCCCGCGAAGTCAGGGCTTGGGGTCCCCCATCATCAGACGCACGGCCTGGAGTGTTGAGGCCTCTGTTGAGCCCTGGGGCCCCCTCCACGGGCACTTACCCACCAGGGTTCGTTCCTGTGGCCGGCCAGTCACGCCGTCCAACCCCTGGTTCTGGGCAGGCAGCTGAGCGGAAAGGCCATCAGATCGGCGGCCCCTGCCCCCAGGACCAAGGACCCCAGCCATGTCAGCGCCCAGCCAGCGTCCCTTCCCGCCGGACGCTCTCAGGCTGGGCCCTGCCTTCATCCCCCGGCCTTCCTGCCCAGCCATGCCCTGGGGAGGCTGGGTGCTCTGGAGGCTTCCACTCCCTGGAGGCAGGGCTGGGGGGCTGGACTCCCGAGGAGCCTGCCCGCTGGTGCCCAGGGGGCTCTGCTGGGCCTGGGGCTTCTGTCTGATCTCAGGGCTGGCAGGGACCGGGTCACCCCGGTGGCAGCGCCCGGCTGTCCAGCTTGGTTGATTGTGATGGGAGCGGCTCTGCTGATTATTCACAAGCGCAGGAGACGTGTCCTCAGGCAAGAAGGGCCGGGTGGGGATTTTCCGTGACCGCAGGTCAGGCCTGGCCTCCCCAGCAAGCTGAAGGTGAGCCGAGTGTAGAAAGCTCTCCGGTCAGGTGCGGGAGAGTGGACGGTCCCCACGCGTCCTCCGGGAGGGGGACCCCTCTCTGGCACCTGCCTCCGAGGCCCAGTAACAACCTACGTGGCCAGTGCACATTTCAGTTCAGTTCAGTCGCTCAGTCATGTCCCACTCTTTGCGACCCCATGAACCGCAGCACACAAGGCCTCCCTGTCCATCACCAGCTCCCGGAGTTTACTCAAACTCATGTCCATTGAGTCGGTGATGCCATCCAATCATCTTATCCTCTTATCTTCTCTTCTTGCCCTCAATCTTTCCCAGCATCAGGGTTTTTTCAAATGAGTCAGCCCTTCACATCAGGTGGCCAGAGTATTGGAGTTTCAGCTTCAGCATCAGTCCTTTCAATGAACACCCAGGACTGAACTCCTTTAGGATGGCCTGGTTGGATCTCCTTGCAGTCCAAGGGACTCTCAAGAGTGTACATTTAGCAGTGCTTAATAGCATCCCAGCTCCAGCAGGGGCCTGACTCGCAGGATGTAGGGGGTAGGGGTGGGGAATGGCGGGGGTGGGGGGAGGGGAGGGTAGGGGAGGGTGACAGCAGGCCTGGGGGCTGGTGAGCCCAGGGCTCAGGAAACCACAGGCCGCCTCCCCCGGGCACAGCGAGGCAAGGGGGTAAGATGCTCTAGCCTCCTCCCCCGCCTTGGGGTGGGGACCTCCTGACGACGCTTGCTCCTGTGAGGACCATCCAGGCCCGAGGGCGGCCCCTGGAGCCGGGAGCTGGGGTGGCCAGGGGCCTCCTGGATCTGACGCAGGCCGGGGGGCACTGCCGGGGCTACTGAGGGGGACGGACCCCTCGCATCCCGTCCTCAGAGGGCAGAGCCCATCCCAAGGGTGGGGGTGCCGGACCTCCCTGGCCTTGGCCGGCTCAGGCCGGATGAGGTGCTTCCTGCAGGGGCCGCTGCTTCTGAGCATCCTTCTGAGGACGGCAGGCGAGCCTCCTACCAGTACCTGTGACCACCGCCTGTCCCGGACTCATGGGCACCCGAGCCAAGGGGTCAGGCAAGGCAGCAGCCGTCCAAAGGCCCTGAGGCTGGGACTGGTCACCCGGGAACAGAGGGAGTGGGGGTCAGGTGTCCCTGGGCAGGAAGTGCTGGGAGGTGCCCGAGGGACCCTCCCCCACGATGTCGGGGAGCAGGTAGGGGCTCCTGCCATCAGCCTGGGAGGGGGCTGTGATGGGCGCAGGAGGAGGCCTGGAGAGGGAGCAGGGAGCTTTGAAGAGAAGTGTCAGCGTCCTGGTGGGCTGGGGTGGAGGGTCTTGAGGGGACCCTGGTGTGACTGGAGGTAGCCAGGCTTCCAGCAGGAGGCCAGGGCTGCAGTCAAGGCCTTGGAACCTGGGGCAGGTGGTGGGGTGGGTGGGTCATGGACGGGGAGAGGGGTGTGGAGCAGCCTCTCCCCTCTCCTGGGGCCTCGCAGACAGGATGGAACTTACTCTGTCTCTGTGGATGGGACCGACCTACTGGTGGCAGCCTCATTCCAGACAGAGACACGGTGGGGAGGGTCTGTCGGGAGCTGGGCACCATCAGTAGGGTCTCTGGAGGTGGGCTGCTTTGATGACTCTCCCTGACTTCTTGTGGGTGGGCGTCCCGGGCCCCGCTTCCCAGCAAGGACGCCTGGGAGGCCACCAGCTCCCGAGGGGGCCGTGCGTCCCCAGGCCCACCCTTGCCGGGCAGCAGCCTCGCCCCGGGGTCCTGGTTCCGGTCCCTCCCTGAGTTCTCTCTGAGGGACGCCTGTGCAGGGGAGGATGGAGGCTGTGACCCCCACGGCTCTCAGAGCCGCTGGGGACTCATCCCCCCAGCTTCTGGCCTGGGAGCTCAGGTGGGTTTTCCAACGTAGTGGGGGAGGCGCCTGGAGTGTGAGGAGTGGTTCGCCCACATTAGTCAGGGGTTAGGGATGCCAGATGGATGGGACCACCCGAGCAAAGCCACTGAAGCCAGGAGACCTCGGGATGGGCCCCCCTGGGGAGAGAGTGGGGGCCAAGGACCAGGCTCCAGAGAAGCGGGACCCCGCTCGGGGATTCGGACATCGGGCATAACAGTATCAGTCTGAACTCATGGAGGTTTATTTCAGGTGTTTGGGTGTCTCCCAGACCACGCGTCTTGATGCTCAAATGGTTCCAGCTTTCACGACGGGGGCTCTTTCAGATGCCCCGTGTCCCTTGACCTGCCCTTGACCTTCAGACGCCATGTGGTCCCTCCTTGTCTCCCTCCTTCCTTCTTTTCCTCCCTCCCTTTCTCTCCTCCTTTAGGGACTGCCCCCTTTTTTCTTCTTCACCCTCACTCCCAGGGCACAGACTTCTGGGATCTCATGATGGCCAGCCAGATGCTCTCCGGGGCCCCTCTCCCATGGAAGCCCAGGAGCCCTCGGTGGCTCCCTCCCTGGGTGTGGAGCTGCTGAAGTGACACCTGCCTTCCCAGCTGTCTCAGCTTCTGGGCTCTGTTTGTGTTCTCAACCTCCCACCCGGGCGCACATAGCTGGGGAACCAGTCGGCGCCTCGAGGGGACTTTGCTGTAGCGTTTCGGGCTCACTTCCCTTGGTCTTGCTTCTGGAGTGTTCTGAGCCTTCATCTCTGGTGGAGAGAACGAGCCCCCTTCCCTGTCTCTGAGGCCAACGAGCTGGAGCCTGACTTCATGAGGCAAGAGGAGGACCGCAGTCTCCTGTCCGTGTCCTGGGCCGGTCAGCTCCATGGGGCAGGGCTGGGAGGGGCACTCAGTCTGGTCCCCGAGCCCACGGGTGGAAGCCCATGCAGCTGTGCATTACTAAGACCCCCTGAAGTCTGAGCCTGTGAAGAGCATCTGACTGCCGCCTTAGAGGAGCGCCAGGAAATCGGGCGAGTGGTTCATTTTCTCATCAGGAAACACGCTGACATTCAGGGGCTGCTGATGACAAGTGATGAGGCGAGACGGAGCCGCCTGGAGACGCCACCCTCCTGCGCTCCGTGCAGACCCAGCTCCATCCCTGTGCCGGCCCCGCCGGCGTCTGTGGCCTCTTGTCCGCAGCTGGGCCACCTGTCTGTCGTCTACATTTCAGTCTGTGTGTCTGTTCTTCCCGCAGGCAGAGTTGCCTGTCCAAGGGGAAGGAGTGACCTCGGCCCCTGGCGAGGGCCGCCAGCCTGAGGCCCCAGGGGCCTCTCTGGGCTTCTGGGTCCCCCACCCTTGCTGCTCCCGTGGACCCACCCGTATGCTTTGAAGATGAACTGAAGGCCCTCCATCGCTCCCTGGCGGCTGCCTTGACATTTCCTTAGGCTCCTGGTGGGGCCCTGAGTGGGGTCCCAGGACTGATACCCTGACCAGCGCCTTCCTCCTCAGTGGACGCAGGGCAGGGCCTCAGGAACAACCAGCCAGCCGGTCTCATCCCAGGCCGTGGGGCCAGGCCGCTCAGCACTGTCTCGGTAAAGCCCAGACCCTCAATGAGGGCAGCGTGGTTGTTGCTCATGATGACCAAGGACAAGCAATGCTTTCCCAGGCCCAGTGGGAGGGGCTTCGTGCAGGCCACGCCCACCGTCTGCCCAGGGGGCTGGGGGAGTCACGTGACCTGCAGCTGAATCCCCGCCATCCCGTGGGCACAGCAGTGGAGCTGGGTGGGGTGGCTGCCAGTGCAGTGGCTCTGAGATCCTGGCTGCCTGGGGGGGACCAGTCACACCCCTACCTCCATCAGCCAGGGGTCCACGTCCCCACGTTCCACCCAGAGCTGCCCAGACAACCGTCCTGTCAGGAAAGACCCCTGACCCACCAGATTCCTGAATCTGGCCACAGGGAAGGGGCCAGGGGCCGTGGGAGCTGAGCTGAACGTCGCACGGGCCTCGTGGAAGCTGGGTTCTGCGGGACGCGCCTGCCTGCTGGCTTGATTGCTGTGTTAATTCCACAGTGGGTGTGGTTTTTGCCCTTGTCAGGAAGAAGCCGGATGTGTGACTCAGGGCTTTGAACCCTGCCCCTGGGGTTCCCACCCGAGAACTTTCCGAGGGGTCTTCGCCACCGCAGCTCACGCCATGCCCCATCCACCTGTCCGCAACCCCCAGCATCTGGCTGCACGCTGTGGCTGGACCGTAAACATGTGCCGTCCCTCCCGTGGGCAGAGCTGCTCACTCGCAGTGAGTTTGGGAACACGGAGGCTCACCTGGCGTGTCAGTCCCCTGAGCGGAGCTGGGGCCGGGGAGAAGACTGGGGCTCACAGGGACCCGCTCGCCTGTGAAGCTCGGGGTGGACACTGGCGTCTGGACGCTGGTGTCTGGACTGGTTTGCTCTGAGATGAGCTACCCGAGGGCCACGTGACACCATGTGGAGAAACACTGGCACTTAGAAGTGAGACGCTTCGTCCCCTCGCCCCAGAGGGCGGTCCTGCAGGAAGCGTGCGCCCCGGGTGCGGGCCCCACCCCTCTGTCCTGCCCTCCCCGCCCCCACACATCCCCCTTTCAGATGAGCCCCTTCCCAGCTCAGGCGGAGGTGCTGTCCACAGCGCTGAGAACCCAGGGAACACGGAGCCCATTGCGTCCACGAGGAGGGTGGGACGGGCAGTGAGTGGGGGCCGCGGGGACTGACCACCTGGCTTCATGGATGAGGAGCCAGCGATGGCACAGTGAGAGGGTCAGGGAGCCTTGCCTATGGCAATGCAGGTGCTTAATCCGAGGGGTGGGCAGGAGCCACAGGAGGGCACGTCCCCCTGGCAGCGGGTCTGGGTGGGCACCAGCATGCTGATGGCCCCAGGGCGCCATGGGTGGGGTGGGGCGTGAGGAGCTCTGGGGCAGGCAGGTCAGCTCCCAGTGAGGCTGGAAGGCGGGATGTGGACGGGCTTAGCCGGGGGTTGCATTTATCAGATGACACTGCAGAGTTTGAAAGGGGTTGTTCTTGCAAAAGGCTGGACTGTGGGGTCCAGAGAGGCAGCAGTGGGTGAGCAGGGGGCCAGGGCAGCCCCCAAGGGACAGCAAGTAGGGGCTTGAGGAGGGAGGTGGAGGCAGGGATGAAGGGAGGAGAGGGGCCTGACTGGTTTTGGAGGAAGCATGCCCAGGGCTTCCCGGAGGACTGAATGGGCTCAGGGGGCTGGGGGACCGAGAACGGTCCCAGGCAGGCTGAGCTGGGAGGATGCCTCTGGGGGCTGGGAGGACTGCAGGTCTCTGGACCCGAACCTGGAGATGCGATTCAGGGACAGAGCACCATCAGGGACGCGGCTGGTGCGACGGCCTGGCCCTGCAGGTCCCAGGGGACCCTGAGCAGGGCAGAGGCGGCGAGTGTGACCACGGGGCTCGCACCGCCCGTGGGACAGGAAACACCTCTTCCCAGCGTCCCTAATACCATTAGGGAGCACGCCGGGCTCTTTTCTCTCCCGCCGGACCCTGGTAATCGGTTCTCCACAGCTGCCAGCCGCGCACAGATGGCTGTGTTACGTCTGGTGAGGCTCTACTTGGGATTCAGAGGAGAGTGCTGGGCGGATTCAGGCCCTGGGTTCAGGCTGCCGGAAGAGAAAGCGGCAGCCTCAGTTCGCCTCCGGAGGTCAGGGAACCGTGGGAAGGGACAGCGGGCAGGTGGGCTGGATACGGACCAGAGCCTGCAGCCAAGCAAGGGCGGAGCCTGGGGGGCCTGCGGGGGCCAGAGAGGCGGGGCTCCCCAACATCAGCGCTGGACGTCACCTGCAGGTGCCCGGACAGGGATCCAGGCTTCAGAGGTGCAGGGGCCCTGAGATGGGCCAGTGGGGCTGGCCTGCTAAGACGGAGGGGGCGGGCTGGTGCTCTGGGAGCCTGGGGGGGAGAGCGGGTGGGGCAGGGGCCCCGACCCCCGACCCCCAGCCCCGGCGGGAGCAGGCTGCCCCCGCCAGAACACAGGTGCGGCCGGACAACTGCGGGTCTGCGTTCCCCGCTCCCCCTGAGAGGCCGTGAGAGCGCGCCTGCTGCTGGGTCGCTGCTCTTCAGCCGCTCAGTCGTGTCCAACTCTTTGCACCCCATGGACTGCAGCAAACCAGGCTTCCCTGCCCATCTCCGTCTCCTGGAGTTTGCTCAAACTCATGTCCACGGAGTCGGTGACACCATGCAACCATCTCATCCTCTGTCACCCCCTTCTCTTCCCAGCATCAGAGTCTTTTCCAACGTGTTAGCTCTTCACATCAGGTGGCCAAAGGATTGAAGCTTTGGCTTCAGCATCAGTCCTTCCGATGAATATTCAGGGTTGATTTCCTTTAGGATTGACTGCCTTGGTCTCCTTTCTGTCCAAGGGACTCTCAAGAGAGAATTTACACCCAAGGAGCTGCGGGACTGTGGGTGCACCCTAATGGGGCTGGGAGACCGTGTGGGATGGGTCCCCAGATAAAGGATCAGGGGATCGGAGTAGACACAGTTTGGAGGACGTTCACAGGGCAGGTTTACAGGGCCCAGGGCACGAGGAGGCAGGCCTACCATGGTGCTGGGAGGACTCTGGACACTGGTGAAGGGCGCATGGGCTTCCAGGGAGCCTGGGACAACCTCACGGGCTCTGCTGGAGTCAGGACCTGGGGGACAGCCTGGACGACCCGGGTTGAGACCCCTGCCTGGGGTGTCCTGCTCCATGGATCACAGGCCCCGGAAGACAGCTGAGCAGAGCCAGGACCCAAAGTGGGTCTGGGCCCCTGCAGGTGACCCAGTGCGTCCACGTAGGCCTATGCACACACCCATGTCTTTGAGTCCTGAATCCCCTCTTTTTGTTAAGATCTCTGCCTGTGTGTGCCTCCCTGCCAGCCCCCGCCCAGGGATGGCCAGGCTGTCCTCAGGAGGGACGCGGGGGAGGGCTCCTGTGTGGGGCATGGGGCCTGGTGATGCAGGGCGGGGTCTTCCTCATCTGCCCACCCCTGTTGTCCCCAGGGAGGGCTCCTTCGGCTGCGACCACACCACTCAGCTCTGCCCAGGTCATGCCTTCCTTCTCCCTCCGAGTCTACCAGCCCAGGGCCAGGTGAGGGCTCCCTGCAGAGCTGCCTGGCGGGTACCTGGGAGCCCCTGGGGACAGAAGCCCACCCAAACATGTCCCTGGGCCTCCACCTACAGCCCCTGGCCTGGAGCCGCTCACTGCGCAGCGAGGGACACAGCCCTTCACGTGGGCTGACAGTCCAGCGACTCAGCAACCCGGGAGCAGGCACCGGGGGTAACCGAGAGGTGGGTGGCAGGCATGCCACTGTGCCCTTTGGAAGGTTCTGGAGGAACCAGGAGGGTGGACGGTGTCTCCAAGGCGCTCGGCTGTGGGGTAGCCGCATGGGACCAAGGGACCTCGCTCGCTCTGTTCCCAGTAGGACCAGACCCCATCCACGGCTGGTAACCAGGCAACTGTCCCCATCTGCTCCAGACAGGTCAGCTGGAATCCAGGCCAGGACAATGGGGAGATGGCAGCTGCTCCCTCCCAGGTGTCCAGAGGGTGTGACCACCCATCAGACCCCCTTGTTTCTGGACAAACAACCCAGCAGACCCTCCCTGGGCTCCTCCAGAAACCCCGTGGTCTGCTGCAAGCTGAGGGGCCCAGACAGACCGCTTCCCTAGGTAACATCCGTGACTGAGCCCCCCTCCACAGGCCTGCAAAGTGCCCCGGACCCCAGGGCCTGGCTGGGGCTCATCCAGCAGGAACAGACCGCTCGCCAAGTGGGTGGACAACACCGGCCCGCACGTGACAAATGGGCTCATTAAGGAGATGGATGACCGTGGTCCTCCGCCGTGCGCTGCGTCTGCCCAGGCAGGGGCCAAGTGCATTCAGACCAGCTGCAGACCGGCCTCCAGGCAGCTGGGGCGGGGGCTCTCGAGAGGAGGAGCAGGCTGGGTCCCCTGGGTGGGGGTTGCCCAGAGACGCAGGGACACAGTGAGGGTGCTCAGGGCAGCGGGTTGGCAGGGGACAGCTGGAGGCCTGGGGACAGAGAAACCCTGCAAGCCCCCCATGAGCCAGCGTCTCTGGTTAAAATCCAGCTTGGCCAGAACCCTGAGCTCCCGTCTGCTCCTCTTCTCCTCCAGCCCCAGTGCAGCCCTCACCGCCTCCCTCTGCTGGCTCCCTGGCCGATTGTCCCTAAAGTCCTCCCCAAGGCCAATCTGGGAGACTCTGTGGACGCTGGGTCACCCTGTCTGGACCCCTGCGCCCTGGGGCCTCCACGCCTGGAGAATAGATGCAGGCGGGAAGGAGACAGGACACCCCTTCCAGTCCCACGGCCTTCCCTGCAACCCCTCCTCCTGGAAGCTGCCCTCACCGGATTCTCAGCTGCTGTGTCTGGGTCACTCACAGGGCCCTGCCCCCAGCTTGGGTCAGAAAAACAACTTCCCAGGAGGTAGAGGCCCCGGGGTGGGTGTCAGTGGGATGCCCAGACTGTGCCTGAGCCTCTGAGGGTCCCAGTGACCGGCGAGGGCCGTCTGCCCCCAAGCCCGTGTTTTAGAGCTGGGCAGCCTGCAGCCGCCAAGTGCAGGGCCAGGTCCGGGATGCCACCTAGCCGGGGCGGGTGGGAGTGACCGGCAGGGCCTGGGTGAGATGGGCCTGAGTGGGAGCCATTCAGAGGCGGGGATGGGGGGGCCCGCCTGGAGGGCACGTCCACTGCAACGTGTTCCAGGCATCTTGTCCTTCTCCAAGGAGCCCTTACTGGGACCCCAGCTCCCTCACCCTCAGCTCCTGGAGGGCCTGGACCCCAAGAGCTGCCCACAGCCCCCAAGCCAACAGCCACGTCCTCCTCCACAAAAGGCCGGATCAGGCCTGCTGGGCCTCCTTCCAGCACCCGTCACAAAACCTTCTAATCAAACGTTCTCAGCCGAGGATAAGCAGGGCTTTAACTCCTCAGGTGTGTGTATTAACTCCGGTTTCCAGGGCGGCCTCTTGGAGACCATTAGAAGATTATCTTCTCCTTGAGAGCTCCATTAGCATCCCTCCAGGCTCTCAACCGCAGCCTGAAGACGGGGAGACGTGCCTCGTTGAATCAGAGCAGGAAAATGAGCCCCTGGATGGGCCGGCGCGCTCCTTGACGGGCGTCAGGAGCAGGGTCTGCAAAGCCTGGGAGCGGCAGACAAACCAGCCCGCCCATGCCAGGGCTTTCCTGTTCCGTTTGCGCCTGTTTTGCTCCGACTTCTGTCTTTTGTGTCTCAGTGATCTCGAGAAAGCTGGATGAGACTGACCTTCGGCATGCCGCATGGTAGCCCTCTGGCCAGCCCCCCTGTCTTCCATCCCAGCTGTGTGCAGAGGCCCCTTGCAGGTCAGGGAGGCCCCCTACCAGGGCCTGGGCCAGGGCGGCTAAGCAGGCCGAGGTGCGAGGCGTCGGCGCACGGGGCTGCGTTTCTCTTAGCAAAGTCGGGAAGCAGGCCTGGACTCAGAAGACTGGATTCACTGCCGAGCCCCTCTGTGTCCAGGGTGTTCTGAGTGGGGGGCAGGACCCTCCAGGCGCTGGACTCACGTGGAAGGGCTGAGGGCCACCCGCTGGGAAGGCTCAGGAAAGGTGCCCCGGACGGGCCCTGGGGTCATGCCCTGGCCTCAGGTCAGTGGGGTCCGGACCACACGTGAGCCGCCGGGGAGCACAGAGGTGGCTTCGGTAACAGGCCCCTCTGGGATCTGGAGCTGTGGTGGGTGGGCAGATAGGCGCAGGGGGAACTCGTTCCATTCAGCTCCCTCCCCCCCGGGGCAGGGGCCTCGGGCCGGGCGGCTGCAGGTGTCCCCGGATGGTGAGGAGTCGGCCCCGGCTCCGGGCTCACAGAGGTGTGGACAGTGGCCAGGCCCGGCCCGTGGTCCCTGCACTTTCTCCTCTCCTGCTCTCCTGCTCTGCCCTGGGAACGAGAGGGGCAGGAAGCGGCTGAGCCTCCTGTGTTGGCTGGAGCACAGGTGGATGCGAGTTCTCCTCTGCCACCAGCTGGGGTCTGGGGCCCCAAGGGACCAGAGGTCCCAGACACCTAGCGGGAAAGCCCAGGGCCAGAACCCGCAGCCCCGTGGCCTTAGACCCCAAACGCAGCAGTGGTGGGACCTTCCACCGGCCGGGCGTGGACGGGTCGGGTCTTCACCTGGCCCAGCCCGGGACTGCTGCCTCGGGCGGTCTCGTCTCTGCCTTTTGGGAAACCTTCTCGAGTCCAACTTTCATTTACTCCACTCCCACGCTTTACGGCTCCAATGCCAACTGGGAAACGCGCGTTTCTTGTGCACACGTGTGAGGGGGACATCACGCACCCACACGTGAAGAACTGGGGCCGGGCTGGCAGCTGTGCCCGCCCCCGGGTGAAGGCCGGGCGCTCTGCTCCCGCAACGGCCCCTCCAGGCTCCCGCCCCCTCACCCAGAGGTCTCCCGACGTCAGCCACGCCCACTTGGCGCCTGCGCAGTTTGCCACCTTCAGATACGGTCCTAAAGCGGAGCTCGGGCCTTACTCTAGTTTGAGCTCTGTAAGGTGGAGCCACACTGCTGGAGTCCAAGGGGATGGCTCCTCTCCTCAACGTCACGTTTGGAGGGGGTAGCGGCCGTAACTCTCACCAGGGTGTGCAGCTTCCTCTGTCCCATCTCAGGCGTGTTCTGCAGTCCAGGGTTTAGCACTCCATCCTACTTCTGTTCATCAGGACGAGGGAGCCCGCGATGGCATCCTGAGGATCCTTCTCCCTTTTGGTCTTTGCTCCTACGAGTCCTAACGTTCGTCTAAACCTCCATCTCCCCTGGTTGATCAGTCTGTCCTTCCTGTTTTTGCCAAGTTCTGCCTGACCTACTCTGGGGTGATGTTGTAAGAGCGAAGGAGTGTAAAAGTGCCAACATTTTCTGGGGATTCCTGCTTCCAGCTGCTGTCCTGACTGTGGCCCTGGGATCCAGGAGTCTGCAGCTGCCGTGACACGTGCAATCCTGGGGGGTTTCTGGGCGGGGCGGGAGCACGGTGCTCGAGGAGGCACCCAAGATAGTGACCGAGAGTGGACCCTGGAGGACCGTCCGTCAGCCCCACAGGGGCTACGCTATGTCGCGCCAACAACATAACTGCAAGTGGGAATAGACCCGCCCGGTGTCGGGGCAGCCAGGGTCCCGCCACTCCGGCTTTCACTGCCTCTTCTCTTCCTAAGGCAACGCCAGCCGCTCACTCGGAGGGTCTTGGTCAGGCTTAAGTCTTCTTTCCACGTATGTGGACCGTGTGGATTTTCCCCCACGGCATCCGGATCAGCTCAACATCACGAGCCCACCACACTTTCCGCGGCTTTCTCGGCACGGCTGCGTCGTTCACTTGATTTACAGTCAGGTTCCCCTCTTTCTGGGCTTCCCAGGTGGCTCAGTGGTGAAGAAGCTGCCTGCAGTGCAGAAGACGTGGGTTCGATCCCTGGGTCGGGAAGATGCCGTGGAGAAGGAAATGGGAACCCACTCCAGTGTTCTTGCCTGGAGGATCCCATGGACAGAGGAGCCTGCGGCCCACAGTCCATAGGATCCCAAAGAGTCAGACACGACTTGGTGACTGAACAACTTCTCCTCTCCCCATTTGTTTCCAAATTACTGTGACTCTGTCCCTTTTGAAATAACTCTGTTACCATACAGACCACTGCTGGGAGGGACTTGCCCTTTGCTGCTGGTTCTGCAGTGACACGCCCAGCCCCAGCTCTTGAGCTGTGCTTCTGTGACATCCTGGGTGTCTGAAGGCCCCTCCCAGGTGGATTTCCTGGGAAGGGGCCAGGGAGACGGGCTGCCCCTTGGGCGATCTTGATACTTGAATGCCAGTTAGCATCTACGATCCCCACCTGCATTTTCTTTCTTCGAGTATTTCACATCTGCGTTTTGGTTTTCTTCTGGCGCTAAGTCCGCTGTCCGGGATCCTGGCGACAAGCCTGTCCTGATCTCAGGTGACCGTGTGCCCTGGTTTGCACACACTGTCCACCCAGCGCATCTACATAACATCCCCACTTCCGTCTGGAAGCTGCCACGATTGGGTGCTAGTGACCTACTCACAAACAGCTTTAATCACCCTACTCACAAGCAGCTTTCCCTTTTGCCTACAAAGCCCCAGCAGATGTTTAAATCCTTAAAGACCAGGATCTACTAGAACATTCTCAGGGTGGGCCGTTCTGACAGATTGGCCCTTTGCACAGACTCCTTTATTTCAGGAGAGATTCCCTTCAGGGGAGGGTGAACACTGCTCCATCACCACCCCACCCGATTTGGGGGTTCCATCCACATGCATCTTGGGCCTTCTTTGCGTCTTTTCTGTGACTATAACTTTCTTTAGAAGCCTTACTTCTGAGTTCATTTTCCCGTTTTTTTCTCCTTTTCTCCCACTGGCCTGACTGCATCATCTGTGCTGTCTGCTCACCCTTATGTACAAACGGGCTAGATTCTCATTTCTGAAATGATGCTGCTTTTTCTTTTAAAAGTTATTTCTAAGCTTTTCTGCCCTTTCTACCGGCTTCCTGCTTAGCAAGCTCGTTCCTGAAGTTTTCTATTTTTGCTTCTGTGTGCCTTCACAGATCCATCATTGTCTTAGTTTTGGTCTGCTCGTCTGTTGCACGCATCCAGAGGCCAGTTTCCAGTGGGAGGTCCTTGCCGGCCCCTCCATCAGCTCACCTTTACCCTTTATCCTCACGAAAGTAACTTTGGATTTTTCACAGTCCTTCTCTCTCGCTCATTTGAGACGAGCTCAAGGCCTTGTGTTTCAGGAGGTGTCCCAGTATGCATGGGGGCAACATGTCTCTGTCCAGCTCCACACTCCTGCGTCCTTCCCTGGTTTCATGGGAGAGTTTCTCACCGAGGAAGCAGCCGAGGACGGCCCTGAAGGGTGGGTTCTCGGCCCCCGGCCCAGCCCTCCCTGGCGCTGCAGTCCCCTCCCCGTGACCCTGGGCAGCTCCGCATACCCTCCGAGACGCGGCTTCCCTGGTGTCGAGTTGGGGTGATAGGGGTGCCCTCCCTGAAGGGAGCGCGGGGACAGAGGGGTTTGATTCCCAAAGCGAGAGTCTGTCTCAGGCACATAGGAGGCCTGGGGTCAGCACTGATATCCCTCCTGGGGCCCGCCTGCTTCCTGACCTTTAACCCTGGAGCTCGGCGGGGGGCAGTGCTCTCACGTCTCAGTGGGTCCTCACCACTTGCATCCCTGGATTTCGACGTGACTCCCAGGGGAACGTCTCCCTCTGCCCACAGACCCCCTTGGGAGCGGGCGTCTCAGCGCAGGTGGAGACCCCGCCTCAGATCGGCCGGTGAGGGGCGGCCTCCTCGGGTCGGGTGGGTGGGGGTGGTCACTGTGACTCTGAGTGGACACAGCCCAGCTCTTGTCGGCTCAGGGAAACTCCTGAAGTCTGCTTGCGCTCTGCTCCGGGCTCTGCCCGCCCACACCCACAGGTCTAAGGGGAGCTGCCGGCTTTGCTCAGCCACCTCCTGGCCGTTCCTGCCAGGAGGGAGACCCATGCGTGGAGTTTGGAAGCAAGTAGGCCCGGGATCAAACCCCGGCTGGGTCACACGGCTGAGAGCCCAGTGCCGCTGCTCCTGTCTCGTCAGCCTTTCGGCCTGTGAGATGGGCTGGCGCCGTCCTTCAGGGCCCTCAGGGGTGGGATGGGGGCAGGAAAGCACTGCGCTGCATGGACACCCCCCTTCTGGGCGGGGACCTCTCCTTGGAGCCCCTGCACTACCTCCCCTCGCCCCACAAGCCTTGCTCGGCGGCGGGGGCGGGGTGGGGGGGCCCTGGAGGCAGCGGGTTCTGGGTGTGAGACCTACTTAGGGAACGGCAGGGCTGAAGCTCTCTGCGCGCAAGGAACGTCCAGCCGGGAGCCGGGACTGCAGACCCCTCCTCTCCAGACGGCTCGGTGCGGCCTGTCCTGCAGGCCTGGGGGGCCCTCTCGGCGTAGACAGCACCACCCGGAGAGGTGGGGTGGGCCCGCGGGGCAGCTCCGAGCTCTGTGTCCGGGCCTCACTGGGAGGACACCCCCCAAACCTCCCTCACACCAATAATCTCGTGTTGATGGACAAAATTAGTCTCCGAATTCTAATGAGATTGCTCCCGGAGACAGACAGCTCATCTGAAGATTAACTGAGAAAAATTGCCACTTTTGCTGGTTCCTTTAGCAACTCATTTGCATTCTGTCAGCTTCCATTACGAAGGGGCCCTGCGGACTCTGGAGGGGATACGGGAGGGGGCGAGGCCCTCTGGCCTAGGGGTGCTGCACACCGGGGGTCGGGGGCGTCTTGAGGGGCCCCCACCACCTCTGGGCTGGCTCTCCTCCCCCAGCCTCAGAGCCCCTCGGCCCTCTCCCACACCCCACAAGGCTTTGGGTGCAGCCTCCCTGCCCCTCCTTGCTCCCCTGGAGGCCAGGCCCCCCACGGAAGAGCTCTCCTGCCCACCGGGGGCTTCCTGGGGGGCGGGGCTGGCAGAGCCCAGGCTGACCTGTCACCCTCAGGCTCTTCTGAGGTCAGGAGACAAACAACCGCACACCCTGGCCCCGCACAGGCAGCTTGCGTTTCTCCCCGCCCTGCAGGCCGGCCGTGCCACTCCCCTGCTGGTCAGAGCCCCTGGGCCTCACTCCTTCCTGGGACGCCTTCTCCCCACAGCTGGGCTGCTCTGAGAAGTCCAGAGGTCCGGCCGTGTGTGCTGGCCGGGGGCCGGGGGGTGGCCGGTGGAGCCCATGGAGGCAGTGTGAGATGGCTCGCACAACCAGGCCTCCCACGAGGCACCCCCGCCAGGCGCCCAATGTCCCCTGGCTTAGGATCCGCGCCGTCCTTTCCCAGGGACCCCACCCCTCACGGTGAGTCTCCAAGCAGAGGTTCAACACTGGCAAACCATGAAGTCAGTCAGCCAAGCTAACCGCTGACACTGGCACTAATTGTAATTAAAAATTAGCATAGAAATGTGCTTTCAGGAGATTAAAATTACTGGTAGGTCCCGACCCATATGCCTCCCCCTGACGATGGGAGACAAGCAGAGCTTACATTGAATAAAGCGCGTCTAACAGGCTTCCGAGAGAGGAAAGATGCCAATGCACTGATCTCCCTTTCCTCCTGATTTACAAACACGCCTCCTGCATAGACAAACGGCCATCGGGACGGTCCTCCCGGCTCCCCGGGAGGGTCTGCTCCCTCAGTCTCCCCAGCCCAGCTGGCTCCCGCAGCAATTTCCATATAGGTCCCTGACCCCGAGTCACAGCTTTGTACCGTAAGTACTTTCTACACTCTGTAAATTGCATTACACATTAGAAATATTATCTCCGAGCAGCGAACTATCAGTTAATGATGAGCTGAGTGGGTGGAAGGCATGTCAGGCAGAGGGGACAGACGCACAGAGCAATCACAGCCAGGCGTGGAGCTGGCGCCCCCGACGCGTGTGTGCTGCGGGGCTTTGACGCTGCCGTCGGCGAAGCCACGTGATGCAGACGTGTCCTTGGCGCTGGGGCACCCGCCTCACCTGGGCCCCCTTGCCTCCTGGGCCAGGGGTGCAGGTGGCTGCGGCCTCCAGAGCCTCGAAGGATTCCCCGTGGAGTCAGGGCAGTGCCTGACTCAGCTTTCCGGATGTGATTTGAAGAGAGAGGGTGCCTGGTGCAGCCCACCCAAGGCGTGTAGGGACTCGGTTCGGCCAGTCTGACCTGTGTAGGCAGCCCCCACCTGCAAAGGCTCCAGGGAGTGGGGGCGGGGGTAGGGCAGACGCACCCTTGCCCTTGGCAACTCGTAGGATAGAGAAGGAAGCGGGGCGACCAGCAAGGGACGGACAAGCAAGGACTAGGAGGCCAGGCGCTAGAAAGAAGTAGAAATCGGGGAAGCGGTGGGGAGGCACAGGGGCTGGCTTAGACACTGCAGTCCTGGGGGCCTCTCTGAGGAGGTGACTTTTGAGAAAAGTCCCAAAGGAAAAGCAAGAGCAAGTCTTGTATCAAGGTGGGAAGAAAGGGCCAAGACCAAGGGCCCAGGGTGAGGGTGCCGAGGCTCTGGGCGGGGTCCCACGGGCGGTGAGAAGGCCAGCGTGGCCGGACAGCAGAGGGACAGGCGGTGGCGGGTCAGGCAGGGCCTGGGGCCACACCGAGGACATCTTAGGCCCTGAGCAGGGCGAGCTGCAGTCTGACTGGCCTCTGTGCCAAGAATAGATGGGGGCGAGGGGAGACTGCAGAAATCAGGTGGGGGATGCGGCAGCTTGAGGGGGGCAGGACCTGCCTGGAGGTCATTCAATGGGCAGGATCCAGAGGCGGGAGACAGGCTGCCGGAGAAAGCAGAAACCGGGACATGCCAGGCCTTGGGTCCAGCAGCTGGTGTTGGTGGGATTCGACGCAGGCCTGACGGGAGCTGGGGGCGGGTGAGGGGCTGCCTGGGGTGGGGGCCAAGAGAGACGGGCAGATGCCCCAGGTTCCAGGCGGGGCTGGGCTGTGCACCAGGGGAGGGCTGGGGTGAGGGCCAGGGGGAGGACTAGGGTGAGGGCCAGGGGAGGACTAGGGTGAGGGCCATGGGAGGACTAGGGTGAGGGCCATGGGGAGGGCTGGGGTGAGGGCCAGGGGGAGGACTAGGGTGAGGGCCGGGGGAGGACTAGGAGCTAGGACTAGGGTGAGGGCCATGGGGAGGGCTGGGTGAGGGCCAGGGGGAGGACTAGGGTGAGGGCCAGGGGAGGACTAGGGTGAGGGCCAGGGGAGGACTAGGGTGTAGACCAGGGGAGGACTAGGCTGTAGACCAGGGGAGGACTAGGGTGAGGGCCAGGGGGAGGACTAGGGTGAGGGGGAGGGGGTGAGGGCCAGGGAAGGACTAGGGTGAGGGCCAGGGGAGGACTAGGCTGTAGACCGGGGGAGGACTAAGGTGAGGGCCAGGGGAGGACTAGGGTGTAGACCAGGGGAGGACTAGGCTGTAGACCAGAGGAGGACTAGGGTGAGGGCCAGGGGAGGACTAGGGTGAGGGCCATGGGAGGACTAGGGTGAGGGCCAGGGGAGGACTAGGGTGAGGGCCAGGGGAGGACTAGGGTGTAGACCAGGAGAGGACTAGGGTGAGGGCCAGGAGAGGACTAGGGTGAGGGCCAGGGGAGGACTAGGGTGAGGGCCAGGGGAGGACTAGGGTGTAGACCAGGAGAGGACTAGGGTGAGGGCCAGGAGAGGACTAGGGTGAGGGCCAGGGCAGGACTAGGGTGTAGACCAGGGGAGGACTAAGGTGTAGACCACGGGAAGGACTAGGGTGTAGACCAGGGGAGGACTAGAGTCTGCCCCTGGGCTGCAGCAGGGCATGGAGAAGGATGGACATGGGGCCCTGCTTGCTCGCTGCCCACGCGGTGGTTCCCGCCTCACCCCCTGGAGAGGACGTTGTGCCCGCCTGGCTGTTCACCATCCGCTCTGACGCTTCAACGCCTACCAGACTGCCCCGAGTCCTGTGAGGAGGGCAGTCGTCCCTGGGCAGCCCCCTCCGTGGCCCGGTCCCTTGGCGGTCTTCCCCGGGTCCACGTCCAGCTCCGTCCCGTCCAGCGTTCTGGCCGTGCCGTCGGGCAGCTGTCCTGAAGCCGCTCCCTCTCCTGGCCCCGCCCTCCGCCGCCCGCTCCCCCAACGGAGGCACTTTCTCCAGGACCAGCGGCCCCTCCCCGGTGCCCGCCCGGCTCTGGGCGTCCTGCCTCGTGTCCTGCAGGCTGTCTGCCCGGCAAGTCGGGTCCCCAGCCCCCGCACAGCCAATGTTCAGGAAGGTGCTGGGGGCACAGAGGCCAGGCCGGCTCGGGGCTGAGCCCTGACCTCACAGCCAGACACGCCACCCGGAGGAGGTGCAGACATTGGGATCACCCAGGAGCAGCGGGCGAGTCCGGAGAACCCGGGGCTACTTTTACAGAACTGCAGGAGGGCGCCTGGTTTCCACACCGTCTGCAGCAGTGGCTTCCCCCAGCGAGCACGAGGCCAGCTCCTGGTCGGCATTCTCCAAGACTGATGGAGAGAACAGGTGTGTTCACTGGACTTGAGTCCCCACATCAAAGGACCAGGTGGGCCTGGGTCACCCAAGGAGGGTGAGCAGGAGTCTCATCAACCCCGACCCCCGACAGTTCTCCCCCAGACGGGCTCGTTGGCCGGGGCTGTGCTTGGCTGGAGGCCAGGATCTGGGGGAAGGACAAAGCCCCCCAGCCCACTGAGTTCAGCCCCTGGGATCCCACAGGTTTCTTCTCGGCCATTTAAAGAACATCCACTGTTGTTTTTGGTGTCGGAGTGAATTATTTACTGCGGATGAAATCCCGCCCCCTGAGTGCCTTAAGAACACAGCAGGACTGGTGAGTACGTTTGTTCTCCTTGATGTCTGGCTCTGCTCTTCCCGGAGGAGCCCACGGAGAGCTGGCTCTCTGCTCCAGGGCCCCCCTTGTCCACGCCTCCCCGGCCGGCCCCCCTCGTCTATCACATGGCCCCTGCTGCACCCCCAGCCCTGCCTGTCCTCAGATGCCCCAGTCCTCCTCCTGGGCCCTCCGTGCCCTGGACTTCCCTGCAGAGCCCAGGGCAGGGAGGAGGACCCCGGCCCACACACGTCCGTCCCCCATCTGCCTCTCCCTGCCCCTGCCCCAGCCACGGCTGTGCCCCAACACGCCTGGCACCTCGCCCAGGTGAGACGCAGGCCACCCCTCAGGTTGGAGCTGTTGTGTCAAAGGGCATGTGGCTCGAGTTCGGGGTGAAGGGTCAGGTCCCACAGTCCCAGCGTGCTTCTCTGGAGCAAGTCCCGAGGTGCTCAGGGGTGCAGGCTTCCTGGCATTGCCCCCCAGCACCCAGAGGTCAAAGGATGTGAACCCAGCTAGTGACACAGAGCCCCAGGTCAGTGGCCCTGCCGATGGTGATGGTACCGGTTCAGATGAACGTCGCCGGGAGAAGCTACCCCCACTGGAGCCCAGCGTGTAGCCCACGCCCCCTCCCTCATGGCAGGTGCGGGTCCTTCTGAGCCTCTGGAGATGCGGCGCTGCCGCTGTAGGATGAAGAGGGGACAGACTGCCTCCTGCAGAGACCCCCACGGTCAGCCAGGCCTGGGAACTGGCCATGAGAGGCCGCCCTTCTAGCCCCGCCTCCCCTGGAGCCCCGGCCCCAGGGCTCAGCTGAGCTCAGGAGGTGCCTGACCTGCTCCCTCTCGGGGAGCCCTGCCCAGGGTATGGTGATGGGGAGGCTGTGGAGGGTCGTGGCCCGGGGCCTCTTTGCTCCAGGACCGAAGGTGGACGCGGTCACATAGTGGCTGTCGGCTGGCTGGGATGACAGGGATGGAGGCGCTCTAGCCCTGAGACCTCCCTGATTAAACCCGCTGCCTGACTCACTGAACTAAGCGGCTCCTCCACCAGGTAATCCCAGGCCCGCCTTATGTGCAGGAGGTCGGGTGCTCAGTTCAGTTCAGTCCAGTTGCTCAGTCGTGTCAGACTCTGCGACCCCATGGACTGCAGCACGCCAGGCCTCCCTGTGCATCACCGACTCCTGGAGTCTACTCAAACTCATGCCCATCGAGTCGGTGATGCCATCCAGCCATCTCATCCTCTGTAGTCCCCTTCTCCTCCTGCCCCCAATCCCTCCCAGCATCAGGGTCTTTTCCAATGAGTCAGCTCTTCGCATGAGGTGGCCAAAGTATTGGAGTTTCAGCTTCAGCATCAGTCCTTCCAATGAACACCCAGGACTGGTCTCCTTTAGGATGGACTGGTTGGATCTCCTTGCAGTCCATGGGACTCTCAAGAGTCTTCTCCAACACCACAGTTCAAAAGCATCAATTCTTTGGCACTCATCTTTCTTCACAGTCCAACTCTCACATCCATACATGACCACTGGAAAAACCATAGCCTTGACCAGACGGACCTTTGTTGGCAAAGTAATGTCTCTGCTTTTTAATATGCTGTCTAGGTTGGTCATAACTTTCCTTCCAAGGAGGAAGCGTCTTTTAATTTCTTGGCTGCAGTCACCATCTGCAGTGATTTGGAGTCCAAAAAAAATAAAGTCTGACACTGTCTCCCCATCTATTTCCCATGAGGTGATGGGACCAGATGCCATGATCTTAGTTTTCTGAATGTTGAGCTTTCAGCCAACCTTTTCACTCTCCTCTTTCACTTTCATCAAGAGGCTCTTTAGTTCTTCTTCACTTTCTGCCATAAGGGTGGTGTCATCTGCATATCTGAGGTTATTGATATTTCTCCTGGCAATCTTGATTTCAGCTTGTGCTCCTTCCAGCCCAGCGTTTCTCATGATGTACTCTGCATATAAGTTAAATAAGCAGGTGAAAATATATAGCCTTGACGTACTCCTTTTCCTATTTGGAACCAGTCTGTTGATCCATGTTCAGTTCTAACTGTTGCTTCCTGACCTGCATACAGGTTTCTCAAGAGGCAGGTGAGGAGGTCTGGTATTCCCATCTCTTTCAGAATCTTCCACAGTTTATTGTGATCCACACAGTCAAAGGCTTTGGTATAGTAAATAAAGCAGAAATAGATGTTTTTCTGGAACTCTCTTGCTTTTTTGATGACCCAGTGGATGTTGGCAGTTTGATCTCTGGTTCCTCTGTGTTTTCTAAAACCAGCTTGAATATCTGGAAGTTCACAGTGCACATATTGCTGAAGCCTGGCTTGGAGAATTTTGAGCATTACCTTACTAGCGTGTGAAATGAGTGCAATTGTGCTGTATTTTGAGCATTCTTTGGGATTGCCTTTCTTAGGGATTGGAATGAAAACTGACCTTTTCCAGTCCTGTGGGCACTACTGAGTTTTCCAAGTTTGCTGACATATTGAGTGCAGCACTTTCACAGCATCATCTTTCAGGATTTGAAATAGCGCAACTGGAATTCCATCACATCCACTAGCTTTGTTCGTAGTGATGCTTCCTAAGGCCCACTTGACTTCACATTCCAGGATGTCTGGCTCTAGGTGAGTGATCACAACATAGTGGTTATCTGGGTCGTGAGGATCTTTTTTGTACAGTTCTTCTGTGTATTCTTGCCACCTCTTCTTAATATCTTCTGCTTCTGTCAGGTCCCTACCATTTCTGTCCTTTATTGAGCCCGTCTTTGCATGAAATGTTCTCTTGGTATCTCTAATTTTCTTGAAGAGATCTCTAGTCTTTCCCATTCTATTGTTTTCTTCTATTTCTTGGCACTGATCACTGAGGAAGGCTTTCTTATCTCTCCTTACTATTCTTTGGAAGTCTGCATTCAAATGGGAATATCTTTCCTTTTCTCCTTTGCCTTTTGCTTCTCCTGTTCTCTCAGCTGTTTGTAAGGCCTCCTCAGACAGCCATTTTGCCTTTTCGTCTTTCTTTTTCTTGGGGATGTTCTCGATCCCTGGCTACTGTACAATGTCACGCACCTCCGTCCCTGGCTATGGAGGCAGTGAAAGGAGTGGGGCATGGGGTCGCCCGAGGTCACAGGGGAAGGCGGCGGGCTCCGTCCTCAGCTGGATCTGCACTCACCCAGCTGCACGGTTTGCAAACCGGACACGATGAGAAAAGAGGCCCAGGTGCTTCTTCCAGGTGGCCAGCTTCCCAGGTAAAGCTGTGCTGACCAGCTCAGCTCCCAAAGCGCGGAACACTGAGGGTGGCTGCTCCGTGAGTGGAATGGGGCGGCAGACGCGCACCCCAGCTCACGGGGTGACTCGGCGTGAGCCGCTGACCCCAGAGCCCGTTTGGGTTTTTTTGAACTTTATCTATTGGCTGGTTTTTGGCTGCGCTGGGTCTCCACTGCTGCTTGGGCTTTCCCTCGTTGCGGCGAGCGGTGCCTGCTCTCTGGTCGCGGGGCCTGGGCGTCTTGTTGCTGTGGTTCCTCTCCTTCCGGAACACGGGCTCCGGGCAGGGGCTCAGCAGCTCGGGCACACGGGTTTAGCTGCTCCGCGGCGTGCGGAATCTTCCTGGACCAGAGAGCAAAACCCGTGTCTCTTGCACTGGCTGGCAAATTCTTTATCACGGAGCCACCACGGAAGCCCCCCGCCATTTGGTTTTGAATGTTTAACCCGTAAAAGGGGAGATCAGAAAGCTCAGCATCAATCAGACAACTATTAAAAAGAAGACCAAGAATTTACTCTTTGGTTACTTGTTTTCCAGTCAAAAGGCAGGCTGAGGACTTGGGGGACAAGGACGATACAGGGTCCTATTCCATTTCAGTCTGAAGCCTCCACGCACTCCTGACACCTGTCGTTTTCTGGATTTGGGGTGTCAGTCATCCTCGTGGTGGGAGAGGGTACATATCCCCTGTGTGTCCCAGGCTCAGAGTCCCAGAGTCCCAGGCCGGTGGCTTTTCCAGGGAAGGGAGCTTGAACCCCTTGTCGACATCACACAGTGGGTGCGTGCCTTGGCGGGGGACGTGTGGGTACCACACACAGTCTGCTCACCAGCACAGAGCGCAACGTCCAACTGCAGCCAAACGATGTTCATTGAATGAGAAAGTTCCCTTCATCCTCATCTGATTTATATAAGCATGTTCATAGTGCTTTAGATTAAATTTTAAAAATTAAAAATAGGGGGAAAAAGTGAACGCTGCTTCATTCTAGCAATTAGTCCTCTAAGAGAGTGTGATTTAAATGTGGGGATGAGATGCATTTAAAAAAGCTTTTCATGTTTGCTAATCGTTTGTCAGTATGTATACTAGTTTCATGTGCTTTTAATCCAGTGTTGTGAAAATAATGGTAATAATAACTCAACCTAGAAGAAAATTTAGCATTTAGAGCCCAATGACACCTGGATATTTAAAATATCAATTTATATACATGTTTATTCATGTTATGATAGGGAATTATGATAGGGTGACCAAAAATCCTGGATGCATAAAATATATTAATTTACAATTTAATGGAGGACTAGAATAGAAATATGAGAGGAAGGTAAAAATTAAGTGCTTTCAACTTAAAACCAGCATTTACTGAAGTCTTTAAAAAATAGATGCCTGATGTCCATTGCTATATGTTTCGATTCTGTTGCAAAAATAAGAAGTGATGATGGAGGTAGTTTTGTTTCAATATCTGAAATATCATGAAAACCACATTTTTGCAACTATTTACAGTTATGGTGACAAGCTTGAGTGATCACCATTTGTAAACCCTCTAATACGAAGAATAATACCTAATTCATAAGATGCATCTTGGGCTTTCACATGGTTCAGTGGGTAAAGAATCTGCCTGCAACGCAGGAGACACAGGAGACACAGGAGACAAGGTTGATCCCTGAGTCGGGAATGTCCCCTGGAGGAGGAAATGGCAACCCACTCCAATATTTTCACCTGAAAAAAATCCCATGGATTTTTTGCACCTTTGCAGAGCCTGGTGGGCTATAATCCACAGTGTCACAAAGAGTCAGACACGACTGAGCGACTAAGCACAGAAGCGAAGATGCATCTGAATTTAGTTTCGTCGGAGGAGCGTCAGGTAAGGAAGAGCGGATTGCACAGGACCTGCTCCTGCTCTGAAACCCTCCAGACCATTCACGGATTCCACTCCCGTCCCGACGGATTCCACTCCCGTCCCGAATTACTCAACACTGAGTCATTCACTCCCACAACATCAGCCCTGAACGCTAGCATGCAGGACACACAAGAATGCAATGGAGAAGTCTGGCCACCTTGCTCCTTTTCAAGATTGTATCATCTATTTTTGACTCTGAATTTTTGCATACATTTTAGAATAATCTTTCAGCTTCTACAAAACCAAACCTGTTTTCTATCTGCTGCCTTTGTTCTTTCTTCCTATTTTTATCTTCCACTCTTTATCTGCCTTTTGTGGTTTTAATTGAGCTTTTTTATATAATTTCCTTTCTTAGCCTATCAGTTGTATTTCTTTTGTAACTTCTTTTTTAACTGATTGCCTAGAGTTTGCAGCATGCATTTACAACAGATCCAAGAACACGTTCAGTATATACTCCACCACTTAAAGGGTGGTTTAAATGCCTGGTAATAGCCAAACAATCCTAACTCCTCCCTCTTGTCACTTGTGTTACTCTGACATTCATTTTTTATAGAACCATAGATATGTGTACACGTGTGTGTCTGTTAGTTGCTCTGTCATGTCCGATCCTTTGCAACCCTGGGCTCCTCTGTCCACGGAATTCTCCAGGCAAGAATACTGGAGTAGGTAAGCATTCCCTTCTCCAAGGATATGTACATAAGACATACGCATAAGAATATATGATCAAATACACTGTTAGCATTATTTGTAACAAACTGCAATCAATTCAACTAAGAATAAGAAAATATATTTTCATTTTACCGTCAGTTAGTCCTTTTCCACTCTTCCTTGCTTTAGCTAGATCCGAGTCTCTGAACTATAGCGTTCTTTCTCTCTAAAAAACTTCCCTTGCATTTCTCACAAGGCACGTGTGCTGACACGAGGGCCTTCAAACTCTGCTTATCTGAGAAGGGCTCTATGCATCTTCAGTTTTGAAGGAGGGATAATTACTCAGGTTTCAGAACTTTAGGTTGTTGCCTTTTCTCTCAACACTTTGAATGTTTCACCCCATTCCTCTCTTGCCTGCCTGTTTTCCAAGGAGAAAGCAGATGTAGCTCTTGGTTAAACTGGGAACCAGTAGCTGGCCTGGGCACCCCCAGCCCCCAGCAGGCTCTGATGAGCTACAGGACTCTGGACAAGCCCACCCCCCACTACTCACCTTACGGATACGGGAGGTGGAAGTGCTAGTCAAAGTATTAATCCGAGGTCACGGGCGGGAAGCCCTTGATGTGTGCCTGCAGTGGGCTGGCCCCTACCGCGTGGCCTCCGGGGATTCCAGCATGCTCAGGAGGCGGGCCGGCTTGGCGCCCTTTGCAGAAGTGGGGACCAAGCTCAGAGACGGGGTGGGGGAGGGAAGGGGGAGGGCAGAGTGCTGACTTTGGCTCCCCTGTCCCAACCCAGAGAGCGCTGTGCGGGTTTGTGTGCTGGGGTCAGAGGTTGACCTCCCCGCCAGACCTGGAGCACGCGTGTGTAGGAAGCAGAAACACTCCTGACATGTGGACATGTCCGTGGTCACGTCGTCACGTGGCGCAGCTCCGGCCCAGAACTGGGGGCAGGTGGATCGGCTGAACCTGGCCATCACGTCTTTCCTGGGCCCCTGGGGACCCCGAGCCAGCTCAGCAAGGATCCAGCCCTGTCCCTTTGCCCTCTTGGGGTCCCCACACCTTTCTTGATCCCTGGGCAGCTGGCGTCAGCATCTCTGCTGCCCACTGCCCTCAGCCTCCGTCCCCAGGAGCCTGTCTGTCCAGGGCAAGATCCCAGGATCCGCCTGTTCATCAGAGTCCCTCAGCCCTCGCTGCTAATTCCTTAATAAAAGAGCGCGTTTATGAAATCTGACAACATTAGGGAAGATTTTTAAACGTTGTACATTAGGCCTTTCACGGGGAATAGTTAATGACAGGCAGGCTCATTGGAATAGAGATTTCATCTAATATCAGTTTTGGGAAAGTCAATTGCAGGGTGATTTTTGCAGATTAAATTAGCTCTATTTGGAGGTCACCTCCTGCAGCCAGATTGAGAGAGACAGATACACAATAGCAAATGCTATGAACGAGATATTAATTCCATTCCACAAACAAGGATGTTACTTTAAAAGAGGAGATTTTGTCTTTCTCGGAGCCCTCCCCCACCCCCATGCCTTTGTGGAAGGACAAGCGTGTTGGCCGATTATCAGAACCCGCACATCCATTCCGAGAACATTTCCTTGGGGTTATTCAGAACGAGGCAGGAGCCAAGTCCCCCCGCTGTGGCCTGTCTCCTGTCTCCTGGCTGTGTTTTCAGGCACCACCAAGGGCAGGGGGAACCCGGGACGTGGGGTCCGTCCAGTGCATCAGGGACCAGGCCTTGGAGCGGCTGTCCTGCCCTGCTCCGCTCTTCTGAGTTCCACTTGCTTTTTCTTTCCTTGCTTCCTGTTCTCAGCGATCTATCTGGGACTTGCTTGGTTTGGGGGTGAGGCTGTGAAGGGCTTTGGCCAATGCCGCGCCCCGCCCCACCCCCTGGGGCAGCACGTGCAGTTCAGGGGTCTCTCCTGGTCTCACCACCCTTGTCCAGCCCGTCATGGCCATGCCCGTCCCACCCAGCACTGTCCGTCTCTTTCTGCACTTCCCACTCTGCTCCTCCGTCTGTCCGTCCGTCTGTCTGTCTGTCCCCTCACTCCAGGGCCACGCTGATCGAAGTGGAGGCTTCACGGGCAGTGTGATGTTGCCAGAGCTAGCCAGCCCCCACCCGCACGTCTTTCCCGGTTGCTTCTGCTTATATTTTCCCCATATGACATTTAAATATTCCCCAGCTAATCCCAGAGAAAGCAACCCATTAGTATTTTGTGTGTGTGATTGTGCTAAATTTATAAATGAACAGAATCAGCATCTTTGTGAGGCTAAGTTTATTTGCATTTGAGTAAATTTACTTTTTTTAAATTCACGAATGTCTTAAAGTTGCTCTCACACCGGCCTGGTGCATTTCCTGTTACATTTAATCCTCGGAGGCTCATCTCCTTTATCTCCTTGTAAATGAATATTCATATGAGGGACTGATGCTGAAGCTGAAGCTCCAATACTTTGGCCACCTGATGCTGATGCGAAGAGCCGACTCACTGGAAAAGACCCTGATGCTGGGAAAGATTGAGGGCAGGAGGAGAAGGGGACCACAGAGGATGAGATGGTTGGATGGCATCACCGACTCAATGGACATGGGTTTGAGCAAACCCCAGGAGATAGTGAAGGACAGGGAGGCCTGGCGTGCTGCCGTCCATGGGGTCGCAGTCAGACACGAGTTAGGGACTTAATAACAACAAAATGAGCCCCGGCCACCCCTGTCCCCTCAGCTGGGAGGTGGGCTTTGTCGCTTGCTCAGTCCACCTCATGGCTTCAAGACCAGAGTCTTCAGGATGCCGCCTCCTCTCACGTCCTCCTGGAGCCCGGGGTCCTGGTGTGGGGTTGCAGTCTGGCCGTTCCCAGGGGGTTGCTCCTGGACGTGGCCCGGGACTCAGGCCCAGCAGGCTTGCGCCTCCCCGGCCCTGACTTCACGCTCTGTGCGCAGAGGTCTCATGGGATGTCAGGCTGGAGGCAGGGCCTTGGGGCCCAGCGCAGGAGCACCGTTGCCGCGGCGCGGCGGGAGGCTGGCTCCGGGGGGCAGCGTTGGTGCCAGCATCACCCACCACCAGGAAGGGAGGCAGTGGAGGGGCCGGTGCCCTGAGAGCCCGAAGGGGCGGTGGGGGTCCTCACTGTGATGTCTTGGGGTCCCCGCACCCATGGAAACTCCTCCAGCAAACTCGCATCTCCAGATGGGGGGCAGACGGAGGGGGACTGTGGCCTCCATCTTCACCCTTGGATGACGAAGGTCATGGAAGTGGTCACAGACCCAGGGCCTCTGCGCCCCCCTCCCCTGTCCACACCCGGCCCTACCCTGGTCCCCGAGCGGCCCTGATTCCTGCCTGGTTTTCCCAGGGGGGTGAGCGGTTGCCAGGGTCTCACAGCCTCTGCTGCCGGAGCCCAGTGACCAGCTAGAAAGGGTGCCTGGAGCCTGCGCTCTGTTCCCGGGGGCTGAGCCCCTCGTGGGGACGGGAAGGGAGTCCGCTGCCCACCCCCCTGGGAGGAGAGGGCTGTGCAGTGGGGGCTGGCGGCCCCGCTCCGACTCCCCGAGGATGGAGTCAGGGCGACTGGGAGACGCCCCAGGCGCCTGCCTCCTGCCTGGCACCTCCCACCCTCTTCTCAGCAGCAAGCCCCCAGCGTCAGCACAAGCAGAGAGGCCAGCTCCGCCGTTCCCCTCGCAGCCCCGCCCTCCGGGGAGGCCGCTGGTGCAGGGTCCCCCCTCTGCCCCGTCACCCCCGTCTTCAACCCTGCGGCAGCCGCTGCCCGGTCTGCCCCTCTGGCCCCCTTTCTGCCGGGTCCTGCTCTGAGCCGCTGCCCCTCCCCAGCCCCACCCCAGCCGTCCCCCACTGAGCGAGCCCTGTGTCTGAAGGAGCCTCCAGCTACGCCCTGGGGGCCTGTCACTGAGGTCCCCAAGGTTGGACGGTCAGCTCCCTGCAGAGAGGGAGAAGGTGGACAGGCTGGGTCAGGTGGCAGGGCCCCCAAAGCTGGGATGGCCCCTTCCTCCCCTGTCACCAGCAAGGCCTCCCTGGGGGCTGTCCCCTCCCCAGTCTCATCTGGAGCTGTCTGGTCTGGGCAATGCACCCTCTGGGGCAAATCCTTGGGCTTGGAGATGTGTTTCTGGCTGCTCTCCTCACGAAGTGATGGAGGAGAATGTGGACCCCCTCCTCCCGCAGGGCCCGGCCGTTGGTCCCCAAGGACTGGCCTGGCGCTGCCTCTGGGGTGACGGGTCGTGCTGGCCGTCCGGCAGTTGCTGGCGTTGGTGGACACTCCCTAGCCCATTGCCCCTGTCTCTGCCCTCTCTGCCCCCAGCCCCAGCCCTGGATCCCGGCCTGTGTAGGGTTCAGGGCCTCTGCTCTCTCCCAGGGACGAGAGTGCCTGAGCTCTTGTGAGGCTGGGGGCCTATAAGCGGCAGGACCTGCCTTGTAGGCAGGCCTACAAGCTCTGGAGGCGGGAGCTCGAGGTGCCGGAGGGGTGGGTTCCGGGGAGAGCCCTCCTCCTGGTCCCCGGCTGGCACCTCCCTGCCAGGTCCGCAGGTGGTGGGGGTGAGGGGCTCGCTGGGGTCTCCCTAAGGGCACTAATTTCATTCCCGGAACCCCACCCTCCTGACGTCATCACCTCCCAATACCATCATGCTGGGGCGAGGATCTCAACATACACATTCAGGAGGGACTCGAACGTTCAGACCCCAGCAGTGGAGCCTACAGGATTCGAGAGAATGAACAAGGGCAGGGGTGGAAAAGGAGGGAGTTCTGAAAGGACAAGGTCAAACCCTGTAGAGAGGGGACCTCTGTCCCTTGCTGGAGGCTGCGAGGGGGCGGCCCTCGCAGGAAGCATTCCTGCGGAGCCACCCCTGCCACTGGGCACACACACACAGGCTTGCCGCCTGGCCCTGGTGGCGCTGAGCCAGCTCTTGCCCCGCAGGACCGCAGAGGAGCGGTTGGGCGTTTGGAGAGCCCTTGCCCTCCGGTGAGCCGGGCGCCCTCTGGGCACTTAGCCCCGCCACCTGCCGGAAGACGCTGCTCCCAACTTCCAGGCCTTTCTTTTCCTGAACGGAGCTCAGGATCCCCGCCAGCTTCAGCACATCAGTGGAGTTTGCAAAATTAAAGTGTTTTTTTTTTTTTCCTTAAATAAAAGTAGATAATCTCTGAATCCATTTGCTCTCCACTTTCTGCATCCTGCCTGTGCAGAAAAGGCTGTAAAGGAAAGCATCCTGATCCCTGCCCCAGCTTTCTCCGTGTCTCCGGGGAAGGGGGCCCCTCCCCTCTGCAGAACCATCCCGGGGCCCCTGCGGAGCCCCCCGGCCCAGCCCCACCGGCCACAGCGATGCTCCAAGCTATGTGCCCATGTCCACGATGGGGCTTCCATGGCAGGCCCCACCGGGGTGGAAGGAGCTGGGAGTTGACAGAGCACAAAAGCTGCTTTGCAGGCGAGAAGGCTGTGAGACCATAGATTAAACCTGCACAAGGGCCGTGAGGCGCTCGACATCTGATCCTGATCCGCCGCGCGTTCCCCACCAAGCCCTGGGGGTCCCCTAAGCTGGATGCTGGGGGTGGTCCTGGCCTCAGCCCTGGGGACTTAATACGGAGGAGTGGGGGGCTCACTGCCTGCTGCCCCCCCACCGCTCACTGCTTCCCCCACGTCACAGCAGCAGCCACGGCCTCTGCCCACTGGGCCAGCCTGCTGGACGCCGACTCGGGAGGGACTCCCAGAGACCCTGGGAGACTGGCCGCTGCCCAGAGGGCAGTCTGGGACCCGGGGCTGACGGGGCATGGACTCTGTTTTCTTGTCCTAAACCTGAGGTCCCCACAGAATGACGGGGCCCCTGGCCTGAGGAGGCAGGGCTGGAACAGGGCAGCCGGGATCATCCAGCCACACCAGCCCTCATGGGGCTGACCCTCTGGTCCCGCACAGCTACTGAAGTGGGGACACCCCCTCAGAGTCGGGGCCCCCACCTGCTGTCAGCCCGCTCCCCTCCCCAGGCAGGGCAAGCCTCTTCCTGTGGTACTGGGGCCTCATGGAGCCTGAGATGGGGGCGACTCTCCCCCAGGATAACAGACTTTGACATCACGTCTCTCCTCCTTCAGGTCTGGATTTGCTCTCATCTGACACATCGTCTCCATCCTCAGCGGGGAACAGCAGGGCCTGAGGAAGCGGTGGATGGGGTGGGGTGCCCCAAGGGGCTCCCACCCCAGGGGAGGGGAACAGGAGGGAGGAGGACGCCCCGGGGACCTCATGAGCAGCCAGGCGACCTCGCGGTGTTCATTTATTATTATTTTATCAAAGTTTACAGCGAGAGAACTGATGACCACAGCCGTGACAGCACGCACGCAGGGCGGTGCCTGGGGCATCCGCGAGCGGTCGTGAAAGGACCCCAGGGGCCGCGCCCAACCCTCCCGTGGCCGCTCCCGAGCAGGGACAGCGTGTGAGACCGCGTCCCAGCCGCCGCCGCGTCTGTGCTCAGGACTGTGGCCTGCGGTCCCGAGGCCCCCCCGGAGCTGGGCCCTGACCCCTCCGGAGCCCCCGCCCCTGCTGGCCGTGGCTCCTCTCTGCCCCTGTGGGTCGGCAGACAGCTTCTCCTCCGTCACGGGGATACGGGTGACGCGGTGGGAGCTGGGCTGGAGGCCCCGGCCCCCCACTGGACACCGGCCTTTCTGGGGGGCTGAGCCGGGGCTGCCTGCCCCCCCTGTGGACACAGACCCCCCGGGCCTGAGCCTCTGTGCCCGTGTCCTCGCCCCCCGTCTCTGAGTCCCCGGGGCGTGCCAGAACCAGGACTCACGTGTCAGCAGGTTTGAGTAAAAATGACATCCTAAGGAGGGCGGTTAACAGAGTATTCCTTTATTGAAAAGCAGCAGCTGATAAATATTGAATTGCAGTTTTGTTGCAAATACACCAATTATCTCCCGGAAAATGGGAAGCAGGGCAGCAGAGCCGCGCGTGACAAAATGTCACTCCGCTAATTGAATTTCTTGATTGACTCAAATATTCCCGGCTCTGAAATTCAGATGAGGGAGTGGTTTCCATGACTACAGCTCTTCCCGCACCCCCCCCCCCGCCCCGCACTGAGGTCGGGGTGGGAGGAGCTGGTCCTGGGAGACCCCCAGGGGCTCCTCTGTGTGTCTCCCCATGGGTGGGCCGGGCAGGGCCACGCTGCGTCCACGTCCGCCCCTCCGTGGGCGGCCTCTCCCCACTGCTCTCCAGCCCCTCTGCCCATCATGGACACGTGTGAGCGCTGAGAGGCAGGCTGTCTCCCAGGCTGGGGGTCCTGCAGCCTCGGGGCCCTGACCCTCCCTGTCGTCGGTAGCCCCCTTGTCTCTCATACAGAGTGGGTCTCATTCGCCGGGAGGTGACCACATGCCGCTGAAGCAGGGCACTCTGAACACAGCTCAGTTTCCCGAGGGTCTCCCTGCTCCCTCCCTTCCGCGTCCATCCCTCCCCCGTCTCCCCTCTGATGCCCTCCGCCCTCCACTCCAGTCCTCTCCCTGGTACCTGCAGGCCCTGCTGCCCAGGTCTGTGGGCCCCTGCCTGGCGTCCCCCCATCACGGCTGGATCTCCTGCTTTCTGGGCCTCCAGGCCCCACCCTGTGTAGGTAACAGGGGATCAGAGTTCCTGCCCCAGGGGCTGCTTTCCTGGGAGGCAGACACTTGTCCTTGTCCTGGTTCCCTGGGGTCGCTTCCTCAGTTTTCTCCCCAGTGTCAAACCAGCGCTTCTGGCGCTGCTGGGCAGACAAGCGTCTCTTCCACCTGCGGAGGCTGGAACTCACACACACACCCCCCTAGATGGGAAGCAGACAACTAATAGGGACCCGCTGTCCAGCACAGGGATGCTCCTCAAACTCAGCAATGACCTACACGGGAAAAGAAGCTAGAAAAGAGGGGACACGTGTGTAGCTGAGTCTCTTTGCTGGACGCCTGAAACTAACACACTTCGTAAATCAACTATATGCAAATAAAACTTTTTTAAAACATCACTGAAGCCAGCAGAGGCGCCCCTTCCTCTGGGTGGGTCCAGTCCACACCCCAGCCGCTCCCTCTTTCCTTAGGGCCGAGCCCCTCCCCGCCTTGTCCCCGCCCTGCTCCCGCCCAGCCCAGGCCCCCTGGGACCTTCAGGGTCACCAACTCCTGGGAGAGTAAATGCCAAGGCCGGTCGATAAGAAGTCCGGGGTCTCCGAGGAGGAGGGGTCTGGGGCTCTCAAGGAGGAGGAAAGGACAAACGTCTTTTTCTACATTCCTTAGTAAGGATTATGTAACAACAATGTATCCTGCTTGAGGACATGTTTCTCCTTCCTGAAAACTTTCTGACTAATCCTGTTATCTTCAATGTGTACTATGGGAGTGGGTCTAGTAAGATCTTTACAACCTTGAGACATTCTCTTGATTTATTGCAATAGCCAGTTAAGAAGTATCTAGCTCCCTTGCTAGGACGAGGGACGGGGGCACTGCATCTCCCTTCTGAGGTCTGTCAGAAGATTCCTCTGTGCCTTGTCTGACTTTAATAAAACTCTGCTGCACAAAGGCTCTTGAGTGATCAAGCCCAGGTCCCTGGTCCCGAAGCTAAATCTTCTTCGGAGATCACGAATCAGACATTGCTCACTGTAAGCTATTGCTCCCATTGTGTTACTCCCATCGCGCTTACCTCCAGCCCCCGGGACTCTGGCTTTCTCCCCTCTCCTTGTTCCTGCCAGCCAGGGAGCCCCTCCTCAAAGCCCCCAGCCAGGAGGGTGCCCTGGGGGAGGTGGGCACAGAGCGAGTGTGTGGGTCAGAAACTGCTGAGCAAAGGCGGGTGGGTCAGATTAAAACGCTCTGCCTACTGAGTCAGAGCAGGTATCTCTCCCGTGAATCTCCACATCACTGCTCTCGGCCAAGGTGAGCCCGTCCCTGCGAGTATCTGATGACGTTCCCTCATCCACGTTCACGCAGCACCTGAGCTCACAGGGCCCCCTCAAGGGACAGTGGGCTTCTGTCCCCGGGGTCCAGGGCCTGGCGCCCCCCGCCCCCTGCAGCCTCACCTGCCCGCCCTCATGGGCCGGGCTTCCATCCAGTGGGCCTAAGGCCTGCAGCATGCTGAGAGTGTCGCCTGGCCAGGGAGATTGTGGTGATTCACCTGCCGCGTACATGTGCCCCCTCCAGCCCCTGGTCACCTGTCGTCGAGATGGATCTGCGGGGAACACTGCGGTAAGACTCAGCTGGTCTGGGAAACATGGTCTCTGGACACATTGATGGACCCCGAGGCTGTGTGGGGCCACCAGACCCCAGTGCACCAGTCCAAGACCCCAGGACGTGGCAGAGTGTTCAGGACGGACCGCTGCTCCCATCCGGCCAAGCACTGTCTGTCTAGAGGGTGACGGGGGGACACAGGGGTGCAGTGGGGCTCCCTGCCCCAGTCCTTCCCCGGGCACCCTGCCCCGGACAGTCAGACGAGAGGAGGAGGCGGAGACCCTGGGGGCGGTCTTTCCAGCTGCAGCCCCACGTCCACTTTCCAGGAGGAGCCGGCCTAAAGGGAGGCGTGTGGGAAGGGTCACCCTCAGACCGGGCCGTGCTCTGGGGCTAGGCCACGCGGCCCTGCGGTCCATCGGCCTGCTCTGCCGTGGACCGTGAGTGTGGGGCAGCGGGCAGGCCGTCTGCTCACCAAAGGGGCTCCTTTGAGTTGGAGAGGCGGCGTCAGCCGGGCCAAGAGCTGCTATGTGCTTGGCCTCGGGCTCACCACACCCCAGGGCCCACGTGGCCCGTGTCCTGGGCCCCCGAGTCCTCAGCCCCCGTGACCAGGGCTTTTTCACTGGCTCACTGACCTCCCTGCCTTGCTGACTGGGTTAATCTTGAGTGTGGACAGTGGAGGCCAGGCCAGTGAGTGAGGCCTGGAAGGAGCAGGTACTGACCCCCGCCTCAGGCGAAGAGTTGATTTGCACCCCCCACCGGGAGGCCCCCAACCTTGCTTCCTGTTGGATCGATGCAAACATCTCTGTCGATAGATCTCACCGCTCTCTCAGCACAGATCGATGCCTTCATCCTGGAGGGAGGGGGCATGGAAGGCCTGTGTGAGTGGGCATCACGGGCCCCCTGACTGAGCTGCCCAACAAGACGACCAGAGACCCTTCACCACGGCCCCTCACGGCCCCCCAGGCCCACTCCTCCCTCCTCCCAGGGGACAGCACCAGGAGAGACCCCACCCCGGGTCACCCACCCCAGGTCACCCACCCCGTCACCCACCCTGGATCACCCACCCTGGGTCACCCACCCCATCACCCTCCCAGTCACCCACCCTGGATCACCCACCCTGGGTCACCCACCCCATCACCCACTGCGGATCACCCCCACCATGAGTCACCCACCCCTTCACCCACCCCAGGTCACCCCCCCCCCCAGGCAGCGCCCTCCTGCTGGCCGGGCAGTGTCCTGTGGCTTCTCTGAAAGGCAGAGGAGAGGAGCACGGGCAGGAAGTCACCTCCAAGACGCATGCACGCTGGGCCTGCAAAGCCTGGCTCCACGTGCCCCACAGCCGGTCCTGGAGGGCGTCCCGGACCACAAGGGACCACCATTCATGACCTCCTGGTGAGCACAGAGCCCGCCGCCCTCGGGGGCCTGGGGAAGGCAGTGGGGAGGAGGGTGTTTGGTGGAGCTGGGTCCCTGCTGTGGGCGGAGGACATGCTGACCCCAGGCCTGTGCAGCAAAAGGCCCTGAGTGGCAGGGTGCCTGGGCTTGTGCCCCAGAGCATCCTGACACCCGAGATCACCTCCCTTCCTGCTCCCGCCCCAGACGGGGTCCAGAACGCGTGACCTGTTAGCTTCCTGTTAGGCGTTCACTGCAGGAGCAGCCCTCCCCAGTGCTGCCATGAAGCCAAGGGCCTCCGTGTGGCCCCAGAGGTTTGTCCAGTGGGAACCAGAGCCTGTGGGGCAGGTGGGCCCGTGGGGGTCTCACCAAGCACCTGTCTTCCCATCACGGCTGCAGGGGGTTATGGGGGGCTCTGAGCACCCAGCAGAGCCCGGCCCTGTGTCTATGGGCCCTGGACCAGGACTCGGGTCAGCCCAGAGACAACCGTACTCAGGTTCTTCGGAGGACCTGGTTCTTCACGGCCAGAAATGGGGTTCAGCGCTCAGCAGCTGCCTGCTCATACCCAGCGGTCATCCCCGAGAGCACACGGCCCCTCGGGTCACCAGGGAGACAGGGAGGCCGCAACCGCAGAGGGTGTGCGTGAGAGGGAGGTTCCCGCTGACCCTCGGGAGGGAGGCAGGCAAGGTGGCCTCTCGAGCCACAGCTCAGCCTGGAGGCTCCGCGTCCTGCTTTCTCCCTTGGGGGGCCTGTGTCAACCCCCAGGGACAGGCCTGGTTTGTGCAGAGACCCTCACTCACAGCATCAGGCGGGGTTTCAGCAGCTCCTGGGAGATGCAACTCCACGTGAGCACCGCAGGACCCAATAGCCTGGTCCTGAGACCCCCGAGGCCCCACAGAGCTCCCCTCACTGCCCCGCAGCCCCCATCTCTGCCCCCTCCCCATCGGCACCTCCCCTGCTCCTGGCCTGGACCCGCTGAGCGGGAGGAGAGGGCTGCATAGTCTCAAGGCGGTGACCCGAGCCCCATCAGCCGTGGCAAGTGACCGAGAATCACAGTGGGTGTTAGGTGGGCACTTCTCGCTGGGCCAAGTTCTATTAAATTACACGTTTTAATATCATAAAACAGTGGAATTAGAGGCTTGGTGACCGTTAACTGTATTCACACCCGCGATGGAGTCCACAGAAGGCCCAGAGCCCGCCGGCCATGACCTCCCGGCAGCCTTGTGGGTGGGCTGCTGTCTCCCCACCCCCACCCCCAGGGCTGGTCCCGACCCCACACGGACCCCATCGCAGCTTCCCAGCTGGACGGAGTGCTGGGCCTCCAGCTCAGACTCAGAGGAGGGTCTTCTGGCTGAATGGGGGTGAAACTCCCCTCCTTGGACACCGCTTGCTGTAGAGACGGGCCAGGCACAGAGGCCCCCAGAAGCAGAACCATGAGTCAGAAAGGGGGTGGCAGGAACAGGCTGGGTGCTCGGCCCCCCACCCTGCCTCCTGGGGGCTTACAGAGTGTGCCCTTCTGACACTCCCGGACGAGGTGGGACGAAGCCCCGCATGGCCAGGTGGGCTGTGCGGGGTCAGTGGGAGGGAGCTGGAGGCCCAGGCTGAGCCCTGGCTGCGGCCGGTCTCCGTCTGGTGGCCCCGAGGTTGGAGGACGGCCTGTGGGCTCCGGGCAGAGCCAAGTCCCCGAGTGAGTCGTCTGCAATGACCAGGGGCCCCTCTGCCCCATAGGACAGCGGTCACAGCTGCGATGGCTGTGAGGTCAGGACTGATGGAGATCATAATGAGCGTTTTGTAAAATAAGTTAGGGGATTTGTGTGTGTGTGTGTGTGTGTGATGGATCAATTGGAGGACAAATGAAATACAGTTTGTTTTTAATATTTACTTTGCTGTACTGGGTCTTGGTTTTGGCACGGGGGATACAGTTCCCTGACCCTGCATTGGGAACACAATATCTTAGCCACTGGACCACCAGGGAAGTCACTGAAATACAGATTTTAAGTGAGAGACTTGGCTGAGAGGAGAAATAAAGCACACGTGTGCCCACACGTGTATGGTCAAGAGCCGGTGAGAAAGAGGACATGAGATTCTCTGTTAACTGGCCCCAGACCCACTACGACATTGACGTCACATCCCCAAAGTGTCCCAAGGACTGAAGGGCTCAAGGGCCACGAAGAAAAGCGTGTTTTTGCACAGGACAAAGGCCCCCTCCGAGTGCTCCTGACAGTGAGCAGAGCGGGTGACTGGGGAGCTTCTAGAAGGTTCCAGCGCACACACCTGGGGAGGAGCCTCGGCTCGGATGCATGTCTGTGTCCGTGAGCAGCGGACACGGGACCCTCTCTGCCTGCTCCCGTCCGCAGCTGCGACCCAGCCCCCGCCCCGCCCCCAGCTCCCTCCTCCCCACCCCTCGCCCTCCCTCCAAACAGCCCCTGGGATCCCTCTGCCCCTGGCTGAACCTCCTCTCCTGCCAGCCCCTGGGTGACAGAGGCCCTCCAGGGTGACGAGACCACCTCGTCCCTCCCTCCCCAGGCCCTCTCTGAGTGATCTCACGGGTCTCTGCAGCCTCGGGTGTGGACCACATGCAGACGTTCCCACCTGACCTGAGCTCCACGCCTTCCTGGGAGGGTACCATCTAGTCAAAGCTATGGTTTCTCCAGTGGTCATGTATGGATGTGAGAGTTGGACCATAAAGAAGCCTGGGCACTAAAGAATTGATGCTTTTGAACTGTGGTGTTGGAGAGGACTCTTGGGAGCCCCTTGGACTGCAAGGAGATCCAACCAGTCCATCCTAAAGGAGATCAGTCCTGGGTGTTCATTGGAAGGACTGATGCTGAAGCTGCAACTCCAATACTTTGGCCACCTGATGTGAAGAGCTGACTCATTGGAAAAGACCCTGATGCTGGGAAAGATTGAGGGCAGGAGGAGAAGGGGACAACAGAGGATGAGATGGTTGGATGGCATCACCGACATGAGTTTGAGCAAGCTCCGGGAGTTGGTGATGGACAGGGAGGCCTGGCGTGCTGCAGTCCATGGGGTCGCAAAGAGTTGGACACGACTGAGCGACTGAATGACAACAAATGGAGATGCAGAGTACAGATCTGTGGACACCGCCGCTGAAGGAGAGGGTGGGATGAACTGAGAGAGCAGCATGGAGACATGTACATTACCACCTGTGAAACAGATAGCCCGAGGGAATTTGCAATGATGCAGGGAGCTCAAACCTGGTGCTCTGAGACAACCGAGAGGGGTGGGGGGTGGGAGGGAGGGGTCCATGTACACTTACAGATGATTCACGTTATGTACAGCAGAAGCCAACACAACGGTGTAAGTAACTGTCCTCCTATCAAACATGAATTTAAAAAAACCGTTGAGAACAGAAACGCTGACACTTCCATGGAGGATGCCAGTGGAGGCAGACGGGCCACTGAGGACTCACTATTTTCCAAGCGTCGGTGCTGAACAGGGGAGGGATTTCTTCACAGAGACAGAATAAATACCACGTAGCTGGGGGAGTGGGGCTGCCCTGGGGGCTCAGACGGTAAAGAATCTGCCTGCAACGCAGGAGACCCGAGTTTCACCCCTGGCTCGGGGGCATCCCTGGAGAAGGGTATGGCTACCCACTCCCGTATTCTTGCCTGGAGAATTCCGCAGACAGAGGAGCCTGGGGTTGCAAAGAGTCGGACACGCCTGAGAGACTAGCACTCACCTTTGTGGCTGGACTTTAGCTAGAAATCTCAGCGGGGAGGCTGCATCGCGGACCCCCGCCTGAGTGCAGGTGCTTGTGTGAGGATCGCCCTTCACCACCCGCTTTTCCCAGAAGGAAAAGCAAATGGGCTTCCGGTGAGCTGGGGTCAAGGAAAGTCCCCTACACTGTCCAAGAACAAATTGTCCAGGGAGGCCTGCCTTTCTGGAAGGATCAGAGGAGAAAAACTCGGTCTGGCATCTGCATGCACTTACTGGCAAAGAGGAAGAAGGAGGAGAGAGAGAAAGAAATTGGCAACATGAGAAAAGAAATACAATAGAAACATTTATAAAAGTGAACTGGAGCAAAGAATAGCCCACGCAGGGAAGCTTTCTGTGAATTAGTTAAAGGCTTAATTAGAACACTGTTTCCACAGGACATGAGCTCAAGATGAGATGATTAGAAAATTATAGGAAAATGATGAAGATTTCCGAGCTCAGAAGAACCAAGGCAGAAGTGCCTCGATTTGCAAACCAGAATATTCATTAGAACCGCAGTAAGCAGAAGAGACTCGAGTGAAAACTATGCTGCTGACACAGGGCGAGGCTGAGATCTGTTCGGACAGAACTGAGCAGAAAGCGTGCAGTTAGGTGGGGGCTGAACGCCTGGAAGAGCTAAGGGTTCAGGGACCACATGTAGGCAACCCGGAATACCTGACGTGAAAAAAATGCCCTCGAAGATACAATAGGCACAGAACCGGCTCATCCATCAGAAGGGAACGCGCGCTGCAGCGTGCTGACCCAGAACAACCGAGGGCAGGACGCCTCCTGGTGGCCTCGTCGCCCTCGGGGCGAGCGAGGACGGTCCGGTTCCTCGGGGAGCACGTTAGCTCCAAGGACAGGGTGTAGTTGCTCTGTCTGCTTGGGGCGCCTTCCAGGAAAAAGGCAGTGTGGTTCTTGGCAGGAAAAGTAAAGCTTCCCTGAACTGTAAAGGCAATGGCAGTCATTCTAAAGTGCAGGGGGATGATCCAGAGGGAGGGATGGGGAGGGAGGTGGGAGCGGGGATTGGGATGGGGAACACATGTAAATCCATGGCTGATTCATGTCAATGTATGGCAAAAACCACTACAATATTGTAAAGTAATTAGCCTCCAACTAATAAAAATAAAGGAAGAAAAAATAAAGTACACAATGGATTCTGCCTTCTGCTGGAAACACCTACTATGGGATGAAATCTCACCAGGAGAGAGATGGGCTCCAACCGCAAGGGATGGACGAGCTGAGAGATTGCGGCTCAGACCCTGCGTCTCGCTGTCCGCTGGGCTAGGCACGTCCCCCACCCCCTGCCCTCCCATATAGGCAGAGGAGGGAGCCTGCTGAGGGTCAGGGCGGGGTATGCGTGCCTCAGGCGTGCTCTGATAACCCTGACATCACGAGACACAGGAGCAAGACCGCGGGGGTCAGTGGGGAATGGGGCGCTGCTGGTCTGAAGCCAAGTTTCTTTGTATACGAAGACAGACATGTGGGAAAGGATTCTGTGGGCTCAAAGTGAATTAAGTGCCCCCTAAACCAAAGCTCGGGAGATATGAGATGTCTCAGGGAGGCGTTTGGTCCAGGTGATGGCTGGGCCACAGCAAACAAGCCGATGGAGGAAGAATGCTTGGTGCAAATGCCAGTGGTGTACGGATTAAAGTGTGTTTCAGTGTCGAGAAGATGAACCAGCCTTGGCGATGTTGGACCTTACCATAGCGGCGTAAGCGTAAGTGACGTGACTATATGAGCCGGGGGAGGTGCTGGGGGGGAGAGCGGGGAGGGGTAACTTCCTCATCCTTCAGGGCAGGTCCGGCCAGCGGAGAGCATCCAACCCGGGTGCACACCCACACACTCGTGCACACGCAAATAGAACACTTCTCCAACCCGTCATTGTTCCTCGTATTAATGGTTTTTTTCCTAAGTTCTTTGTGTGTGCCCTGGAGGAGGACATGGCAACCCGCTCCTGTATTCTTGCCTGGAGAATCCCATAGACAGAGGAGCCTGGCGGGCTACGGTCCACAGGGTCGTGAAGAATTGGGTACGACGGAGGCTTAACACACACAGCACACCAACAGTGTTAAGATTAGAATCTCGAGAAAAACAAGGTTATAAATCACAAAATAAGAGAATAGAATATAACCAATGTTGGAATAATGGCAATAAGTGGGCGCTTTTGATACAGTCTGTGTTTTAAGTTACAGAGGGAAAATGCCCTCATAAAACTCCAATAAATCACTTTGGTTTAATCACTAGAATATAAGTGAAATTTATAGTGTCATCTGTGAGGCACTCAGCTCCTCATCGCTGACAGTTCAGGAAAAAATGGCATTCTTTCAAGCTTGCCTAATTAATTTATTTTAAAATTAATAGTTATTAGGTTTCTATTTTTAAACATTTCCTTAAACCATTAATTTGCTTTCTCTGTTACTGTTCGCCTAACTTCAGAGGTGATTTTGGGTCTTTATTTTCTTTCATGGGCTCAGATAGCATCCTCTCTCTGGAAGGATCTACAGACGGCCAGCCTGCCTTTTCCCACAGTCATTCCTGACGTCAGGAGTGGGAGGCCTGGCCACCTGGGTCTGTTTCTCAAGCATCAGTGGAAAGAAGAACCGACCTCTATCTGTCTGCGTCTGTTCCCAGGGGCTTGTGGGCACCACGTCCGAGCCCTGCCAGGAGATGCTGCTAGAAGTCCATTCCACAGACAGGAAGTGGTCCCAAGACAAAAGTCTCCATGGTTACTGGAAAGTGAAAGTGTTAATCACTCAGTCATGTCTGACTCTTTGCCACGCCATGGACTATAGCCTGCCAGGCTCCTCTGTCCATGGGATTCTCCAGGCAAGAACACTGGAGTGGTTGCCATTTCCTCCTCCAGGGGGAACTTCCTGACCCAGTGATCAAACTCAGGTCTCTTGCGTTGCCGGTGGATTCCTTACCATCTGAGCCATCAGGGAAGCCCATAGTTACTGGGTGCCAGCGCCAAACCCAGTAGGTCCATTGTCAAAGCCAGAACCATCTAAGTCTCCAGGCACCAAGAGTCCACTCTGCAGGGATGGACGCAGAAACTCGGACAACCACCATGGCTATTTTATAGAAGCCGCTGGAGAAATTGCTGTCAGGTAAAGGTCATCAGAAAATGACCTGGGCTCTCACCACAGTTTAATTAAACCCAAACCGTGAGCCAGGCATGGTCCAGCCCTTCTGCCTCCCCGGCTGGAGGACCTGGGCAACCGTGAAGGGACATGACCTGCTCCCTGAGCCCCTGATGGTTCTCTACTCACCCTAGACTGCTCGGCCAGCTCTGAGGAAGAGGAGTTCCTTCCCCTCTTCCATGGGCTGCTACTTCTACTTCCTTCCACGGGCTGAGACGGGCAGAGCATGGGGTCCTTTCTGGGCTGGAGCTTGTAAGAGCTGATGTGCAGGGCAAGGATGGAGAGACCTAATCTGAGGCCAGGAAAGTGGGGCCCAGGTGTGCAGACCAGACCCTGGGGAGACCAGGGCTGCGGAAGTGCGGGGGCAGCACGTGCACCCCCAAAACTGTGGCTCAGCGGGGCCAGGTCACGGCGGGCACCAGGGTCTGTAAGGCACACATCCCCCTATTCCTTCCATCCAGCTGACCGTGAGCTTCGATGCCGGTGCCACGAGTTTGGAGCACAAAGCTTCCATCGTGGAGGCAGCCCAAGCTGGATTTGCAGTTCTGTGGGGCCCTTCCTCCTGGAGGAGCCCCCCTCTCTGACATTCCTGGGGCTCAGACAGCACCTGCAGGGTCAGCTTGCAGACTCTCTGGGGTGTACGCTCCTCTGTGTCCAAGGACTTTAAGGAAGCTCCCTCCACGTCTTTCCCTGGAGAGGGGAGGTGATTGGGACAGGTCACCGGTCCCTTTGTCACCCAGGTGCATCAGAAGCTGTGGGATCTGAGTGTGAGAGCTGAGAGCCCCCATGAATCTGACACCACGGGCCCTGCCCCGCCCGGGAGACCCACGCCGTCTCAGGGGACCGGACTACCAGCCAACTGTATAATTTAAAAATTTCTACTGGTCACACTCAGCGAGGGAAAACAGGTGAAATATTTATATTTTAATTATCTCTTTCATTTAATCTAATTATCCAATTATTATCATTTCAACTCCAATTATCCAATATTATCATTTCAATATGTAGCCAATTTAAAAACTGACGCATGATCTAGTCCAGCTTTTTTGCAGTGTCTTTGAAATCCGGGTTGCATTTCCCGTTTAGAGCACATGCCTCGATCTCGACTCTCCTGGGTTCAGGTGCCGTGGCCCCACAAGCTGAAACCCCTGCAGAGGCAACCTGGCTGGATGTTCCCGGGGTCTCAGGAGAGCGAGACGCGTAGGAGCTCCCGGGAGCCAGCCCCCTCAGTCACCAGCGCTGGGCTTTGTTTTTGATGTTAGGGGTGATTTCCCTGGAAGATGCTTGAGAGGCATGGGTGACCCATTAGGAAGCAGGCGGGTTTGTCCTCACTCCCGGACCAGCCCCACCCCGAGAAGCCCCACCAGGACGCAGTCAGCAGAGTGGACAGGGGTGTCCTGGAAAGGAGGGGGCTCTTGCTGGGAACCAAGGGAACCAATTCACAGGAAACGTCAATTGCATTTCAACTGCTCTGACGTCAAAGACAGAACTTCCCTGCCAAAAAAGGAAGGCTTAAACTTTAGAAAGTAAACATTTATTAATTCAACCAACATCAGACTGTATCCACTGTGTGCCCCACAGAAGGGATTCAGACCCGATGGTACCTGCCCTTGAGAAGGTCCCATTCTAGTTGGGGGACAGCTGTGTATGCAGAGGAATAATTAAGGACTAATTAAGGAATAATAATTAAGGAATAATTAAGGACTCTGTGAGGTGGGTGTGGAGGGTAAAGTAGGAGTTCACAAAAGGAATGTTGGGCGATAAGTCTTTCCAGGAAGCAGGATCAACTTGCAACGTCAAGGGCATTGAAAGGACAGAGCATTTTGGACAAGTGGACATAAGCGTGCCTGGGAGGCAGGAAGGAAGGGCTGGAGGGAGAAGGCGCCTGAGAATTAATGCCTTCAAACTGTGATGTTGGAGAAGACTCTTGAAAGTCCCTTGGACTGTAAGGAGATTCAACCAGGCCATCCTAAAGAAATCAGCCCTGAATGTTCATTGGAAGGACTGATGCTAAAGCTGAACAAACTACAGGAGATGGTGAAGAACAGGAAAACCTGGCATGCTGCAGTCCATGGGGTCACAAAGAGAATGACATGACTGAGCAACTGGACAACCTTCCAGTTTTATGGTTTTATGTAGGATTGCCCTGCACTCCTTTATGGGGCTACACTCCCAGCCTACTTTGCAGATAGTCAAGGCCAGGTGACTGGGTTCTGGCCAATAAAGTGGTAATAGGAGTATAGTATAGGATTATGGAAAGTCCCTTTCTTCTGGGAAAGTTAATGTGATAGGTGGAGCACCAGCAGCCATATTGGACCCTGAGGCAAATATAAGGATCGACATCTTTTCCTGTTTCCAAAGCATGCATTTCTGCTGACTGTATCTCTAGGTCTGGAGTTGCTGAGTCATGGGCTGGCCCTAACTGTAGCCTGTTTAGGCTTTATTATTTTTTTTTAAGGTCTTTGTCCCAATTTGCAATCTCATCCATCCTGTAGGAAAGGTCTTTTTGCTGCTTAGCCTTACTCAGCATTTTCTGTCTTTCTCATTTCAGCACCTGCTGGACATTTCCTGTGGCTGAAAATTTTCAAGTGGTCATCAGCCATCAGTCCCCACTTCTACCTTGTGCCAGGGGCCCATCCACATCCAGACCTGACTGATCCGTCCTCTCTTCCTGGCCTCAGCTGCCCATTCATCTGTCCAACCACTCAGCTTTTGTCCATTAAATCATTTGTGTAACTTTTTCATAAGTCATAATACCCCTTAGGCAAGTTGCCTGTGCTGGCAGTTCTTTTGTTAGAGTTGACTAGAGTTTATAAGAGTTGTGCAGATTTCATGTGTATTTTGGAATGACTTTGAACCATTTTGTAGAATCTCATCTCCAAATAAGCCACATGAAATTTTGAATGGGATCATGTTGGGTGTATTTTATACACTTCAATGAAATCTTTAAAAAAAAACCTTCAAAAAGATCTTGTGTGTTCTTTGTTGGACCAGTTTATCTAAAATGGGTTGTCATTTTAATAAATTATACTTCTTTTTAGGATCAACATTGTAGTTGGGTGTTGCTCCCACTGAGGTCCAGAGCTAAGTGATGCTAAGCTGACCTTGCATCTGAGAAGCCTTCCAAGTCCTTTGATTAGTGCCAGGCTTTCATCTCTGTTTCTGTTTGGATTTCCATGTATATGATCATCTATCTATAAGAACCACTTTATTTCACACACATTGTCCATTGCCAAGCTCTCTGATGCCACAAGCAGTGGTTATGCTAATGAGCAAACTTTCTCTTTAGTCTGATTTAACTGGAAATCCATTTTCAATTTCTTTTAAGCATAGTATTTACTATAGGTTTTTATTATATGGTCTTAACCAAGAGAATTCCCTTTAGTTACTAATCTTCTGATAGATTTTTTTTTTTTTTTTAATCTGAGCAGTTTGGGGTTTTTGGGGTTTTTTTTAACCCTAAACATTTTTCTACATCTCTCCTTGTAGTCACATAAATCTTATCTTTTAATCCATTGAACTGGTGGAATCTCATGGTTAGATTTTCTAGTCTTGAGACATGCTCACGTTCAAGGAAAAATCATTATCATATTAGATAGCTTTTTCCAACATGGACATGAATTTCAGTAACGATTTGTTTATGAGTTTTGCATCTATGGTTATAAATAAAACAGGCTTAAAATTGTATTACCTCACAATGCAATTGTCCAGTCTGGAAACCAACGTAAGCTCCAAAGTTGGTTATTAGCTTATTTTCCTGGGAAGGGTGAAGATGCCCTTCACTGTGGATATTAACACCTGACTGCCACGCTGGGCCTGGAGCCTCCCCTTGGGGTGACTTTAATGACCCCTCTCCTAGTCAAATCTTCCTTTCGCCTTGGTTCAAGTTTGGCATTTTCAGATTTTCCAAAAACATATGTTTTATCTATGTTTTCCAACTCATTAACACAAAACTTTCTGGAGAAATATCATGTTACCTTCTTTGTGCATTTTTTTTTTTGAGAATTTAAAATATTTTAATACAGTTCAAATCAGTCTGCGTGGTTCATTTCAGCTCTTTCTCTGCCAAACCGGGAGGCAGGGACCCTGTCAGCATCTCTGCCTTCTCTTGGTCTGTGATGACCAAGGTGTAAAGGCATCCGCTGTGTCGAACTTTAAACGTCGCATCATCCTTACTTTTCCTGATCTTGTTGGACCTGGCATCCTTTCGCCCGGCTGTGAGCAGAAGGCTCTTGATTTCCTCAGTTTTGCGTGGCGTGGTGACAAGGTGTGGAGAGCAGGAACTTTGAGCAGCAAGAAGCGAGGAGAACGGAAAAGCTCCTTGGGATGTTTTTAGTCACCCCTCTTATTCTGACTTTGTTGTTTCTCCCCTTTCTCTCATCTCTAGTCTTGACCACAGCTTCCTGAGTTATAAGCTCTTGCAGACATCCAGCCTCTGCTTTTTCCTCTTACTTGGCTCAGTGCTCCTGCTGGCCGGGCTTTGTCTTATTATTCCCTTCTTTCCTTTAAGGCCAAGGAAGGGAGGGACACTTGCTTTGGTTTTTTCCTAACCTCCTGACGTGAAGACTTAGCTTCAGTTCCCCCGGTCTGCACATTAATCTATTTATTTGTTTTAATTTAATTTATTTCGGTTGTGCTGGGTCTCTGTTGCTGCCTTGTCCTTTCCCTAGTTACGGCGAGCAGGGGCCGCTCTCGAGTCGCAGCGGGCGGCGTCTCGCGGCGGGGGCTTCTCTTGCTGAGGAGCACGCTCTAGGGCACGCGGGCTTCAGTTGTCTCAGCCCCCAGGCTCTAGAGCGCAGGCCCCATAGTCGTGTTCCGCAGGCTTAGCTGCTCCACGGCACGTGGGCTCTTCCCGAGTCAGGGACTGAACCCACATCTCCTGCACGGGCAGGCAGATCCTTCACCGGGAGCCCCCAGGAAGCCCCGTGATAACCATACCTAAAATCAAACTCCTAATTATGCCTAGCCATGCTCCAGAGGGAATGCAAAGTTTCATAGAAACTCTTTGTCATTTCAACCCGATTGTTTTTACCCACATTCACTGAGTTCCATGTTGTTTAGGTTTCAATGATACTTCAAAATCAATAGTTTCTAATTTTATTATTCTTTGGCCAAAAGGACAATCTGTACAGTACGGATTCCTCAGCATCTGGGCGGTTCTTCTGTAGTCTGCTCCATTGTTAATGCTGGCACACATGCTATTTCTGGTGTGTCCAAAGGGATTTGTAGTCTGCGTGTCTTGGTGTAAAATAATACATATGTCTTCCACTGCAAGCCCTCTAATTGGATTACTTAAATCCTTGTGTATCCGCTAATGTCTTTCTGCTGGTTGTGTCAATTACCGGACCAGTCACTCATTCTTTGTGGATTCTGTCTCTGTTATTCTCTTCTGTGTGGTCACAAACATGTCCTTGACATGAAAACCATGTCCAGATTCCACCTGTTTTGTTTCTCTGTGAAATCATTTTCACCACTTACTATTTTAGTATTGAAAATGCTTCTCACTTAGTGAAAAGTTGCAAGAACAGTACAATCAATACACATACACCGTTCACCTGGATTTGCCAGTGGCTGCATTAGTCTTATCTCTGTTGTAGTTAACTCTGCTGCAGTTACTGTTTTTATTATTACCATGGCTTTTAAGGCCAATTTCAGTACCGTAATTTTTCACCTTTAATGCTCCAGTGATGCCGCTGAAGGAGGACCTCTGTCACTGACACAGCCCTATCACACCACAGACAGCCCACGGTCGGCCTCCGCTGACTGTCGGCACCTGTGGACTCTGCCTACAGAGTCTGGCTGGGAGCTCACGCTCACAGGTGAGTGACTGCCGGACGATGGAGCCAAAAATAATGTGTCACCTGGACAGGTGCGATCAGGCTTCCTGGGGCCAGTTCCCTGAACACACACTGACCTGCTCACAGACACACACCCACCTGCACGGATTCACACACATCTGCACACAGACACACTCACCTGCACGGATTCACACAAAGCCTGCACACACAGCGTCTCTCACAGACACACACCCACCTGCACACAGATTCACACACATCTGCACGCAGATACTCACCTGCACACAGACACACTCACCTGTGCAGATTCACACAAAACCTGCGCACACAGCATGTCTCTCTCACACACACACACACACACACACACGTGTACCCTCCATCCGCAAACACTGTTCAGGGAGACATGAGGATGGATCTGGATCCCTGACCCGCCCGGGCCTTGACCCAACACGTCCCCCGCCAGCCCCGGCTCTGCCCTGCTCCTGGCCTTCCCTCTGTGGAAGGGACGGAAGGAGGAAGGATTGTAAGGAGCCCATCACTTGTTTATCCTCTTCGCAGTCACAACCCTTCATCCCAGCAAGGGTGCTCCAAGCATCACCTTAGCGGCACTTCACTCCCGTCCCCTGAGCACCTGCCTGCCTGGAGCGTCGCTGGGGAGCCAGCTGAGCCGCCTGCCGCCGCCCCCGCCAAGGCAAGCAAGCTCCCTTGCCAAAGCTCGGGGTGACACACCCCCAGAGCGGGGCCTCGGGGATCCCGTCTGCACTCCTGTTCCTCCACCAGCCGTCACGGAGGAGGGGCAGGTGGAGACGATGCTCGGCCAAGACCTGCTTCCAGATATTCAGCCTTGGGACGCTGCAGCAGCTTTGCTGGTTTTAAACATTTCATTTGCAAATAACTCAGCATTTAATTATGCCAGATTAAAGATACATACTTTGCAGATTTACGGAGTCATTATCAATGCTGCAGAAACCACACTCAGAATCAAACCCATGTTGGCATTCTCAGCCTGGAGATTTACGTGCAAACGCCAGGAGCTTATTTCAACAGCTCAGCCTGGCAATGTCGCTGGTGGTCTTGGGGACCAGCTGGCGCAGCTGGTGGGGGGACAGGAGCCCAGTGTGTGTCCCCTCCTGGCTCCCTGGGCTGGGTCCCTGCTGTGGCTTCACCCCGGCGGACAACTTGCCTCACTGCCTCCTGGAGCGGGACAGGCTTGGGAGGGTCCACCCACCTGCCCTGCCAGTCTCCCTCCTCCTCCTCCTCCCCTTCATCCTCTTTTTTGTAATTAAGACTTTACTTTTTAGAGCAGTTTTAGGTTTAAGGTAAAATCGAGTGGAAGGTACACACATTTCCCATGTACGCCTCCACCTGCATGCCCAGCCTCCCCCACTATCAACATCCACCTCCACATGGGATATTTCTTACAACTGGTGAGCCTCCACTGACACGTCATCATCACCCAAAGTCCATGGCTTACATCACAGTTCACGCCTGGTATTGGACGTCCTATGGATTTGGACAAATGTATACCGACATTATGCAGAACTGTAACCTACAGGGCAGTCTCCTTGCCCTAAACCCTCCCTTCCTCTCTAATGCTGGTCCAGGAGTGAGCCAGGGGTCCTGGGAGGAGAGGGCGTGTATGTCCCGACCCCTTCCAGGAAGCGGTCCACTTTCTGAGGGGATTGCTGCACGGAGAGTCGGTGTCATCTCTGCTTTGCAGACAAGGAGACCGAGGGTCAGAGTGGAGCTGGGCTTGGTCTGCCAGCTCTTCTATCTAGGTTGGTGCAAGCCTACCTGTGGTTTCAGACCGTGAATTTGAAATCATTATACCTAGACTCAAACATACCTTTATTAATCAAAATAGGAACCGTTACAATCAACACATTCTTCCCAATGAGAAATAAATTTGTTTATTCCTGTAGTGTACAAATCTGTGCCTCGAGATCTGATGAGCTCTAGGAAAGCATTTTCTGCCTTCTGCTGGTTGTGGAAGTGTTTTCCCTGCAAAAGAGTTGTCGAGATGCTTGAAGAAGTGGTAGTCAGTTGGCGGGAGGTCAGGTGAACGTGGTGGATGAGGCAAAACATCGTAGCCCAGTTCGTTCAACTTCTGAAGCGTTGGTTGCGCAACGTGGGTCAGGCACCCTCGTGGGGAGGAACTGGGCCCCCCCTGCTGACCAACGCCTGCTGCAGGCGTTGCAATTTTCAGTGCCTCATCGGTTTACTGAGCACACTTCTCAGATGTAACAGTTTCCCTGGGATTCAGAAAGCTGTAGAGGATCAGACGGGCAGCAGACCACCAAACAGGGGCCATGACCTTTTCTGGTGCAAGTCTGGCTTTGGGAAGCACTTTGGAGCTGGTTGCCACCAGTTGTCATAAAATCCTCATTTTGTTGCACATCACGATCTGATCGAGAGATGGTTTTTTGTTGTTTTGCAGAGTAAGAGAAGACGATACTTCAAAACGATGACGTTTTGGTTTTCGGTTGGCTCACGAGGCACCCACTTTGCTTTTTCACCTCTTCAACCACAGAGTGGCCAACTTCCGTGCAGCTGTAAGGGAATCGGCCTTGAAGACGGCTCTCAACCGGCCACCGTCAGCTTCCGCCGGCCGCCACTGCGCTCCTCATCAGGGCTCCCCTCTCCCCCGCCAAATTCCCTGAGCTCCCCGGCACCGGCAGCTCCCGGGCAGGCGCGTTGCTGATGCTGCGGGCTGTCTCTGCTGCTCTGCAGCCCATTTTCAACCTGAATGAGAAAATCGCTCAAATTTGCTTTTTGTCTAACATCTTTTCCATAGCCTAAAATAAATATACACAGTAAGTCATAAGTCACTAGCAAAAAGGCATAAGGCAAGAAATGTGTATTAAAATGATGTATAACATAACCACATTTATTTAAGAAGCCCCGAGGAGCCCCGGCCAGGACTCGGGGGCGGGGCGGGGCGGGGCGGGGCGGGGCGCCTGCGTGTCTCTGCCTCATTCCCACCGGGCGGGGCTTGCTTACCCTTCTCAGACGCCACCTCCACTAGTGCTGTGGGGCCCAGAAGGGTCTCACCTTTTCTCTGTGTCCTCCTCATGCCCGCCAAGCCCTGGCCCTTGTCCCCTGTGTTCAGAACGCTGGTCCTGCACCCAGGCACGGATAACCTCAGGTCCAGTCCCTCCATCTCCTAGCTGCAGAAGCTCGAGCCAGCAGTCAAGCATCTGTGAGTGTGGGGTCTTCAGCAGGACAGTGGAAGCAGGGGTGGGTACAGTGGTCAGGGTGAGGGAGATGGGAGGGGGGTTCTGTGGGTCGGTCCAGGTCCTGGGCCAGGAGCACACGCCTGCTCAGTGGTTATCGGCCTCCCCAAACTGACTGCGGTGTCCCCTGCTGCCTCTGTAAGCCATTGATTTCACAGATTCTTAAAAGGTAAGGTTTTATAATGTATTGTAAGGTAAGGAATTCTGTCTTACGCTTCTCAACAGTCCTCTAGCAAAGGGTGACTGTCATTTATTTCCCATCCTCCATCATCCATCCTTCCATCCATCTGCCTATCCATTCACCCATCTATCCACCCATTCATCCACCTACCCACCCATCCACTTGTCCATCCATCCACCCACCCATCCACTCATCCACCCATCCATCCACTCATGCATTCATCAACCCATCCATCCACTCATCTATCCATTCATTCATCCATCCACCTACCCATCCACTTGTCCATCCACTTATCAACCCCTGCATTCACTCATCTATCATCTATCCATCCATCCACCCATTCACCCATCCACCCACCCACTGATCCATCCATCCACCCACCCATCCTCCCATCCATCCACTCATCTATCCATTCATTCATCTATCCACCTACCCATCCACTTGTTCATCCACTTATCAACCCACCCATTCACTCATCTATCATCTATCCATCCATCCACCCATTCACCCATACACCCACCCACCAATCCATCCTTCCACCCATCCATCCACTCATCTGTCATCTGTCCATCCTTCCTTCCACCGACTCACCCCTCCCTCTTCAAGCACTGACTATACTGAAGGGACATCTGCACGTCCAGGCAGCCCCTGTGCCGGTCAGAGGAAGCCTCTGTGTGTGCAAGGCCTTCCTCTCCCCATCCAGGCATGTGCTCTAATGGGTGAGGGGCCCCCAGCCTCCTCTAAGACTGAGCCAGCACCCTGCTCAGGAGGACGGTTCTCAGCCGCGGCTGCTCCTGAAGCCCCAGGAGTGCAGGAAGGACATGGACACTGAGGCTCCACCTGCACGTCCCGATTCAGTCGGTCCTGACGTCAGTCAGTGATGATGTCAGTCACAGCCCTCAGGGGATTCTGCCACGAAGCCAGGGGGAGGACCACTGACCCAGGGAGGACAGGGACTGCGCTGGGGTCCTCCAGAGCAGGTCTAGCAGGCACCTGAGCGTCCACTCAGCACAGCAAACACGGCCTCCAGAGGCCTGCTCCTTGTTCTCAGCCTGCCCAGACTTAAGGCCCCACGTGGGGGGAGACCAGGGAGGGGGCAGGAGTCAATAATTGCCCGGTGAATGAGTATGCACCAAGGACGTGTTTTCTGCCCCCCTTGCCCTGCCGGCCCCCGGGAGCTGTTGTCAGTGGCACAGTGAATGGGGCTGGCAATACTGCGTAGATGGTGCGGCGTCGGCCCCATGGAGCCAGGACATCCCCCCGCCGCTGGAGTCAGGGAGCCGCAACTCAGCTCCGGGAAGGTGACCGCTCCCGGCCGGCCTCCCAGTGGCCAGTCTGCGAGCCCCAAGGCCTCGTTTCCACACGCTGATCCCATAAGCAAATAGTTTGACTGCGTTCGTTGAGGGTAATTTTTCACACTTCACAGTAGCTGCTCAGTTTACCTCCAGATTCTGCTGACTCTACGAGGAATTTGCACAATGAAATAATGGGAAAAACTACAATAACCAGCGAAGCCAAACCTAAAACCTCATTCAATCAAGCTCTTGGAGCAGAGCGGGCTAATGGGCCCTGGTCAGTCTCTCCCCAGATGCTCCCAGCTGCGGTTTGCGCCCCGTGGAGGCCGCAGACTGCCCATGTCTCCCCTTCCTGCTGCAGACTCTGCGCCGCTGTCCTTACACCCCGCTCCTTTGCGGGTCTGGATTTGATGCCACTTGTACTTCTGAGCCTTGAGGCTAGACGTCCTGTGCAGTGGGGGCTCTGGTCTGGGTCGAGGAGAGCAGACCTGCCAGGGAGGAGGCATGGGGCAGCTGGTGCAGCGGCGGGCACGGCCGTGGGGAGCTCTGAAATGAGAGAAAAGATCTGGGGGCCCGGGCAGGTTTCTGGGGTGAGGGGCGGCCTCCACTATTGGAACACAGAGAGAAGGGGAGAAGGGAAGCGGCGTTTTCTACTCTCAAAAGCAGAGGCTAGGTGCACACCTGCTTGTAGGGGCCCGCACCTGCAGGGAAGGTGGGCTCAGTGGAGGCCCCAGAAGCTACACCCAGGCCCTAACCTTTGAGAACGTTGACTATGATGTGATTTGGATAAAGGGTCTTCACAGGTGTAGTTAAGCATCAAGATGAGTTCACCCGGGGTTTAGGGTAAGCCCTAAATCCAATGAGAGGAGTCTTTATAAGAAGAAAAAAAGGGAGATTTTTAGACTCAGATACACAGCGGGAAGGGGGCCACATGAAGGCAGAGGCAGAGACAGGCGAGGCGGCCGCAAGTCCGGGCCCCTGGAGCCACCAGCAGCTTCTGGAGAACCTGGTGAGAAAGTGAGCATTTCCATCATATCAGTAAACATGCATGTCACAGTCATCTGCGAGTCCAGCCCTTTGGGGCGCTCGGGAAGGGGAAAATACCTGTGTTCTAACAGTCACGGGGCTGCAACCACTCCTTACAGTGAGCCCAAGGGCGCTCGGGGTGTGAACAAAACCATGATGCTGGCCCTGAGAGCTGAGATGCATACGAAAGGATTGATTTCAGGGAGCCCAGACCCTTGTGTCCTCCCATTCGTAGAGAAGGGCTAAATTCCCTAACCTGAAATACCTGGTTTCCTTTAACTAACAATAATCTCTTGATGTTCAGACTACCTGCCCTTTGTTGTAAAACTTCTATGTAACCCACTCTTCCCCGCCCGCCCCCGCCTCCCCCCACCCCCGCCAGTCTCCTAAGCAATTTCTCAAGGTTACTTTGAGATACTGCCTCCCAGGCTTGAAGTCCAAAAATTTTCCACCAAATAAAACACAACTCCCAACGTTTAGGTTGTGACTGTCTTTTAAGTCGATACAAGGAAGGGTCCTGGCCCAGAGCCAGGAGGGAGCACGGCCCTGTAGGCACGTTGCTTCCAGACTCTGGGCCCCTGACCATGAGAGGGAAAACCCCTGAAAGCCCCCAGTTCATGGACATTTGTGCGTCAGCTGGAGGAGCTGCGACACAGAAGCTCACTGATCACCAGGCGTGGGCTCCCCACCCCACAGGCGTCACCTCGGGTCAGCCTGAGTTGTCCCCCCGTCCCAGAGCTAAACTGAGACTTAGACTCGCCAAAGCCCAAGGCCAGGTCGGAAGGCAGGACGTGCGGCCCTTAGGCTTCCATTATGGAGCGTTCGCTTATCGAGCTGGAGGGCTGAATGGGTCCCGTGTTGTCCCTGAGATGATGCACCCAAGGTCACAGGCAGGGGCGGGGCTAGCAGTGGGGGGCGGAGCTGAGCGTGGCCGGAGCCCCACGAGGACACAGACGCGCAGAAGGCCCTCGGGGGGGGGGGGTGCAGGGGCTCAGCTGTGCTGGGGGGACGGTGGCGGAGGGAAAACAAGGCAGCCCTGGGTGGGCAGCCCTCTGAAGGGTGTCCCCATGGAGCAGGGGGTCAGGACGGGGGCGGGCGCAGCCTGCGGGCCCCCAGGTTCAAGTTCATTACCTGGGCAGAGCCAGACTGCAGTATCACGGGGATCCTCCTAATTGCCCTTTAAATATGTGTTCAACATTTACTAATTGGGTGTGGGAACAGCCATTAATCTAATAATAACCATTATGTAATTTTCTCTTTTGTTCAAAGTCAAGAATTTTTTTTTTTTTAGATTTCACATGACCAGAAGTGCCAATATTTTCCCATTTCGTGGTTCTCTTTGATTCCACTCTTCCCATGACTCGGCGTGGGTGGTCACCACCCTCCACAGGCGCATGGACTCATATGCACCCTGGGAACTGTCTCATTTGTATCTGAAAGTTCTCTCTTCTTGTCCAGTTCTTATATCTGCAAACTTTTTCTTTTTTATTTTAGGAAAAGTTTATGATCCTTCTGCTTCCCTGGTGGCCCAGCAGGTAAAGAGCCTGACTGCCGGTGCAGGAGACGCAGGAGACGTGGGTCTGATCCCCGGGTCGGGAAGACCCCCGGGAGGAGGAAATGGCAACACTCCAGCATCCTTGCCTGGAGACTCCCATGGACGGAGGAGCCTGGCGGGCTACAGTTCATGGGGTCACAAATCCTGTCGACAGGGGAGCCAGGTGGGCTGCAGCCCTTGGGGTCACAGGGTGTCAGGACAAGACTGGGGCCTAAGCTCCCATGATCCTTCATTTTCTCCGCGGACCTTCTGTCAAGTGGAGTCTTAGGAGGCATGTCGATGGTTCTGACCTGGATGTAGACGAGCCTCTTTCTCCTGATAAAACCATGATGACTAGGAAGCTCCCCAAGTGCCCACACCCCCAGGGCCCTGGGGCACACAGCCAGTTCTCACCAGATGAAGGGCATCGGAAGGACAGGGCGCTCTGGTCCACGCTGGCTGGGCTCTGGATCCTGCGGTCTCTCCCCTGCTCGTGCCCTGAGCTGGGCTGGAGCGAAGGGCTCTGAGACCCTGGGGCTGTGAAGGAGGAGCCGCTGGTCCCCGCGTCACCACCAGCAGGGTCAGCTGGCTCTCCTCAGGGCCGAACGGCTGGGGTCACCAAACTCCTTGAGAAGCAAGAGCAGGGACTGGCGAAAGTGGCTTTGCACTCCCACCTGAGGGTGCCGTCTGCACCCTGACCCTAGTACCTGTCAGAGTGGAAACCTGAGTTCCTGCCAACTTGTTAGGGATCCGTGCTCCTTCAACCTATACGACTCGTACCATCTAATCAGGGGTAACAAACAGTCCTCACTAAGCAGTTAGAAGGTAGGAAGTGATGGGCTGGTGGGGTGACTACCATCTCAACAGGTAGCTTTCGACTCTGGGCCCAGAGTGGCTACTCTGGCTCCTGCCATCACATCTGCAATTCCTTTGACTAGAAGAAAGAACAGGGCAAAAGGACCACATGCCCACTGTTTTGAAGATCATTACCCCAAAGGGGTGTGCATCCCTTTTGCTCATGGGGGCCAGGATAGTCACATGGCCACACCTAGGGTATCCCTTGCTAGGCAGCCATGTGCCCATCTAAACTTGGGAGTGTCCACTAGATGAAGGGGAAGTGGGACACTGGAGGTTGGTGGTGAGCTAGCAGCCACTGCTATGGGCTCCCCGCAACCAGCATGGGTTGGCTGTCCTGGAGAGCTGGAGGGCACAGTGAGGACTGGGGTGAACTTGTTTGTACTTCTCAGGGTGGGCGTTATTTCCAGGGGGCCAGCCTGTAAGCGGGGGGGACACGGAGTGGGTTTGATTGGTCTCCTCCTGCTGCCCCCGCATCTCGCCCAGGCCACATCTACCCCAGGCCGGCGTCTGGGTTTGAACAACAAACGCCTGGTCACCCCAACTAGGTCCCCTCTGCGGTATGCAGGAGCGGCCTCGGGGGCTCCGGACGCAGGGATCCCCGGGAGGAGGGGTGGCCCCTGGTCAGCCCGCCTGTTTGCTGAGAGGCGCTGGGGACCTGTCTCGCCTTTTGCCACAGTTCAGCCTTACGCTCTGCTTTGCAGAGTCTGTATCTCTCCTCCCAGCAGAGCTGGAGGCAGGTATCCTGGTGACGGTATATTGAAAAAGCTGATGTTGTTAAAAAAACAAAAAGAAAAGCCCCTTGACCTCGCATGCTGCAGATTAGTGGAGTATGTGAATGGGGTCGGCCCTCGCTGCCCTCCCCAGGCGCCCAGTCAGGAGCAACTCAGAGACAGCCGGGCAGCGGCAACGTTTGGAGCCCCTCTCCCCAGGCAGTCATCCTGCCAGCCCCTCTGTTTCATCACCAGCTGAGGACACTGCCCTCGACCCAGGATGCTGGACATTGACCCCTCCTCCCCCACCACCCAGGATGTCGCTGGGGGCGATTCCTTGACGCTGGGGTGGGGGTGGAGCTTTGGAGAGTGGATGGCCTCTCTCCCACCCCCAGGAAGACACTGCTGGGAGATCTCACTTCTGTTTAAAACAAAAACAAAAAAGAAACACAGAAAGATGAAAATCTGAAAGTTTCTCCTTATCCCAGCTAAAATTTACATTTTAGAGTTTGGGGTATAAGATAATTCATATAAAGTGCCTGGGTTACATTAAAAATAAACCCTCAGTACTAATTATAATTACTGTTTCCTGTTAAGGATACACAAAGGTATCCGTGTTCACATGCATGCATGCTAAGTCACTTCAGTTGTGTCTGACTCTTTGTGATCCTATGGACCGTAGTCTGCCAGGCCCCTCTGTCCACGGGATTCTCCAGGTAAGAACACTGGAGTGGGTTGCCATGCCCTCCTACAGGGGATCTTCCTGGCCCAGGGATCAAGCCCAGGTCTCTGATGTCTCCTGCATTGGCATTCGGGTTCACTAGTGCCACATGGGAAACCCCATCTGTGTTTATATTTATTTATATACAAAACATCAACAACTGCTCGGGGCTCACGCTAGCGCTGTTCTGATGAGGAACCGCTTGCTTTGTGCCTTTGCTGTAAGTGTTGCCTTACCCATGTGTGCCTGGCTGATGGAGCCAGCTCGCTGGGATGGGCACCTTCCCACCCTGGCCCTCACACAAGGTCAAAGGCACTGACCACTCACAGGGCCAAGGGCACAGAAGGGGACCGGGACCTCCCGCTGAGACCCAGGTGGGCGTGCTGGGGAGACTGGGTGCTGGGGTCTGCTCCTGCCTCTGTGGCGTTGGGTCCCTGTCACTGGAGTTCGGAGCTCACCCTCCACCTGCTCTCTGCCAGGTCCCTGGCTGTGCCCGCAGTTGTCCCTGCAGAGAGGCCTGGCCTGGGCCTGTGGGAGAGGACACTCCCCGAGCTGTCCCTGAACTGACCTCCAGGAGCTGGGCCTCAGGCGGCGGGACAGGATGGGAGAGGGTCACCCTCGGTGGTCCCCGAGCACTCCCTCCAGGGGCAGCTCAAGTGTTACTGTCAGTTGTCTGACTGTGTGATCTGTGGTTCCTGAGGGGCCAGACCCCGTTCTGGGTAGGGATGCCCACAAAACATGTCTATCTGTCCATCCATTATTCATTCTGTCCATCCATCCATCCATCATTCATCCATCATTCTATCTACCTACCATCCATCCATCCATCCATCCACCCATCCATCCATTCACCCATCTATCCATCCATCCACCCATCTATCCATCCATTCATCCACCCATCTATCTATCCATCCATCCATCCATCCACCCACCCATCCATCCATCCATCCATCCACCCTAGATGTCTATCCATTCATTCATCCACCCATCCATCCATCCATTCATCCACTCATCCATCCATCTAGACAAACACTCACCACCATCCGTGCCTCAGCTATGCTTTACCCTGTGGCAGTGACACACCTCTGCTGTCCAGAAAGACCTTCACACCTCCCACCTCCACCACCCTAAGTGGCTTCTCTGAATCACTAAGACGGATCTTCCTGATTCTGGATGCACACAGCAGGAACCAGCAGCTTGCAGCAAGCAGCAGTGAGCAGGAGCTGGACGCAGGGTCTTAGTTCCCAGGACTGGGAGTCCTAAACACTAGACCACAGGGACCAGCAGTGAGGGCTGAAGTCCTGAGTCCTCGCCTGCCTAGTCAAGAACAAATTCAGGCAAGGAGGCGGAAGGTACAGAGTAAAGTAAGTTTATTGAAAATAAAAGGACGTGTGGAAAGGCACGCTGGCGAGCTCAGAGAGAGCCGTGCCTTTGGGGGTTTAATCCTTCACAAGAGGGCAGTTTTTTGGGCCGTTGTCTTCCCTCAAGCCAATCATCTTGCTTTGCCCCCTTGTCGGTTACTTTGTCTCAGGACCCACCCCTGGGCTGCACACCCATCCTTCAGCCAAGATGGATCTCGAAGTGAAGGCTTCTGGGAAGAGCAAGACTCATTATGGCCTGGAATTATCCTCTGACTTTTGGCCCCAAGGAGCCTTTCTGCACGTGTGTGCTGTCTCCCTTGTCCTAAAAGAAAACCGGGGAGCGGAGATCTCTTAATCCTTTGCTGGGACAGGTTTGCCTCCCTTTGCCGCGCCACGACTGTTACTCTGAGATGTTTACAAGCGGTGAAGACGGACTGTTTACCCTGTTTCTGTTGTCACTTCCACTTCGGAGGGTAAACAGGAGGCTGGTTGTAAATGTCCAACCTGGAGTCCATCCACCTCCTACCTCAACCCACACCCCAGTGTTTACGGAAAGGGGAATGGAAAGCTAGAGAGATGATGCCCGATCTCACAGCTAGTCAGGAAGGCCTGAGTCTGAGCCATTTGGCTTGGACCAAAATTCAGTGACTTTGTCCTAGACCACGTAGACCCATCCGTCAGTGATGCAGGAAACGCCCGCTGTGAGCCTGGGGGTCCGGGTGGACGAGGAGACCCCTCCTGGCTGCAGCCACACGGGTCCAGGAAGGCCCAGTAGGGACAGGGTTCTGGGTAGGCGGGAGGAGAACAGGGGCTTCTGGGCACTTTTAGGACCTGGGAGGGGCCTGGCAGGATAGGATGTGGAGGCGCTGAGGTCAGGAGTGGGCAGGAAGGCAGCGTCAGACGCCTGGTGTGCAGGGGTCCTCGGGGGCTCAGAGGCCCGTGGGCACCTCCTGGGAGCCCTGCTGGGCAGTCATGGACATCACTGATAGGATCCTCCTACTAGAAAGAGCTTTAGAACCTAACAGCTAAGTGCCACGCAGGTGAGGTCAGAGTCAGGGGTGCACGCAGATATACGATCTCACCTTAAACCCCGCAGGAGGGCGCGTGGCCCTTGGAAGCCACAACCCAGACCAGCGCAGCTGATTGGTTCCAGTTACTTCTGCTGATTCAGAAGGGTGCGTGGAGCCCCGGCCCGTGGCGGAGTCACCTGTGCACTCGGGACAGCCCCTCGGAGAAGGCGCTGGGGAGGGACAGGTTGAGGATGAGCACAGGAGGGGCCGCCCAAGGTGGGTAAGGCGGCGTGGCGGGTACGGTGGGAGAAGCGGGGCCCGCCCCCAGGACAGCCGAGGGCGGGGTGGGCGGTGGACTCGATCCTGGTCCTGGGAGAGACGGCGCTCAAGTAACGAGCGGCTGGCGTGGTGGCAGGGTCGTTGGGCAGACCCTGAAATGACCGGTTATGACAAGAGATGTGTGAGGATTAAGAGCCAGGCGGGGATGGGCTCGGCAAGACCTCCGAACAGCTGCCGGTAAAATACATGCTCCAAGGCCCTAAAGGAGGCCTCTGACTTCACCCACACCCCGACTGCCTGGCATCCAGGAGCCCCCATCACCCACTCCGTCTAATGAAGATGCGGATGCTGGCGGAGGACAGAGGTTTCCGTCCGGGGGCGGACGGACGAGCTCACTTTCCTCCCTCGGCAGTGAAATGGGAAAGTGTCAGTTTCCCACTCTTTCCAAGATGAATGTCCCCATCTGAGACTGCTTGGGGCTACAGCGTCTAACTGTCCGCCTGACAAGCAATGCCATCTGGAAAGGTCCTCGTAACAGAGACGTTGAACCCGCGGCGCGTGTGGTCCTGCCCTCCGGACAGCTGCGCCCAGACCGCAAGCCCCGCAACGTCCGAGCCGGCGTTGCCTGGGGCCACTGTTGCCGGGAGGGAAAGAGACACCCCAGCTGCAGGCATCACAGAGAGGGGAGGGAGCCCCCCAGCTGAATGGGAGATTGCAAACCCCAAGATCCTCAGCTGCCTCCTGATGGAGCCTGTGAGGCGGCCCCATGCACGCGCGTCTGCTCAAGTCAGACAATAAAGGGCATTTGAAAAATTAGTCCCACAGGTCAAGTGAGAGTCTCCTTCAAATACCCATCACTTCACACTAACTACTTCAATTTCCTCTCAAGTTATTATATTCGCAGACCTGTGGGTGCACCTCAGCCAGAACAAATGGGTGGCGCCTTCTGCAGCATGAAAGGCAGGGGGTAGAATCCATCGTGGCTTTGCAGGCAGCCAGCAGCCCGGCCTCCCGGGCCCCTGAGGCTGACGGCCGCCTTTGCATGGATTTAAACGTAGACAGCCGGGCTTGTCCAGGATGGGGCCGGGAGGGAGTCACACGCGTGGCCTCTCCCGCCAGGCTTGGAGTGGGCAGCGGGGCTGAGTGGAGTCTAGAAGGTTCTGGGGTGTCCTGCCCTCTGCCGGGCGATGCTGCGGCTCCTGCGGGGCCCCGGGCGTCCTTCTGGAGCCAGTCTGGATGCAGTTCCTGGAGGCGGCTGCCTGGGAACCGGCCTAGCCTTCCCAGGACCCTTCACATGGTGCCTGCTTCAAAGGGGAGTGAGTCCCCCACCGGACTCAGTGCCCGGGAGGTGCTGACCCCCAGGGAGGGCGAAGCACTCTTGCAGAAGGGTTTGTAGGATGGCACCCAGACCCGGGGCCAGGGTAACGGGGGGCTGCAAGCCTGCTTGCCGTGATGGTTTCATCTGAAGCCATTTTCTCTCTGTACCAGCCCTGCAAACCCAGGGGGGCTTCCCTTCTCAGGGGTCCTGGAGGAGCTGAGCCAGGGCTAGTGGGACAGCAGGCACTTGGCCGCCTGTGGGGACTCCAGCAGGGCCGCAAGCAGAGATTGGGTAGTGGCCGGAGGTCTGGGGTGTGAGTGTCCGGGGCCTGAGAGGACCTCAAGGCCTTTCCTCTCTATACACGCGGTCAGAAGAGGGGGGCTATGGGCCTTGTGTGAGAATCCAGCCCAGGATGCCCCTCCCGGAAGCCTCTCCTGAAGCAGACACGTGCTGGGGCAGGGTCCCCGGGACCCCGCTCAGAGAGCAGGCTGAGCCTCACTGCACCCCTTCCATCTCCCCGGGTGCCCCAAGCCCGCTGCTTCCGCCCGGCCCTGGAGGTGGGGGCCGGTCCCTGCGAGTGGGGCCATCTCTGTCTGTCTGTCTGGCTCCCCATCTGTCTCGTCCCCTCATCCTGTTAGCAAAGGGTTGGCCTGTGCTCCCTCCATGGCCAAACTTGACGGTCGTGACCCCCCATCGCCCTGTCTGCCCCACTTCCCAAGGGGGGGACATTGGCTTCCAAAATCATGCCTTGCAGCCCATCCTGAGAATGAGGACGACCGTGAATTCAGTTTGCATCCTTTCCTGTTAATGTGGCGGCCTCTCGGCAGGGTGGGCGTTGGCAGGGAGGGGCATGGGCGGAGCGGGCGTGGGGGACGTCGGCAGTGGGGGGCATTGGCGGGATGGGTGTCTGCAGGGTGAGACGCTGTTTTCTCACTGGAGACGTGAGCTCCTTCCCCCAGGCAGTGTTAGAATTCTAATCCTTCATATTCTGAGAAACATGATGATAAGAAGCACACGTGAGTTCTCCCTCAGCAGCTCAGCCTCTGTTCCAGGGAACCCGGTGCTTTTTGAGGTGACAAAGGGCTCCTCCGTGCGGGGGCAGGGACTCTTGGTGGCACTGGGCTTGCCCCCATCTCGCCAGATGGGCCAAGGCCAGCGTTACACAGACTTGTGGACCCAGCTCTGGGCCAGGGGCCACCGATGAGCCCCTCCCAGGTGTGGGAGAAGCCCCTGGTCCCTCTGCTTCTGATGGCCCCTGCAGCCAGGAACCCACAGCTGCATACACCCCCTGCAGCCGCTCAGCCACGGGGGGTACCCTTGGGGGCGCCTGGCCTCGGAGGCGAGCTGCCTGGGGACCCAGGCCCTGCAGCGCCACGGGGCGTGTCTCCCGAGCAGCAGACCGCCTGCTTCTCCCCTTTTCTGACTCCACTCTTTGGACAGAGCCGCTGCTGCCAGCCCGCCCAGCAGCAGGGCGGGGGTGGGGAGACAGCTCTGCCCAGGTTTCAGCTCCCGGTGAAGGCGCCCCCGCTGGTCACCCCATGCCACCTGCTGATTGCTAATCCTCCCTCCCCAGGCAGTCTTGGCTTCCGTGGTGGCTCAGTGGTAAAGAACGCGTCCGCCAAGCAGGAGACTCAGGTTCGATCCTAGAATCAGGAAGATCCCCGGAGAAGGAAACGGCAGCCCACTGCAGCGTCCTTGCCTGGGAAATCCCATGGACAGAGGAGCCTGGCGGGCTGCAGGCCTCGGGGCCGCACGGAGCTGTTCACGACTAGCAGGCATGCACCCCCCACCCCCCGCCAGCTCTGCTCTGATTGCTGCCTGGCTCTCGGCATAGCTGACAGTATACCCGAGGCCCAGCGCACGTCTAGACACGGGTGGGGACTTGGCAGGAGCCTGCGGAGTCCCCGACAGGGAGGTGCTCCAGCTTCTTCAAGTCGGGCCCTGAGAGGTCAGAGACGCCCTCTGTCTGCACAGCACAGAGGCGCCTGCCCGAGACTGGCCGTCTTGGTGGTGACAGGAGAGGGACAGGGTGACAGCGTTGGGGGAGGCAGACGGTGGGCGTGTGGGGCGTCATCTCTGCAGGCAGAAAGGCCCCCTCTCTGCCTCTCCTGCCGCCCCCGACTCCTCTGACCAGAGCCGCGTGGCTCCGGCCGCTGGGAGAGCGTAAGCTGTTCTGGAGAACCCTGAGACTCGGGGGAGAGCGCACCGTCCCACCCCCTCCTCCCATGAAGAGGCAGATCCAGTCGGCAGACGACGCCGACGCTTACATGGAAATAAAATAAAACCCAGGCTTCCTTGGTGACCCAGGCCTCTCTCTCTTAACCCCGTTCCAGCACAGCTTCAATGTTCCATTTTTTAATTACTTGTTGGAAAACGAGATGCCTTCTGCCCGTCATGCTCTGGAATGGGGCCCATCTGGGGGCAGAGGGCAGGGGGCAGCGGGGGCACGACTGTTGTGGACGCATGGGGCAGGTTCCTGCCCGCCCGGGAGACCCCTCGTTCTCCGCCTGAGAGGAAGACAGGGCCCTCTTCGTGGTGACGGAGCGGAACTCAGCATCAGGCCCCCGATCCCGTGCCCGGGTATCTCAGGACACGCAGCGTCCAGGGTGCCTGGGCCTCAGGGAGGCCGAGCCCAGGCAGCCCACCACACTGTGTGTTTCCAATGCTCTCAGCAGCTCAGAGACGTGTGTCAGATGGCACGTGTTTTAGGCAGAAAGCCTGAGACTGGGGATCATGGGGTGGGAGTGGGGGTGGCCGCAGTCCAGCCCCCTTTGGGGAACAGGCCTTGGGCTCCAGGGAACATGGGTCAGCTCTTTGAGAAGTGATGTCACCTCCCTAAGGGTGGGACTCCGAGTCTTCCACCAAGACCGGGGACCAAATGCACTGACGAGACAGTCAAGGGCACAGCCTCACTTCCTCACCAGGCCTGGAGGTGGACAGGCCTCTCGGGGCAGGGCCTGGGAGGCCAGCCCTGCACCTGACTCCAGGTACCCGCCCTGCTGAGCTCACAGAGCTCCCCCCACCTCCAGGCAGAACCTCTGAGGACCTGCCGTGGTCACAGGGACCCCTGCGGTGGCCCAGTGCCTCGGTGTGAGGTACGGTTGCCATGGTGAGGATGCTGCTGGGCCAGATGGTGCTGATGGGCCTGGCGCAGTCTGCGCCCGTGGTCCCAGGTGGACCCTAAGCCCAGGGTCCTCCCCGCCCTCCTCTCGTCCATGTGTCCGGAGCCCACGCAGCCCGTGTCCTGCACCGGCTGGTCAGGACTCCGTGAGACAGCACAGCATGGCCGGGACCTGCTGGGCCCTGGGTCTGGGCCGACCAGGGGCCATTTGCATTCTGCCTTCAGAATCGGCCCCCCAGAGAAGCTGAAGGAGCCGTCTCCCCTCCGAACGCCTGGGATGAGTGGCCAGGCGTGGGGCCCCCCGGGGGTGGGGGGCATTGCAGAGCCGGGGCCAGAGCTCTGAGGCCAGTGCAGACTGAGGTGCCGGCGGGAGCCTGGGCCGGGGTCAGGGCTGAGGGCCCAGGAGGCTGTCGGAAGTCCTGTCCTTGGGGCGCCGGGGCCGGAGTCTCCTTCTCAGAAGGCCGAGGACGCAGGCTCTGCGTCAGCGGTGGGGCTGTTCCCAGGCGGGGCGAGTGGGCAGGAGAGGCATGAAGGTGGGCGGCTTGTGTAACGAGGGTCCTGGGGCAGAAAGGGCTGGACTCAGGTGCCTTCCCGAGAAAGACAATCAGAGCAGGCAGCTGTCGGGGGTCCCACGTGGGGGCACCGAGGCCCTCACCCCGGGCCGGGCAGGGTCCCCTGGCCTGCCGCCCTCTCTGGACCATCAGTCCACGGGGCCAGGGCGGCCCCCCCGTCTGTGGTCCCTGAACGAGCCGCAGCCGCACCGAATACAGGGAGGGTGGTGGATTCCAGCCACGCTGACCCTACTCTGCTGCAGGGGCCCCGTGGGCCAATCCCTCCCTCCCGCCCTCTGCCGGGATCTTCCCGTCCTGCCCTGTGGAGCCAAACTCATTTGTAAAGAGGGTCTTGGCAGAATAATCTGCTAAGGGGAAGCGAGGGTTCCGCTAGCCCAGTATGTCTGGTGTCCTTGAGCCAAGGGGAAGTTTAGACCCAAAGACAGACACACGCAAAGGCGGGACCGTGTGGAGATGGGAAGACCACCCGTGTGTCAGGAAACGCTGGTGCAGGAGCCGGCGGGGGACCAGGCCGAACCTCCCACAGCCCGAGGGACCCGCCCCGCCCACCCCGGGTTCTGGAGAGCCAGCCTGCAGACGGTGGGGGAGCTCGCTTCTGCTGCTAAAGCCCCTCAGTCTTCGGTCCTTCGTTACGACAGCCCTCAGACACGAACACAGAAAAATTGGGGAGGAAATTCGCATCTTATAAATGTCATCTTCCAGCCTGAACAAGATAAATCTGTCTGCGTTTATGTCTTCTTTATTGTCAATCACATTTTACAGTTTCTATTATAGAGACCTCCACATCTCTCCTTAGATTTATTCCTCACCATGCTATGTATTTAATGAAATTTTGGTTCACACTGTAAAGAATCTGCCTGCAATGCTGGAGACCCGAGTTCAATTTCTGGGTCAGAAAGATCCCCTGAGAAGGGAAAAGCTACCCACTCCAGTATTCTTGCCTGGAGAGTCCTGTGGACAGAGCAGTCTGGTGGGCTACAGTCCGTGGGGTCACAGAGAGACGGGCGACTGAGCGACTAACAGTTTCACTTTCACTTTTTCATGCTACGTATTTAATGAAATTTCAAATGGAAATATTATTTAAAATCTTTCCTTTTCCTTTCTTTGTTTCTAATGTACAGAACTATTATTGAAATTTGTAACTAATACATCCTATGGAGTTGAGTCCACTTATCTTTCTTCTTAAAGCTATGAGTATTGTGATGGATTTTTAAATTCTTGGTGGTGGTGTATTATTGCCAGATATAGTAGAGGATTTGATTTGCTAGCATTCTGTTTGGAATTTTCTGCTCTGCTTTCAGGAGGAATAGAGGTCTCTGATTCTATTTCCTTGAAACATCTGTGTCAAGCTGTAGTACTTGACAAGTACAAGTCTCTACAACACGAGACTTGTAGATTGAGTGGGGGAGAGTTTATTCTTTCAAAGAGTTTCTGCACAACTGGCGTTATTTCTTAAATGGATGTTAGAAGGCTCTAATACAGCATGAGTTTCTAGACATGTTTATTGTTGTTGGAAGTGTTTTTATTCACATATTTTATTTCGTTTGTTAGTTTTCATAAATTGTGCCTTTCACATATTTTTTCCACCTTAGCTAAGTTGTACAACATATCGGCAAAAGTTGTTCATGTTATCTTTCTATCATCCTTTTATTGTGCAGCCAAGTCCTTTCATTCTTGATGGGTAATTTGTGTTTTGTAACATTTAAATTCATTAATCTAGCTAGGAGTTTATCAATTATACTAATCTTTTCAAATAACCTTCTGACTCTGTTCATTCTCTCTATTGTCTGTTTTTTTCATTTCATCCATTGCTGCTGAGATTTTGAATATTTTTTCCTGCTAGTTCTTTTGGTTTAATTTGCTTTATTCTATAATTCCTTGAAATGAAATTACATATAATTGAATTCAACATTTCTTCTTTTTAAATTGAAAATTTTTTTCTTTGTTAATCTTTTTTCACTACACACCTTTTATTTTTTTAATGCAGTTTTTAAAAGTTGCACTTTAAATCTATAGAATTCCTTCTAAGTACAGATGGTAAAGAATCTGCCTCAATGCAGGAGACCCAGGTTCAGTCTCTTGGTCTGGAAGATCTCCTGGAGAAGGGAAGGGCAACCCACTCCAGTGTTCTTGGCTGGAGAGCTCATGGACGGAGGAGTCTGGTGGGCTACAGTACATGTAGTCGCAAAGAGTCAGACACGACTGAGTGACTAACACTTTCACAGAATTAACACTCCCCCTCCCCGATTTGTTTATGCTTTGTGTTCATTACTACTGGGCTTAATTTCCTTTAGTATCCCTTGGGATTTTCCTCTCTGACTCATGAATTATTTCAAGGTGAGTTATTTGGTTTCCACACATATGGCTATTTTTATATAACAATCTTATAATTAATTTTAAGTTTAATTCTCTTGTGCTTAGAAAATATAATTGGAGGACTTCCCTGGTGGTCCAGCGGTTAAGAATGGACCTACCAACAGAGGGGACATGGGTTTGATCCCTGGTCAGGGAACTAAGATCCTATGAGCTGTGAGGGCCTGCCAATGCAGGGGACACGGGTTTGATCCCTGGTCAGGGAACTAAGATCCTGCGAGCTGTGAGGACCTGCCAATGCAGGGGACACGGGTTTGATCCCTGGTCGGGGAACTAAGATCCTATGAGCTGTGAGGACCTGCCAACGCAGGGGACCCAGGTTTGATCCCTGGTCGGGGAACTAAGATCCTATGAGCTGTGAGCAGCTGAGCCTGCGGTGACAGGAGCCCCCGCAGCTGGAGAGGGCCTCAGGGCTGGGAAGGGTCAGCACAGCCAACCCAGATAAATCATCAAAAAATGATCAGAAAGCTAAAGAAAAATCTGATCTGCATGATTTCAGTCCTTTGTAGTTTATTGAGATTCACCATAAGGCTCAATTTATGGCGTGTTTCCGTGACAGTTCTGTGAACACTTCAGAAGAAGGTGGACTCTAGCTTCGCTTGCTGGTGTTCTAGCCACGCCGGCAGTCTGGGTGGGTGGAGCTGTGGCCCCCTCCTCCCTGCCTCACTAACTGTATGGCTGCTGTGTTTGCCCTGCAGGATCTGTTAATTCCTGAGACAGGACCAGTTAGCACTCCCCCTCAGCCGTGCGTCTATTTTCTCTTCCAGTTCTGTGGATATGTGCTTCAAGTACGTGAAGCGCATTTTCGTGTGTGAGCACACACGCCAAAGACCCTATTTTTTTAATGAATTCTTCTTCCTTGAATCACATCATGCCCTCCCTTCACCCGCTCCCGTTTCTTGTCCCAGCCGTCTGGGTCTGATATCGGATGGTCAACAGGGTTTCCACTATTGGAATGCCTGCTTTATTTTTTTTAAAGTTTATTTTAATTGAAATACAATTGATTTACAATGTCAAATTAGTTTCAGGTATACAACCTAGTGATTCAATATTTTTATTGATTAGACTCCATTTAAAGTTGTTGCAAAACAATGGCCACATTTCCCTGTGTGTCACAGTAGATCTTTGCAGCTTATTCACTTGCCTCTCCTTGTAACTTCCCTGCTTATTTGCATTTAAATTGCATCCTTTATAAACAGCACACAGCTGAGTCGGTGCTTTCGTCCTCTCCAACCCTCTCTGACTTTTAATTGGAGCATTTGGATCACTTACAGGTGAAGGGATATTCTATCTGATTTGTTTTGAGTTGACTGCAAAAGAAGGAGGGGCAGAAGATGAGATGGTTAGACAGGACCACCATTGATAGACTCAATGGACATGAATTTGAGCAAACTCCAGGAGACAGTGGAGGACAGAGGACCCTGGCGTGATGCCGTCCATGGGGTCGCAAAGAGCTGGACCCGACGTAGAGACTCAACAACAACAGATCTTCCTATTTGTTTTCAATTTGCCCCAGTTATTCTTTGCTCCTCACTCCTGTCTTGTTTGGATTAATGAGTATAGGTTATTATTGTTTCTCTCTTCTGATGGCTTATTTTTGTTTTACCTCATTATGTTTTGCATATGATAAGATATACCAATTTAAGCTATAAAATCTTGTGGATTTTGCCACCACCACGACCAGCATAATCAAGATATATAACATCTCTATCAACCCCAAGTTCTGCCGCGCCCTTGGCCGTCATGCCAGCCTTTTGCCCCAGGCCCCCACGAGCGCTGACCTGCTTTCTACCAACACAGATTTTACATGTTTTGACTCATGCAGCACTGGCCTTTCACATCTGGCTTCCTTCATTTAGCATAATGCTGCTGAGACTCAGGCATGTCCCTCTGCAGCATCAGTAAATATCATTATTTTATTCTCTTTTATTGCTGACTGGTATTCCATAATATAGACACACCAAGAACTGTTCATTCAGGCACTGCTCGATGGGCACTTGTGTTCTTTGCAGTTCCTAGCGAGTCAGATAAAGCTGAGCTGCATGAATATTCATGCACGAGTCTTTGAGTAGGCATATGTTTTCACTTTGCTTCAAAGAACACCTGGGATTGGAATTTTTGGGTCTGGCAGTAACCGCACATCGAGTTTCGCAAACCCTGCTGAACCTTTTTCCAAACACCCGGCCTGCTCCGCGTCCACACCAGCAACATGTGAAGATCCCACCTGCTCCGCACCCTCAGCAACACTGGGTATGTTCCGTCTTTTACATTTTCACCATCCTGGCTGGTGTGAAGTGGTATCTCATTATGGTTTTAATTTGCATTCTCCTAAAGGCTAACACTGAACTGAAAGGCTAATGATGTTGAGCATTTTTTCATATGCTTATTAACCACATGTTTATCCTCTCTGGTAAAGCATCTGTTCAAATATTTGCCCATTTCTTGAATGTTTTGTTTATCATCATATTATTGAGTTGTGAGAGTTCTGCATATATTCACGATAGAAGCCTTTTATATATGTTTTGCCACTTTTTTTTCCTCCCAGTTCATGGTTTACCTTTTCAATGTCTTGTTTTAGTTTTGATGAAGGCTCATTTACAATTAAAAAATTTTTTATAATTCACATGTTTGCTACCTTATTAAAAAGTCTTTACTTAACACAAGGTCAGTACATGTGTTTTGTTTTGTTTTTTTTCCAAATAGTCCATAGTTTTATCACTTCAGCCTAGTCCTTTTATCTATTTCAAGTTACTTTCTCTATATGGTGTGAGGGATGGAACTTCATTACTCATTCATGTGGATATGATATATATTGATGCTTTCGAATTGTGGAATTGTGGTCCTGGAGAAGACTTTTGAGAGTCCCTTGGACTGCAAGGGGATAAAACCAGTCAATCCTAAAGGAAATCAACCCTGAATACTCATCGGAAGGACTGATGCTGAAGTTGAAACTCCAATACTTAGGCCACCTGATGCGAAGAGCCCACTCGTTGGAAAAGACCTTGATGCTGGGAAATATTGAAGGTGGGAGGAGAAGGGGCTGACAGGTGTTTGGATAGCATCACTGACTTAACGGACATGAGTTTGAGCAGACTCCATGAGACAGCGAAGGACAGGGGAGCCTGGCGTGCTGCAGTCCATGGGTCACGAAGAGTCAGACGTGACTTAGTGATTGAACAACAAGAACAATATATTCTTGGTGACCCTTTGTTGAAAATAATGTCCTTTCCCAACAAATTTTCTTAGCATCCTTGTCAAAAAATCAATTTGCCATATTTCTGTGGGTCAATTTCTGGACAGTCTATTCAGTGCCCTTGATCTATGTGTCTATCCTTACCATGTTGCTTCTGCTTGCTGCTTTGCAGCGAGTCTTGAGAATAGGTGGTGCAAGTCCTGAAAATTTGCTCTTCTTCTTCAAAGTTATTTTCACTCCGATAGTTCTTTTGTAAACCCAGAGGGTTCCCCTTCCCTGGACAGAGGCTGGCGTGGACACCTCTCATCTACGGAGATGCGTTTTCCACCATCAACAGTTACGGCTCCTTTGCTACCCCTTTCCCTTCCTGTTACCGGGCACACAGAGGCATCAGTCAACCCGGGAGGGTCCATCGCTAAGTGGCTGCTGGACTCTCGCCTCTGACCTGCTGGCCTGGGCATCCGTGGGTCACAGAGACGTGCGCTCGACTGAGTCAGCATTCCCTGAGAACTGCTGGTCGACCGGGCGCCGCCAGACTCCCCAGCTGTGTCCAGCTCCTCACGTTGGAGTCCCGAGTCCTTCCTCATCCTGGTCACCACCCTCAGAAGGTGGGCTTGCTGCTGGGCTCCTGGGTACAAAACGCAGCAGAGCAATCAGTGAGGGGCGTCCCCAGTGCACTTCCGTCCACTTCCGTCTCCTGTTCCAGTTCAAACAGCTGAGACTGGGGCTCTGTCTCTCTAGTTTGCATTTCTCATGGTGCCCGACAACAGTCGCTAAGGCTCTGAGGCCCGTGTCTGACAGACGGGGCTGGGCCTCCTCACCGGCGGGCTTTATGCTCACCACAGGTGCACAAGAACGCCGCGCTGAGCCCACGGGAAACGGCAGCCGGGAGTCAAGGCTATTCTAGAAACAGGCAGAAGGGTCTCCTTCCTGCCCTTGAGCTACAACAGGGGCCCATGGATGCTAACTCCCCCACCCTGCCAGGGTGGAGACACAGGGTGGATGGCTTTTGATGCTGAGGTGGTCTGCCTAAAATTATTTTTATCTGATGTTTCCATTTCAAAACAAACTAATGATGATAAAGTTCACACATCGTCGGTCACCTGTTCGTTTCCAGACAAGCATCGCCTGTTCGTTTCCGTGGGTTTCCCTGCGGCCCCTCCCACCTCCCCTCTGTGCGTGATGGATGCGGCCCCAGAAGTGGGCTGGCGCCCTGCCTACGACGTCCATCCCGCCTCCCTCCTGAGTGCCAGCGTGAGGACGACCCTGGGCTCTGAGGGGTGACCTGGTGCCCCTGTGGTTCAGCGCGTCCATGGGCTGCCGCCCGGAGCCAGCGACTGGCGGCACGGCTGGGCGTTGGATCCTGGGCAGACTGCTACCTCTTTACGCAGTGGGGTCCTCCTTCTAAAATGGGGTTAAATGACAAGACCTATCTTATAATATTGCTGGGAATTGTAAATGCAAGTGTGCGCGCACACGCGTGCACGTGTGTGCGTGTGCGTGTGTGCATGCGTGTGTGCGTGTGTGCATAGCTTAGACAGAGTAAACACTCAGTAAACGCACTCTTGTTCAGTTAGTAAGCGTCACTGGACATGCTCCGTGCACAGATCAGGAGGTCACGCTAAACAGGGCTGAGTCCTCGCTCACAAGACACTTTTCTCCTGAGGAGGGAATGCTCAGGACGCAGGCAGCCGCCTCTATCGTTGATGTCGAGTGATGGAAAGGAAGTGAAGCTGCCCTCCGGGGGCTGGAGGCGGCAGGGAGCAGCAGAGAGTCTGCATTTCCCCCAGCTCACGTAAAGGACGTTGGAGGAGTGTGCAGGCAGAAGGCGCTCCCGGCAGCAGCTGGGACCCGTGGCCCTGCGGGGTGTAGTCAGAGCCTTCAGGGGCAGCCTGCAAGGTGAGCCTGGCTCCCCAGGCTGAGGCTGACCCTCAGACAGAAAGAGTCCAGGTGTGCAGGGCTCAGGGGCCGCCGGGGCTGGACGAGGCCATCGCTGACCCCAGACGACACAGCCATGCCTCCAGGTGGTTAGACCTGCCATCGATTGAGGCCCCTCCCACACATCCAGTGATGGTGTGGAAAGAAATCTCAGTGGACAGCAGAGAGGAAGCCATTTTCTTGAAGATTAGGTACATCCCGTGGAAGAGCCCAGCCTCGACCCCTCGAGAGTAAACCCTCCCCTGAGCCAGGAGCACGCGTGTGACTGTGAGGACACCCCTGCCTACAGAGCGTGTCCGGCTAACAGAGGAAAACGGCTACCACCGTCGTCTCCCAGAGATCCAGTGCATCTCAGGGCTGAGCATCAGTAATGCTGACGTCAAAGAGGGAATGAAGACCGGCTAGCAGGCGCCTCCTGATGGGAGAAACTCCTGTGGTCCTGCCCAGGGGGTCGCCTCGAGCCCAGGGATGCCTCAGACTCTGAGACTCCCTGGAGGCATGGAGGACAGAGGCACAGGCGGCCTGCACCAGAGGGCCCACCAGCAAAGTCCGGAAGACAGGAAGCCCACCGATGGGGCTGTGGCTTCTCCAGCCGACAGCGGTAAGGAGAAGGAAGAGACAGGGTCGGCTGTGGATTGAGAGGCGTGAAGGACACCAAGGAAAAGGAAAGGCAGGCCTCTCACATCCAGGGATGCACGCTGGCTGAGAAACCGTAGCGTGGGATGGGAGCAGTGATTCCTCCAAGAGTCAGGACGCCCGAGTGGACGGTGTGGCTTCTCAGACGGGTGACGTCAGAGAAGCTCCGGTGCAGGGTGGGATGAGACTTCAGCTTGGATGGGCGGACTCGGAGGGTCTGGATATTCTCGTGAGGAAGCTGGATGGGCACCTGGGTTGCACACGTGCCCTGGCGTGGCTTGGGGGCAGCCTGGCCCCAGCCTGACCTTACAGAGGACTTTGGAGCCTGAGTTGTGCGTCAAAGCCCCCTGGTGTGGATGGTCCTGGAGTGGGGTGTGGGCGACGCCCCCAGGCCTCTCCGGTCTCCCGCCAGGGGAGGGCCCTCTGCCCGTGGCGGCTGGGAGGGTGGCTGGCCGGTCCAGGGAGATGGCCACAGCTGGCAGCTCTGGTCACAGGTGACGTCAGAGGGTGTTGGAGCAGAGGCCGTCAGAGTGGACGTGGAGGGGTCACGGGTGTCCTGAGAGGAGCTGTTTCCTGAGTGAACACGGCCACCTTGCCGTCAGGACCTGTCCTGCCAAAGCGTCCATCTAGCCCTGAAGCCGCCTCAGGAGCTGCAGTCGCACGGGGAAGCCCATCTGCCATCTGCCCAGAGACCCACTCCCGGGCCCTGCGGGATGTTTGAGCTGTGACCTCATTTCCTGCGCAGCTGATGACAGAAATCCACTTCTTCACCCCACGGGACTTAAGTCCCCGCAAACCCCTCCTCCAGGTGGATGCGGACCAGCGCTGTGGCCCAGAGCCAGCCCTGATGGCCATCTTGGAAGCCTCGGGGAGGGCCCGGGGTGGAGGCTTCTGCCCACAGCTCTCCCGGCCCCGCTGGCTCGGCTCTCGCAGAGACACGGCTCGTCACACAGGCGTCTGCGTCCTCGGGGCACCGGGGCTCCCGGAGCCGGCTGGACGTCCACGCCCGGCTGTACCCCTGGGCCCCACAGACGCCGCGGTGGCCATCGCGCATCCCGGCCGGAGCCCAGCCTCCCGGCCCTGCGTGCAGCCTCACTGCCCAGGGCTTCGGTCCCCGGGGAGGTGCGCCCACCCTCTGGGGAGAAAGACCCGGCCCAGGGCACCTGGGACCCTTCTGGCGAAGAGGCTTTGAGGCTGGGGAGTGTTATAGGAGGAGTGGGTGACTTGTGTGCTTGTGTGTGTGTGACAGACAGACGCACTCACACACACACAGAGGGTCTCTGCTAGAAATCTCCTCTCTGAAGGGCTGTGGAAGAGGGAATACAGTGGAGCTGGGGAAGAAGCTTCCAAGGAGGTGGGCTTCCTGGGAAAGAAGGCATAGCCCTGAGCCATGAGCGGGTGGGGGGCTCCCTCCTGCTGGCTGGATGAAGAGGCTGGAGGGGAAACGCCTGGCCCCTGGAGGGTAGGGTGTGGGGGCTCTGGACCCCATGGCATATGGACCCTGGGGCCGCAGAGGTCAGGGAGCCATGTGTGACGTCGGGGGCCCAGCTGAAAGGGGGCTTCGCAGCTCCCCTGCTGCTTTGCAGGACTTCTGACGACTGTCTGAGATGCCTCTCCCCCCAGACTGGCTGGATGAGCACTTGTTTGGACAGTGAACAGATGGAGGCTTGGGCACGAGTCCTGGGTCCAGGCTGGAAGGGTCTCTGGCGCTCGGGCCCTCCCCCAAGGCCCCGGGGTCGGGGGCAGGTGTGCTGACCCCCAAGGCTGTGCTGTGGCAGGGGGACCACGGGGCCCCAGCTTTGCACAGGTAGCTTCTCCCGCAGGGCTGCAGCGTCTCAGAGTCCCGGGAGCTCAGCACAGAAGCCCCCGAGCCCCCCTTCCTAACGACGGCGGCGTTTAATCGTGCACCCAATCACTTTGCCCTCCCAAGGTTCTGGGTCCTACAGAAATAGAACAAAAGCCCATTGAATATTGTTGCTCACAGTCCTTGTGATTCAGAAAACGAAACACATTCATTCCCTCTCAATCCTCCGTCCCCAGGTCAGGTCTCACAAAGGAGTTGTTGATGGATTCCGTGAATGGGGCCGCTGGCGTGCTGGCTGGGCCTTCCTCGCGATAAATATTCATGTGAAGAGGAGAGACAAAGAAAGTGAGGTTCAAATACAGGCCACGCTTGTGCGCAGCCCCGGCGCCTGGGAGTCTGCGGAAGTGCCCCAGAGGATGACGGGCGCCCCGGGCAGAGCCGGCCCTCCTGAGCCGGGAGCTCTGTGGCTGGGCCAGGAGGAGCTCTGAGATGCTGGGGATGAGGAGATGCTGAGCTGATACATTTCGCTCGTGGGGGTGTCGGGCAGGCACGCAGGAAGTCTGCCAAACGTGTACTCACCGGAGGACCTTTGAGCGTGAAGCATCTCAGGTCAGTATGTCTCATCCTGGAGCCGAGACTGAGCACAGAAATCAGGGAGGCTCAGACAAGGCCCTTGGGACGGAGCCGTGCCCTGTAAATAACTCGGAAGCCCTCACGTCCATCCCTGCAAGACAAGCGCTGGGCAAACTGAAAGTCAGTGACTTCTTGGGCCACCTGAGGATTGAGGTGGCAGGGAACTCATCACCTGACATCAGAGACGCCGGTGAATCCAGAGTGCCGCCTGCCTGGATGGCGGCTGCCGGGGCCACACTCTGGCGGAACCCCTCCACAGTTACTTGGACAAGCTCTTGGAGGCGACCATGGACAGCAGCCTATTCATCATGACCCAGAACTGGAAGCAACCAAGGTGTCCTGCAGTGGGTGATGGATAAAAAATGGTGGTTCAGCCAGACAGTAGAATATTATTAAGCCCTGAAAAGAAATTAGCTACTAAGCCATGAAAAGATACAGAGGAACCTTAAATGCATATCAGTAAGTGAAAGAGTAAGACAGGATGAGATGGTTGGACGGCATCACTGACTTGATGGACATGAGTTTGAGTAAACTCCAGGAGTTGGTGATGGACAGGGAGGCCTGAAGTGCCGCAGTCCATGGGGTCACAAAGAGTCGGACACGACTGAGCGACTGAACTGAAGTGAAAGAAGCCAGTCTGACAAGGCTACAGATGGTGTGATTCTGACTCTATGACATTCCAGAAAAGGCACCACTGTGGAGACAGTAGAAGGATCAGCGTTTATAAGAGGTTTGAGGCAAGCAGGGGAGCAGTTAATGGGGGGAGATTAGAGGATTTTTTGGGCAGTAAAGCTTCTCTGTAGGATACTGTTAATGGTGGGTACACGCCATTGTCCATTTGTCCAAACCCATAGAAGATGCACCAAGGGTGATCCCCTGGATGTCAACTGTGAACTTGCGTTAACAATAGGGTGTCAGTCCTAGTTCATTAACTTAACAAATCCTGGCTCATTAACTTAACAAATGCACTGCGCAGATACAGCTAATAATATGGGCACGGTGCCCTGAAAGGGGGAGAGGGGCGGGTATGCGTATGCGGAACCCACTGTAGAATTTGCTCAGTTTTTCTGTAAATCTAAAATGCCCCCGAAACAGAAAGTCAGTATAGAAATAGTAAGTGAACTATCCTAGGCAAGCCCAGCGGGATTTGAACTGTCCCATTCTCACCTTTGTACACCTCCAGCATTTTTCCCTGAAGTGAACCTTGTGTTTTTCCTTTTTTTTTCCTATGGTTTTTCCATACACAACTGTGGCTCTGAACAAAGTCACACACACAGCTTCTGTTCTATCATTTATGCAAAAAGTAACACACTATACATGGGCTTCCGAGGCAGTGGGAGTGGTAAAGAACTCACCTGCCAATGCAGGAGACATACGGGACGGGGGTTCGATCGCTGTGTAAGAAGGATCCCCTGGAGAGGGGCATGGTAACCCACTCCCGTTTTCCTGCTTGGAGAACCCCATGGACAAAGGAGCCTGGCGGACTACAGTCCATAGGGTCACATAGAGTCAGACATGACGGAAGTGACTTAGCACGCACGCCTGCAACACACGATGCATGTAGGATTTTGCAGTTTGCCTCTTCGGTTCCCACAATATTGTGAGATCTTTTCTCCTCGAGGTACCCACGCACGGTTTATTCATTTAGACAACTGTAAACTTCCCCTTTTGTTACGTTCCAGCTTATTTATCCATTTTCCTGTCGGTGGGCCCGTTAATTGTTTCTGCAGGTTTGCTGTAATTAATGATGCCGCCTGAGCATCCCTGTCTCCCCAGCACGGGGCTGAGGTGCCTTGGAGGCGGAGGGTGGAGGTGTCCCTCAGCTCCTGTGTCCCTCATCAGCGGCCCTCAGCTGGCCTGTGAGCCTCCAGTGAGCACGTCCTCGCCCGTACCTGCGACTGTCTGGTTATAAATCCGAAGTCTCCAAGGTTATCTGGCCACTTTAAATATGAATGACATTAAATCATCCTCACATGTTTGTTGGGCATTAGAGTCCCCCCTCTTCTGAACTGCATATTTATATCTTCCTTTTTATTTTTTATTACTTTTTCCCCCTGATGGTTTATATGAGTTGTTTGTGTATTCCCGATAAAAATTGTTATTGATTTTATTAGATAAAAAACCCTCCTACTTTATTATTTATCGTGATTTTGCTGTATAAAGTTTTAAATTTTGATGTCATGAAATACATTATTCATTTCTTCTAGGTTTTGTGCTTTTGTGTCTTATTTAAGAAATAAGAATACGAATAAGAATAAGAAAACACATTTTCTTCTAGGACTTTAAAGTTTAGGTCTTTATGCCATCTGGACTCATTTTGTGCGTGGCTTGGGAGAGAGATAAAATTTTATCTTCCCATATGGCTACCCAGTTGTCCCTGCCTGGTTTACTGAATTGCCCACCCGCTCCTCACCTATTGTAGGGGCATCTTAGTCATAATTCGAGGGTGCGTGTAAGAGTGGAAACATTCACGGACCCTCTCTCTGTCTCACCCGTGTATTTACTGTTAATAAACTTGCCCCCAGGCACAAGGGTGTTCAATGCTTTCTATCATTTTTATATCCCTGAAGTGGGCAGACCTAACCTGGCCACAAATGTGTCTTTGTTTTATTTGTTTGATTTCTTCTGTCCTTTCTCTCTTTCTAGTACCATAAGGCTCATCAACAAAAATAATCAGCAAATGTGGCTCAGATGGTAAAGAATCTGCCTGAATCTGCCTGGGTCAGGAAGATCCCCTGGAGAAGGAAACGGCACCCACTCCAGTGTTCTTGCCTGGAGAATCCCAAGGATGGAGGAGCCCGGCGGGCCACAGTCCACGGGGTCTCACAGAGCCGGATGCGACCGAGCACCAACAGTCTGCTCTCCTTGATCAGTTCGGTTCAGGCGCTCGGTCGTGTCGACTCTGCGACCCCGTGGACTGCACCTGGGAAGCGAGTCTCATCGCTGAGGGAGGACGGGCATTGGCGTCCCAGGGAGGGAGGCCTTGAATCTTTACTTTTAACTTGGACGGTCTTTACTTTCGGCCAGTGTGGCCATTTCTCTAATAATGAAAACAGATGTACAATATATGTCTGCTGGGCCGTAAACAGACTATTTTAGCCAGCATCAAATTCAAGTTAACTCGTGTGTAAGCCAGCATGGTTTCCGACATCTCGAGAGGTGAACAGGCGTTTATCAGGCTTTCCTAACCCCCCAGCCGGGGTCTCGAGCCCCCCGTCCCCCCACGGCAGCACTTACGGGGCACGACACGTGTCCATCTCCGGCCACACGCTTGGGACTTGGGACGCAGTGCCCAAGAGCAGGACATGGGTAACAAACGGGCCCAGGATGCAGCCCCCGACACCCTCGCAGAAGCCATTGTGTGCATCGCCTGGCATGTGTCAACGCCGTCCTCACCAGAGCCTCCGAGGCAGGTGCTGCGTATCATCCTCACTCTTGCAATGAGAAACTCCGACACAAGGCCCAAAGGTGAGCCCGTGGGGACCACATCTGGGCTGGACTCCCTGCTCCCGGCTCTTAGACAGCACTCCTGGAGACCCATACCTATATGTATATGTGTGAGTATTATACACTCATGGACGCACATGAATATATATGAATATGTATATATGCTTTATGCATAAATGCATATGTCTTAGGGCTTCCCAGGTGGCTCAGTAGGTGAAGAATCTGCCTGCAGTTCAAGAGATGCAGAAGACATGGGTTCGATCCCTGGGTCAGGAAGATCCCCTGGAAGAGGGCATGGCAACCCACTCCAGTATTCTTGCCTGGAGAATCCCATGGACAGAGGAGCCTGGCAGATTACAGTCCACGGTCACAAAGAGTTGGGCATGATGGAAGGAACCGAGCATGCATATATGTTTTGTTGGAAAAAGCAATACTTCATCATGGTTAACATATCAAACCAGTTCAAAGGCTGGGCAAATAGAAGCCACTGGTTTGCACCTGAGGTGTCCGTAAGCTTCCCAGAGGCCATGCCAGCTAACAGTCCTGTGGATTCTCCCAGGCAGCCCCTCACCTGCCCTGGTCTGCAGGATGTTTCTGTATTACTGTGAGTATGTTTGTCCATAAATCACCCTCTTTAAAACACTAATAGGAGCATTATGTACACCCTGCTTTGCATTTTGCTTTTTCTCATTTAGCAATATAGTTTGGAGATATTCTAATCCATTTTTAAAATAGCTCCACGATATTCCATAAATTATTTCCTCATTCCCATAATGAGAGGCACTTATATTGGTTCCAGGCACTTGTAATTATTAAAAAACTGGAAATCTTTGTAATGCATCTTCGCTCTTACGTGCATGCACTTGTGCAGAATGGCATTCTAAACGCGAAGGCGCTGGGACGGACGGAAAATGCCTTTTGCCGCTTTCAAGAGGCTCGGATTTGTGCCGAGAGAGTGCAGAGGTCACCTGGCCGCCGAGTGGACGAGGGCTTGTCCTGAGCTTCCCTGTCAATCCAGAGCCCCTCGCTCCTCAACAGGGCAGACCCTACAGGAGGGTACTGGACCACTGGCCTACTCATTGGCTTTTTTTAATTTTTTTTTTTTAACTAATGTGATCTGGAAATTTTGTATTATGTGTATTGGCTACTTGTACTTTGGCTTCTTTTACTGAAAATGTTTAAAGAACATTCCCATGTATGTTCTTCAACTGCTTTTTGGAGGAAAGGAATTCTGATCCTTTAAATATTTTAAGCAGCTGTCTTAAGAATGCTTTTTAAATCATTAACCATTTCTATTGGGTATGTTTTGGATCTAATCTGTAATTCAATTCCAAATACTGAATCATTTCTGGTTCCTGGAAAGAACTACATCAATCATAGTGCACTTTTCTTTCTGAGACTCGCTTGATTCTACTTGTTAATAGAGTAGGCAGAGTTTTTGCACCTATGTTTACAAACTAGATACATTTCTAGCCTCGCGTGTGTTTGGGGGGGGTGGGGGGTGCACACGCACGCGAATCATGTTTTAGGTTCTACTAAACATCTAAAAGAGAAAGGTCTCCAAAAATTCAAATAACTTCTCCATATTTATTCTCTGACATTTTGATAGAATTCAATAAAGAATTGTTTTGGCATGGGCAACCCACTCCAGTACTCTTGCCTAGAAAATTCCGTGGATGGAGGAGCCTGGTGGGCTACAGTCCATGGGGTTGCAAAGAGCTGGACACGACTGAACGACTTCAGCTAGAGGCCAACTTCCCCAATTTTGTCTATGATAATTGATCAATGTAGATAGACTCATCCACACGTAAATGTTGGGCTCTATCTCTATATATAGATAAATTGATGGATAGATGGATGGATAAATAGATAGATACTTTATTTCTATATCTGTTTATTCTTGTATAACCACTTATTTATTCTAGCTTTTTCAAATTATATGTAGCTGAGGAAAAAAATATAACCTGCCTTCATTTTTGGCCATTTCCTACCCTAATTTCTTATTTTGTTTCTCTTCCTCTTCATCTCTCTTCTGCAATTAGGTTTAATACTTTAAATTTTGTAGGGTTTTTTGTAAAGAAGCTACTTTTGAAATTATTTACTAATTATACTCTTTTCTCTCTGATGGATCATTCATTTCTGTTCTTTTTATAAAACCCCTGCTTTCCCTTTCATTATTTTTCTATTTTTAGTTGAGTGGCTAATTTATTTAATCATCTTTTTAAGTCGGAATTTAAAATATTCATGACGAATCACTTGGTTCTGGGAGTGACACTAATGGTACTGTGGTTTGAATTGCATCATGTTTCATTTTTGTTTTCCTCCAGGCACTCAGCAGTTCCGGGTGTTTCCTGAGGAAGCAGAAAGCTTTTTTGTGTCCAAGTACACGGCCATTTTCTATACATATCACAGGACCCGATAAGGAGCTGTGCTCCCCGTCCTCGGCGGAGAGTTGGGATATGTAATTGTATGGGCTCATTGTCACCGCACGGGTCTCACGAGCATTTTGTCTACCCGACCTCGTGAGTGTGCTAAGTCGCTTCCGTCATGTCCGACTCTTCGTGACCCCATGGACTCTAGCCCACCAGGCTCCTCTGTCCATGGGATTCTCCAGGCAAGAGTACTGGAGTGGGTGCCTTGCCCTCCTCCAGGGCATCTTCCTGACCCAGGGATGGAACCTTATGTCTCCTGCATTGGCAGGTGGGTTCTTTCCCACCAGCACCACCTGGGAAGCCCCTACCTGACCTCGGGGATGAGCCAAGTGAGGTCAATGTCTTCTCTGAGGCAGAGGCCTTCTGTAGTCCAGGGACGTCTTCCCTGTAGGCGTGGTTCCCGGGGCTGCTATACTGAGATGGCCCCGCACCCCACTCCTGCTGTCTGACCCCGGGGCTCCTCAGCATCATGGGGAGGCCTGGAGTTTTTGTGGGGAGTTGCAAACCTCCAGTTGTGGGCAGGGGGGGCACTGAAGGATACTGCCTCGGCCTCCAGCCCAGAGGGGACAGCCCGCAGATGCATTCAGGGGGACCTGGGGGTGCTGGAGGGCAGGTCTGAGGCCCACCGGTGGCTGATGCTGAGGTGCTCCTGTAGCTGGCTCCCCACTGCACTGGGCTCCCCGCTTCCTGGGCTCACCCCCAGACTCTCCTCATCCAGAGCCTTCTTCTGGGCCCCGCAATCCAAGGACCCAGATGAGGCTACTTTAACTTCTGTGCGCCCGGCCCTTCTCCACCTGCTGTGGGTTTTTCTCTGTGTTGGTCACACACACAGAAGTGACGGACAGTCGCCCTGTGTTCACCGTCCGCCACGCGGCTCCCGCGGCCCTCCTGGATTACCTGTGTTGATCACAAGTTTGTCGGTGTTCACACGACCATTCCAGCTCCCTCTTTTTATTTACTTTGTCTGTGCGCCTTTGCCCATGGATTTCTCTACTGCCTTATGCTGGATATACCTTTAAACAACACACAAACTAGGTTTCCATCTTCAATCTGAGAATCCTCTCTTAGCGAATGAATCTTACGTACATGTTCTGTTGTGATGCAGGCTTGATTACTGACTTCTTCTATTTTCATGCTTCCATTGTTTTCCATCGTTCACTGCTTGGATAGCAGTTTCTCTGTGTGTGTTTTCCTTCTGATAATTTGGAAAGCTAATCCATCTGCTTTTTTTGTTGCTGCCTTTGTAACTTTTAATAGCATTAAAAAGCCTTATTTCTAGACTCATTTACTTTTGATAGTCTACTAGCCCCCCTCTATGTAAATAGAGAAAGTTAATTCTCAGACATATATCCCAGATATTGTCACCGTCTTCCGATTTCTCTGCTTATCTATTTGCATTATTTTCTACCTATTTATTGAAACTGTAAAAATCTAAAATTTGGTTTGTTGCCTTTAAGGACTACTTAAAAGTGCTTATAAATTGTGGTGACCCAAGGACAAAAGAGCAGATAAACCAAGCAGGGTCTTGGAATTTGCAGGAACGGAAAACCAGAGCCTGATCGCCCTTCCCTCCCCCATGCCGAAACTATTAATGGAGCAGTGCAACCTGTCTCCCCTCCCACCCCGTAGGGAGGGGGTATCTGCCCTACTCTCATCCCACCCAGTACACGTGTCTCATCCAATCAGCAAATGACCCGCAAGACCCCATCCCACTCCTCATACCCTGGGTATAGAAGTGGACTAAGGACCCCTGTTGAACGTCGGTTCTCCCTTGAGGGGGCTCTCTATTCTAACAGCGTCTCCCATTCTAATAAACTATTTCCCTCTCATTCTGTCTCATGTCTGGAAGTTCTTTTCCAACCCACACCTGGACCACGACATAAATGAAATAAATCAGGGCAAAGACACTTCTTCTTACCCACTTGCCCTCTATTTTGTCTGTATACGTGTGCGTGTCTTTGACAAAGATCACCCACATGGCGGTCAAGGTGCCCCAGGGTCACTATAAACCCATTTCGATGGCCCCTCGGGGGTGCAGAGAACAGCCGGGAATCCTCCCAGTTCCTTCTCTGCCTGACCCCCATCCCGCCTTGAGAGGAAGTTACCCGATAATAAATGGATCCGTTGATCAGACGGAGCTGGTGTCTTGCTTTCCACTCTCAAGATGCCTCTCGGTTCAGTGGATTGCTTTTGTTCCTTCCATTCTCCAACAGATGCTAAACAACCTTCACAGATGGTCTTCAACAAGTGGCCCGAGTCAGGTCAAGTCACGAGAAGGCCTGTGGAGGGGGCACGCTGGGAGCTGGAGACGAGACAGCTAGTGAGGCTTTCGAGGATTGGGCTTCTCAGGAGCTACCAGCCTGGCCTGCCCTCTCCAGTGCCGCCAGGTTGCTGGTGCTCAAGGCGATTGCAGGGCTGTGAGGGGGGGAGGTGGGGGCACGCGCAGGGCTCCTGTTCTTTCCGGGACTCGTCATTTTATCGTGAGTCAACACCTGTTGGTTTTCGCAAGTTCTTCACTAATATGCGGGATTCCCTGGTGGATCACACGGTGGAGAATTTGCCTGCAATGCAGGAGTTGTTCAGTTGCTCAGCCTTGTCCGACTCTTTGCGACCCTATAGACTGCAGGCTTCCCTGTCCATCACCATCTCCTGGAATTTGCTCAAACTCATGTCCATTGAGTCGATGATGTCATCCAACAGTCTCATCCTCTGTCTCCCCTTCTCCTGCCCTCAATCTTTCCCAGCATCAAGGTGTTTCCCAGTGAGTCAGCTCTTTGCATCAGGTGGCCAAAGTATTGGAGCTTCAGCTGATTTCCTTTAGGACAGACTGGTTTGATCTCCTTGCTGTCCAAGGGACTCTCAAGAGTCTTCTGCAACACCACAGTTAAAAGGCATAATTCTTCAGTGCTCAGCCTTCTTTATGGTCCAACTCTCACATCCATACATGACTAATGGAAAAACCATAGCTTTGACTACATGGGCCTTTGTCAGCAAAGTAAAGTCTCTGCTTTTTAATACACTGTCTAGGTTTTTCATAGTTTTCTTCCAAGAAGCAAGCATCTTTTAATGCAGGAGCAATGCAGGAGACCCAGGTTCAATCCCTGGGTCAAGAAGATCCCCTGAAGAAGGGAATGGCAACCCACTCCAGTATTCTTGCCTGGAGAATTCCATGAACAGAAGAGTCTGGCGGGCAACAGTCCATGGGCTCACAGAGTTGGCCAAGACTGAGTAGCTAACACTCACTAACATGTAGATTTCTGTTGATGATGACAAGTGCGGTCAGCGCTCTCATCACTGTGATGGAGGGACAGATCTGGGGGTTCTCATGAAGAAGGAATTCATAGGGCCTGGACTCCATCTCAGGCCTGTCTGTGCTGATCGTGCGCGGCCACCTCTCCAGTGGACTCTGAACTCTGTGCTTAGCGCCTGTGGGAATGACAATGGAAGGATAAGACCCCCCTCTGGGCAGGGGAATCTTGAAGAACAGACACTAATCACCCCTGCCTCCGGACACTATCTATCAGAATGTAAGCACAGGCTTATCAGTTATTAACTATTTGGAATGTAACTGCTGGCTTATTGATTATTGACTGTTTGAACACATAACACGTGAATGATGGGGTTATTGTAGTTGTATTTACCCTTCCTTTGTTTATGTAAGTCTCAAGGGAATTGGGGTAGTGGGTTTGGACGCGTACACATGGGGTATAAAAGATTTTCACAAATGCTGGTCGGGGTCCTTGGCTAAGAGGAGACTCTGCCTTGGGCCCACCGGTGTAATAAACTGCACTCCACTATCTGCATTGTCCTTCTGAGTGAGTCTGTTTCCCGGAAAGCGTGGCTATAACACTCACTCTGCCATTCCGGGGGCTCCACCGCAATTCACTGATTTGTGTGTGTGTGGTGCGGGGAGATCGACCCACCCAAGCTCCCTTGCTCTTGACAAGAATCTGATCCCACCTTCATCTTCAGTGAAGCCCTGATGGATTGAGCTTCTCATGGCATCCATCCTCCTGGGAGAAGAGCCTGCTGTGCAGGTGGGCAGGTGGCCTGAGCAGGGGCCTCATCTCAGACACAACCCCCAGGGGTGAAGTCAGGTGAGTGTGGGGGTGGTGGGGGATGACACCTCCCAGACGTGCTGGGGACGCAGCTGTAGGTCTGGCTCCAAGTCCCTCCCCTCCTCCACTGGGGCAGAGCCGGTGAGCCCCTGAGCACCCCCTCCGTCCTCCCCTCCCGAGAGACCGCGTCTGCCCCACACCGACCCTGTCACCTGTGCGCATTAGGAACCCCCCTCTCAGGACCAGCCGTTCGCGGCTGTCTGTCTGGAGAAGCCCGGCTTTGCTGAGACCCACACCTTTCTGTGGCTGTTTCCAGGGCTTGCCCACATCTTCCCGCAAAACCCAAGGCTGATGACTGTTTTTTTTCTGGTTTCACTAAAGATGGTTCTTTTTCCTTTGTATCATTCCTTTTGCTCTTTGTAGCTGGCTTTCATTAGCAGTTGAATAGAAACTCTCTGTTCCATTGTGTTACAGCTCAAGTACACTCTCATCTGTCTTTAAGATGATGAAGAGGAATTTTCCAAGGAAATAGTGTTCTGGTGTGAGGAGGGGACGTGGCAGGCAGAGGAGACAGGCGTGGGTCTGACAGGGAGGCTGAGCCCCTCCCTCCGCCCCTGGCTTTCGGGGACAGTGTACTGGGCCATCTCCACTCTTGGTTTTCAAGTCCAAGACAGTAAGGATTAAAACATCTCTATTTTACATGAGAAAACAAAATTGAGCCCCCGTAGCATGCTTAGTGAATGGGCCCCTTGATGAAGCACGCTCATCACTTTTGGCAGCAAGAGAAACACCGAGGTATTACAGGACAAAACAGACAGGAAGGGGCACCGCTGACCGGGGCAGGGGCACGGAACGGACAGTGGCCCAGAGCGGCTGCAGGATCTGCCAGACAGATCCGGAAGGTCCGGGGCCGGGGGAGGGGAGTTCTGAGACTGTTGCAGGGAGGAAGCCAACTCTGACTCCATGCTGGAAACTGCTTCTTTGACTTGCTTTCATTGTTAATAACCATACTCAATGGCTTGCCTGGAGGATTCTGCCCCCTGCTAGACTGTAAACGAAAGTGCGTTTGTTCAGCTCCTGGAGAGATAGCTTGTCCCTGCCCACCTGTGAATAGGAGAGATTAACACACCCCTCCTGAAGGCTGGCCATCCCCTTGGAGATGCTTTGCGAGGCTGAAGGCCCTTTCACTTTACTCCCCACTGCCTCTCCCTCTCTGCTCCGCCTTGTGACTGGTTCCTCACAGCTTCTTCCTCTCTGATCCACAAAAGAACCCGGCATCCAGGACCCAATAAAATGATTATTTTGAGGTGCTAGCCTGTCGTCTTCTTCGTCTGCCATGCGTGCAAAGTCGCTTCCGTTGTGTCCGACTCTTAGCGGCCCTATGGGCTGTAGCCCACCAGGCTGCTCTGTCCATGGGATTCTCCAGGCTAGAGTACTGGAGTGGCTTGCTGCGCCCTTCTCCCCGGGATCTTCCCGACCCAGGGACCGAACCTATGTTTCTTACATCTGCAGCATTAGCAGGCGGGTTCTTTAGCGCCACCTGGGAATCCCTGCCAGCTCCCTGATTAAAGTCTCTTCCTTACCTCAACACCTCATCTCTTGGATTCATTGGTCTATCGTGTGGCAGGTCTTCTCCCTCCAGGTGTTCCCTTCTCTGCTTCCTCTGAGTCCGGAGCCAGTCTGCTCCCCCAGCCTTTGCTGACCTCACACTCTTTCCTTTCTGGGTCGACTGGCCCTTCCCTCCTTCTCTCCCTCATACTGTGTGACTTGCAAGGCCGGCCAGCACCCCTGATGTCCATGACTCCTCCTGGCCTCTCCAGCTCCCCCCGATTTGGGGTTAGTGACCCCCTGGAACTCCTGGTAATGCCCTCGCCAGACGCCTCCCCAGCCAGGCCCAGCACAGAAAGGAAACCTGGGCTTTGTTAAGAACTGGGACGAAGTGCCAGGGGAGGTGCTGACGTGGACAGGCGGTCCCGCCTCGCACGTGTGCGGTAAGGCCTGCCCTCCCAGACCCGGGGGCTCCCTACGCTCAGCTCGGGGAGGGAGAGGCCAGAGCTGCCCACTCCGGGGGCTCAGGGCCAGGTCTGGGCGGCGTCCCCCCTTGTCCACCCTCACCGGCCAAGAACTGCAGGGGAGCTGGAACATGCAGCCCAGCCAGGGTCCAGGGGAAGGACCGGAGCTGGAGACCTGGCCCGGGAGGGACTCGGGCCTCAGAGACCAAGGCCTGCCCCGGGAGATGCTGTGCTTACAGCCCCGCGGAGGACCTGTTTTGGTTATTACCAGAGATGTTAATAGGTAACCCTGAAATTAAGCACTTCATTTACAAAAAGGTCTTATTTCAGGATCTCGTATATTCATACAATAATAAAAAGTAAATACTGGCGAGGGATATCAGGTTATGTGGCCACTTCTCCCGGGGATCTCATGCCAGCCTCCTTCTCTGGGCCTTGGTGATGCTGCACTTAGGAGCCCGGGGCCCTGGTGAATCACTTGGCAGCTCTGAGCGGCGTTTTCCATTAGCCAGCTGGGATCAGTACCTGCCCGGTGACTCTTGGGCAGTGAAGAGGTTCACAGCCCAGGACTGACGGGACTCCTGCGGGGAATCAGGCCCCCATCTCCCGGTTCGTGGTTCCCGTCCCTCCTGAGGGAGGAAGACCCGGCCCAGGTCGGGTCAGGGGCAGGGGGAGGTGGGGGCTGGCTTTGTCCGCAGGGCAGGAGCTGGGTAGACACGATGGCCCTGGTGTCCAGGTGCTCGCCCAGAACTGAGCAGGGCCGGGGCTGACCTGAAGACCCCTCATAACCAGCAGGCAGCCCCGATTCAGATTCAGGGCAGACAGTCATAAATTTTTCCCAAATGCAAATTGTATTAAAAATATCCATCCCTCTGGGAGGGCTCTGTAATAAGGCCATGAATCATGCCAGGACGCAGCATTCCAGGTGCAAAACAAATGTCTTGCTTGTTGGACAGAGAGAGGAAGAGAGTGTCCAGCTAGGGGAGGGCCCATGGCCCACCCCGCCCCAGCTCTGGCCCTCGGCACAGGTAGGTGTGCTGCCCGTCCTGAGGAGGGGGCTCTCGCTCCCACCCCAGGGCCCGAGGACCTCCCTGGATGCCACCTGATTCCAGCATCTCCCCTCCAACCCTGTGCTGTCTCTCCTGGCAGCTGTTCACTCATTCACTCATTCATTCATTCCCTCCCCAATTCTCCAGTGCCTCCTATGGACCCAGCGCCCTGCTCACTGCTGGGCCCACACTCATCAGGAAAACCTGGCCAGTGTGGCCCTGGGCCAGTGAAAGAAGCCCAGCCTGTGGGAGGGAGGTCAGGGAAGCCTGCCTGGAGGAGGTGGCAGCTTAGCTGGAGGGATGAGCTGTGGAGAGCACGGACGCAGCAGTTAGGCCTGTAGAGGTCAGAGGGTGGACATGGCCTGGCCTCTGATCAGAGGGGGCCATCAGGCTGGTAAATTTCTGGTGCTTCCTTCAAACTGCAGGACCTTTTAGTCCAATCAAATCCCCCCTGGAAGCCAGAGCACAAAGCTGAACGAGGAGGAGCCTCTTAGGGTGAGGCAGTTTTCCCTGGCTGGGCTGAGGCTGCCCTGGGGTCCTGGAGCACCAGAGTCCCTGCATGGGGGGCCCTGTGAGGGGGTCTCGGTGGCCCCTGCAGTGCCCTCCAGTCTGATCCCAGCCTGGAGGGGTGAGGGGTGCCCTGAGCAGGGGTGTGCTCTCTGGATCTTCATTCCATGCCTGCCTGGGATGGGGACCAGCTCCTCTATCCACCAGCGTCCAGAGAGTCCTAGGGCAGGAGGCTCCCAGCTGGCCAGCCATGACCACACACGCATACACACGCATAAACACATGTGCACACACATGCATACATATGTGCACACACACACCCACCCACAGGCACACACACACACGCACTCCCCGGGAGTCCCGGCTGGGGAGCAGCCTGCCTTCCTTCAGACGCCAGGCCCCTGCATCCTGGGCCCGGCCCCCCAGCCGAGGAGCAGGCCCACACCCAAGGTCGAGGACCAGGCGGGGCTGCCCCCCACCCTGGGGTGTCCCCACCGCAGCTCACCATCGGATGCTGTCACTGTGACCCCTGGGCAGAGCCTGACAGGAAGATGTCAGACTATCCTTCTAACGGGGGGCGGGGGGTGGGGAAACCGAAGCTCAGAGAGGCTGAGGAGCTTGTCCAAGGTCACACAGCAGCTCTCAGAGCAGGAAGGACTCAGGGCCCTAGGGCACCCAGGTACCGGGGCAGCAGCACCCCCAGGGTCTGCAGGCGGCGGGGGATTCTGGTTTACGCCTAGAGGGCCAGAGAGACCTCCCTGCACTCGTCCAGGGAAGCCAGGGAGTCATTTAGCGAAACTCCCTGGGGCCTCTCCGGGGTTGGGGGACTCAGAGTGCTGCCCTGAGGAGACCACTGCCCGGGTCTCCTGCCCCCGACTCCCCAGGCCCCGCCCACATCTCCCAGGCCCCTCCTCCAACTCCCCAGGTCCCACCCACATCTCCCAGACCCCACCCACATCTCCCAGGCCCCGCCCACATCCCAGGCCCCTCCAAGACTCCCAAGGACCCCCACATCTCCCAGACCCCTCCTCCAACTCCCCAGGCCCCGCCCACATCCCAGGCCCCTCCAAGACTCCCAAGGACCCCCACATCTCCCAGACCCCTCCTCCAACTCCCCAGGTCCCACCCACATCTCCCAGGCCCCGCCCACATGCCAGGCCCTTCCCTGACTCCCAAGCCCCCGCCCACATCCCCCAGACCCCGCCTCCAATTCCCCAGGCCCCTCCCACATCTCCCAGGCCCCACCCACATCTCCCAGACCCCGCCCACATCCCAGGCCCTTCCCTGACTTCCAAGGCCCCGCCCACATCTCCCAGGCCCCTCCCCCAACTCCCCAGGCTCCAGTTCCCCAGGCATCTCTGACCCGGGGTCACAGGTAGGTTGAGCATCTGCCCCTGCTTAGCTTCCCTTCCTCCCTGAGGTTTGGGGACAAGCCAGGCCTGGCCTCAGACAGGAGGTCTGGACCCCAGAAATTCTGGAAATGCAGAGTCTGAGCAGGGTCCCCCTGCCACACCCCAGGGCTGTGAGCGCCCCTCCCTCTTCTCGATGTGGCTCTGCTTCCTGGGCGCAGCAGTTCCCCCACCGGTAGGGGGTCCCCTCAGGCACCCCCTCGGCCTCCCTGCAGCCTGTGTGGGTGGAATGGTCACCCAGGTTTGAGACGAACGAGCCAGCCGGTCGCAGTGGTGGCCGGGGTTCAGTCCTGCCACGTAGGTGCTGGTCTCAGCCCCGCCCTCTCCCCTTTCTCTCTCTCTCTCCTCTCCTTTCCACCCCGCCTCCATCACAGGGACTGTCTTCAGCCCTCCTAATTCCATCTCTTATCTCCTCTGTCCTCTCTGGTTAATTAATTAATTGCTTTTCTCCTACTTTTCAGGACACTCACACTGTTCCGTGATAAGTGCTGCTGAGAGATGGGAAGATAAACAGCCAGGACAGCCCTGCTGCAGCCCCGTGTCTCCGTGGATCCAGGAGGAGCCGGGGAGCAGAAGAGCCCTTGCTGGTCGCCTGGCACTGAACTCTGGGCGGGAAGACACCCATCGTGGCCAGGGCCTTTGGAGGATGTCATTCTCCTTCCAGGGCGGAGCTTGGGGCTCCCTGGGATGGGTCTGGGGGCTCGGGCAGTGTGTTCTGGAAGTTTCCGCGTGGATCCAGTGCTGTGGAGCTGCACCGTGATGGCACTTCCTGCCTCCTTCGAGCTTCCTCTGGGCCCCTTCCTCCTGGAGCAGCCCGCCCTCCCTGGCCCCTCGGCTGTCCTGGGACACGAACCACGTCCAGAGCCCATCATCCCAGAGGCCATAGCACCTAGGGGTGGGGCTCTGTGGCTTAGGCGCAGAGGAGTCGCTGTGCCTGACCTGGGGCCAGTGTGCGGTCAGCTGTGGTCAGTACTTCTGCCTGAACAAAAGGAAGAGTGAGCAGATGGATGGATGAGTAACTGAACCAGGGGTCGGCGAGGCCACGCCCAGTAACAGTCCCAATCAACACATGAAAGTGAAAGTTAGTCGCTCAGTCGTGTCTGACTCTGCGACTCCATGAACTGTGGCCTGCCAGGCTCCTCTGTCCATCAGATTCTCCAGGCAAGAATACTGGAGTAAGTTGCCGTTTCCTTCCCCGGGGAATCTTCCCAACCCAGGGGCAGAACCCAGGTCTCCCACATTGCAGGCAGAGCCTGCTGAGCCAGCAGGGCAGCCCTGTCAACAGTCAGAGGTTCGAATCTCACCGAACCAGACCTGGGCACCCGACCTCTGCTATGTCTCACCGGTCAGATGGGGTGTGATTTCAGAGGCACCAGTGAGGCCGCACGCTGCTGAATGTGTCCCTCCTCTTGGTCACTTGCGCCTGAAACCACCATGACTGGGACAATTCACCCTAAAAACGCAGCCGTTTGTGGGACCAGCGTTACCAGGCACTGAGAGCAAGCTCCAGAACAAGGTGCAACCTCCTGGTGACCAAACGAGGGGCAAGGAGTCTGGGTCAGGCCGGACGAGGCCCTCGGTGCGTCCATCCCTGGAGAAGGCGAGGCAGCGCCGGTGGGGTGAACCGGGCTCTCAGTCCTGATTCCCTGGGCGGAGGGAGGTGTCCCCAGCACCCCTTCCCACAGCGGCCCCCCTCCCCCGGCTCCAGCTTGCCCAGCTCCGTGGCCCCACCCCTGCGGTCCCCGGGGGAGGTGCCTGCGTGGGAGGAATCGTGGGAAGTTCGTGCTGAGGTCCCATGTCCCAGAACCCCAGCTGGTAGCCCATTTGAAACAGGGTCGTGGCAGATGTACCATTTAGATGGTTTCCGCGCGGCAGGCCGGTGTGACAGGGGTCCTCACAAGACAGGGAACAGGACACAGGCTTGGGGAAGGAAGGCCGGTGACAACAGAGGCAGGGCGTGGAGGAGTCCTTCTGCTGGCCGGGCTCCACAGGCGGCCGACAGGCAGGGAGGCTAGCCTGGGGCAGAGTCCCCGCCGCACCTCCGGGGACCGGCCCCACCGGCCCGTCCATCTCAGGCTTCCGGCCTCCAGGCTGGGAGAGGATGGAGGTCCACTGCGGGAGCCGCTGCGTTTGTCGGATCGTTTGAAGGTGGCCGTGGGCAGCTCTCCCCGCACCATCCAAGCTCACCCTGCAGGGCCCACCCCCTCCCCCAGGCCGCTCAGGGCCTGGGCTCTGCCAAGGCCCTGGGGACACTGCCGCGCCCTTGCCGGAGGTCAGCGGAAACGCCCTCCTCGCTTTCAGACGGGCTCCCTCCTGGGCAGCCTCCCTCCGATTCCCCACTTCCCTCCTCCAGTCCCGTTTTAAATGGAATCCTAGATAATCAGAGCGTGAGGCCATCAGCCCAGCTCGGGAAGTGATGCTCTGTGTGGGGGGACGTCACTGATGGAGCCCGCCTCCCACCAGAGAGCCAAGCGAGAGGGCTGCCCCGCCGCCCAGTGGCCCCGTGTCCCACTCCAGCCACTTCGTGGTGGGCACTGACTGGGGTCCCGAGCAGAGAAACTGGGCCGAAGAAGCACCGCGTCGCTGGGAGATGGGTTTCGCCCATTTCTGCTCCTTGGGCAGCTCCGTCTGTGGGGCCGGAGCATGCCTGCCAGCCCCCGGGAGGGAGGTCACATCTGGTCTCCAGGAAGCACAGGTCTGGGAGAAGGTGGGACCCAGCTGGCCACCTGCCTGCCCAGGAGGCTGGTCCTCCCCACCTCAGTGGAGGGGCTGGGACGGGAGGGCAGCCTCGGATTCCCCAGCTCGGGGGTGGGGGTCTCCACTGCTTATTCTGTGGGTCTGGGGAGAACGAGCCTGGAGATCACACCTCTTTAACTGGTGACCAGCTTTGTGGCCAGAGGCGCCGAGCCTGTCGCCAGGTCAGCGGCCCTTTAAGAGGGAAGGTCAGCGGGATCATGGTGGCCACCCATGTGGCCTGCACCTGCTTCGCATGCCTGGTTCTATCCTCAACGCTCCCGTCCACGAGTCAGGCACTGCTGGGGACACAGAGGCAGGTGGCTAAGACATCCCGGCCAGAGGGGCTGGACCAATGTGTTGGCCCAGACAGGCTGAACCCTAAGCCCATGCGCCCCAACGCTGAGCCTTCCTGCCCTGGGAAGCTTGCCCCGCACGCAGGGCCCCCCAGCCCTGACCTCCGCCTCCAGCCAGAGCTGGGTTTGGCTAGGCTTCTGAAGGAGACGGTGCTGAAGCTCTGCGTCCCTGGGCTGGCCCAGGGTGGAGCCCGTCTCTGTGCACCAGGGGGCCGCCTCACACCACACCTGCCGCCTGGTGGGTGGGGAGAGCAGACGGCACCAGAGAAGACGGCGGGAAGCAGGGCTCCTGACCTCTCCTCCCCGGGTGTCCACTGGGCTCACGAGGTGGGGGCACCGCGGAGTGTCCCCCAGCACCCCAACCTGCAGCCCGTCTTTAAAAGGGGGGCTTGAGCCACGCTCAGGGGGGCCCCCCAGTTGGTTCAGAGCTCTGCTGTCAGCCAGGAATTCTTAACCATTTTGTCTTTGAACTTGAAAGTGAGACACAGTTGGGCACGCACGCGAGCACGGAGACCAGCGCAGGGCGTGCGCCCACCGCCCCACAGCGCTGTTCCCGGAGAGGGGGAGGTTCCAGGCCCCACGTGTCAGGTCTCAGCAGGAGTCGGTGTGTGCTGGGGACACACTGCACCTGGGTGACAGGAGGGGGAGGGGGGCACCAAGAGGCCCCAAAGGCCACGCTTTCTGCAAACACAGACGGAAGGCAGAGTTCTGATAAACAGCGACGACCAGGGGCCCCATCGCATCCGTTCTGGCGCCCCTGTAGTGCACAGATCAGGAAGCAAGGTGAAGAACCCTGAGGAGCGGCGTGCCTCGTCGCCCCAGCTGATGGAACGAGGCCCTGCATGCACAAAAGCTGTGAAATCGGATTGTGTAGCCGCAGAGACTGCCAGGCAGCGCAGGCCAGTGAAACTCAGGCTAGTAACATAAGACTTCAGCCCTGCTTTACCTAGAATGCCGTTAAGTGCAAGTAGAAACGGCAGGCAAGTCGGGAGAGAGGCCATGAAAAAAATGCAAAGCTTTCCATCTCTGTATCTTTAAAGAGACTTTTTTTTTTCTTTATGCTTTTGAACAAGATCCCTGTGTTCTCAGCTCACATGGGGCTCTGCAAATTCTCCCTTCCTTTGAAACCGAGTCCCCTAAACTGAGCTCCCCTGCTGAGTTTATGATTAATCTCCCTATCTACAACTTTATTCCTTTTCTTGTCCTGTTCCTCTTCCCCTCAGGATGGAGGAGGATCAAGAAAGGGGGGACTGAAACCAAGCAAGACGCTGCAGGGCCTTCCCAGGTACAAAAGCCCCCCTGAGTCCCCTGTGTCTTATTTGTAGAAAATAAGGCTTTAGTCTCCCGGGCCCTCCCTGAGTTCCAGAGAGCAGTTGTTGTTCAGTTGCTCAGTTGTGTCCAGCTCTTTATGACCCCATGGACTGCAGCACACAGGCTTCCCTGTCTTTCGCTATCTCTCAGAATTTGCTCAAACTCATGTAATCTATCTAGTTGGTGATGCCATCCAACCATCTCACCCTTGGTCGTCCCCTTCTCCTCCTGCCCTCAATCTTTCCCAGCATCAGGGTCTTTTCCAATGAGTCAGCTCTTCCCTCCAGAAAAAGAGCCTGAGGCCACATCATTCCTCTTGAAGGACACTAGTTAAAATTTGATGCTTAGCTTTGAGTTGTTCTATAGAAACTAAGACCCCCCCACCACTGGAGGATGGTGGCTACATGTCGACCACAAGAACCAGACCCCAGACAGTTTGGAACCAGAAGGTTGATGACTGAGATTCCGGAAACATCACCCTGTTACCTCACCACCAGCCAGTCAGAAGAAGATCCACAAGCATCCTATGACCTTCTTCCCTAACGCTGTCTCTGACCACCCCTGCCTGGAAGCATGCAGAAGCTCAGGCCCATCAAACAGGGAGCTGAGTCTACACCTTGCTCAGCAGCTGCAAACACACCCCTGCATGTGTGCTGAGTCGCGTCCAACTCTCTGTGACCCCAGGGACGGCAGCCCGCCAGGCTCCTCTGTCCATGGGATTTCCCAGGCAAGAATACTGGAGCGGGTTGCCACTTCCTTCTCCAGGGGATCTTCCCAACCCAGGGATCGAACGCTCATCTCTTGCCTCTCCCACACTGGCAGGCAGATCCTTTATCACCACGCTACGTGGAAAGCCCAAACATACCTGACTTTGCTGCACCCCCCGCTGTCAGAGCGTGGCCTTCTGCACCACGGGCGCACGCACCCTTGAGGGGTGCCTCACGGCCACGCTTTCCACCCCTGGTGAGTGGCTTGGGGCT